>NC_139975.1:972325-1419825 GCF_963993115.1 Abramis brama
ACGCAGAAGTATAAATAGGCCTTGTCCGTTTGGGGAGGTGCGCGCGCAGTCTGCGGAGACTCGCGCTGCGGAGCCAGGCGAAAGTATAAACAAGGCTTTATGTGCGTAAAAAGTTCCAGCGGCGCGAATGCCGCGAATTGAGCGTCTGGCACGTTAAGCACGTTACGCGCAAATGATTTTATTAGTGCTTTTTGTGCATTCACGCGTTTGACGCGAATTCGCGTCTGCCGCCCGAGTTGAAAAATCTGAACTTCTGCGTCAATTCGCGCCGCGTTAACCAATCAGGAGCCTGCTTGCTGCAGCTGTCACGTGGTGAAGTGACAGTTTATAATGTTATTTTATGTTTGGCCTCAATAAATTATTTTGTAATATGACTAAAATGCACAACAAAGCAAATCTTTCACATAAAAACTCGATTTCAATATATGAGAGATACTCATTTTGTATTGAATGCTAGCCTATTTATTCCATATCCATTCTAGATTATATGAAACATTATTAATCTAATGTAAAGACAACAAACACAATTTAGTGTATAAAAACTAAAAAAAGGCTTTTGGAGGCTGGCTCCATTTATTATCAAAACAAAAATAAATGACAGATTAGGTGGGTGCGGGCGAGTGTGAACCTCGCGCCGGGCTGTACAGCGCGGGCTCGTCAGGCAGCGACCACTCGAGGCCGAGGCCTTATACGGCCTACGCTGTCCTCGTCAGCGTCCTCACCGTTAGGTCCACCACTACGAGCGGTGACTCTCTCGATTAATTCTAATGCTAATGCTCGATAAACATCTAAAAAAGATGGCCGCCAACGGGTTTCGAAACTTTCACCTCCGGATTTCGCCTCTGACGTGCGTGACGTGCGTAAATTTCGCTTCAAACTATTGTTTTTACGCGCGTCAATTTCACTCTTGACGCGCAAATTAACACAAAGTGGTCAAGCGTATAACTAGATGCGGCAGGCGCGATTTTGACGCGCTATTCGCGTCCGGTGTGAATGCACAGTAAGTGACATACACAAAAGTAAACTCCAAAACTATAGCAAGGAGAGTCAAAAAGTAGGTATCATTTAATAGAACACTTTTTTTATTTTTATTTTTTAAATATAAATTACATTACATTTGGACATTCTCATGCTGAGACAGTGAACCCATGAACCGTGACAGAGAAACTGTTAATAAAAGACGAACAATATGATATGGTAATAGTATAAGGTAATCAAATACCTATTAGGCATAAGGTAATCAAAAGTTACAGCATTTGAGACCAAGATAGCTTTTTTGTTCAGTCCTTGACGCTCCCTAATGGACTTTTTTTTTTATTGTTCCGTCATGAGCAATATCATGTGATCAACGCAATGGTTATGCTGGCTCTTTCTAATCCTGAGAATCTGCTGTAAATAAAGATGTTCGATTTTTCACAATTTTTGCATGTTTCATGGAGTTATGATTGAAAACGTCACATCCATGGTCCATCTATATTCTTGATTGTATGTGTATGTGAGGATTCATCTATTAGAAGTCCATGTGGAATATCTTTAAATCTGAGTGATGGAGAGTTTTGGCCTCTTTATAATTGTAACAATCTGCTGTAAATAATGATGTGCCATTTTCCACAATTTATGCCAGGAAATGTATAGAAGGCTCTATGTGCAGCTCTAACTCCACGAGGGATATCTTTAGATCTGAGAAATGGATTATGCTGAGTTTGGGCTCTTTTTAATTGTGGGAATTTGCAGTAAATAATGATCTGCCATTTTCCACTATCAGAGCATGTTGCGAGTGAAAACGTGACATAAATTACGCATCTGTATATTATTGGGTCTTGCAGGGCTTCACATATAAAAACTCGCTTTAGTAGTAAAGAGCAAAAACATTTATGCTTGTTGTATTATACTCTATGAGACCGTTGAAATGACACATGACTATCTGAGCTGTATGATGTATTTGACATATTGCAGTACATATAGTACAAAAAAGTATTTCATAAATTATGAAATATTTATTTTCAATTTAACAGCAAATAACTCTTAGGAGTATTACTTAGGAGTTAATGAAATTGCTACATTCATTGTAAAGTTCAGACTCTAAGCTTTCAAATGACACCTAATTTGTGTTGATCAAAATGGTTAGTTTCTAAGCTTTAAAATGATAAACCTAGTTTGTGTTTATTCCATTTAGTGGTTGCTAAGTAATTTGATTATGAATTTGATTTTTTTCCCGCTGGCATTACACTTCGTGTTAAAGGGGTTAATTTCCTAAATAGACTTTTCTAATTGTCTGAGTACAGTACTCTGGTTGTAGAGCATTTTGCGAATCGTGAATGATTTTGTGTCTATGTGGCTCAGAGCAAAATCTACAATCTGTAGAATTAAATAACATCATTACTGTAATCTTTAGATGATATATTGTGCCATTTGAATAAATATATGTCATCATATGCAATTGTTTCAAAGCAGCTTTACAGAAAATGCATGTGTCTACACATGCATGTATTTCAGAAATATAGTTTGGTTTCCCAATAAAAACAGTCTCTGAGAAACTGAGAAATCGTCCCCCACTCCCCTCTATTGTGATGTCTTAATACGGACAAACAAAAGAGCTTATCGCTGAAAGCTTAAATGCAGAACAGCAGTAACATCAGGAACATTAGTCCACACAGCTCTTATATTTTCTCATACGCACTTCCTGAACTCTCTTCATTAACCCTGTAAATGTTGATGCTGAAGAACACAGCAAATCACAAACAGACTGCTGCACTACAGTATAGTGCTGTATATACAGGAGTTCAATTACAGTATAAAATACAACATTACTCGTTATAGCAATTTAATTTTTTTTTTACAAAATTAAAGCTGCTTTAAAAATAACTGCAGACTGATCTGCCACATATCATTTATCAAAAAAGGCTACGTTATATAGTATATTAGTTGTCCTTATATTACATGTCCTTACGTATATATATATATATATATTATAGATGTGCAATCAAACTCTACTAGTGTTTGATGAAGTCATAAAAAGCTTATTTGTATCACTTGCTTGCTTTGTAAAAGTTTCACCTGTATAGAGCATAATTAATAATCTACTGTTAATATTCTGCATTATATAATTCTATTAATCATTTTGTATTAATCTTTTTGATCATCATCATTTTTTATCGATTACTTTGTGTCTTACACCCTTCAGTGGTAACACTTATACAATAATAAAGTGATCATAAATTATTTGCAAACTATTAGTAAATTCATAGTTCATAAATAGTATTGTTAACACATTAACAGGTTATCTACAAATATCGAGTTCCCTGTCAGTCAGTCACATTCAACGTTACGTCAGACATGAACTGATGAATTGGGATCTCACCAATCATCTTTGAGTGTAAACTAAACGAGCCAATGGACATTGCTGTAGAAGATTTGCCATGGCACACCCGGCCCGAGAAGTATATAAAGAATATAAGGAAGCGTTCTTGCACTCGCACATTCAAGCTTTCGCTTCAGAGCCGAGTGTGTGTTGTTCTGCTCTGCAATCATCATCGAGTGTGCTCTGAGTTAGAAGAAGCTCTTCAATCAAGTGTTGGTGTGACGGCGCGTCAGCGGTGGTCGCTGTTAAAGAGCATTTCCTACACTTTACTGCAGTTCAGCTTAAAGAGCAGCTGAACACTGCAGACTTTATCTTTATCTGGTTTATCAGTGTGTGCTGTGGCCATTTCCCCTTCAGCACATAAACAGCTCGTTCCCTACACTGCAAAACATGCTTTTCTTACTTAGTATTTCTGTCTTGTTTCCAGTCCAAATATCTAAATATTCTTAAATCAAGATGCATTTACTAGATGAGTAAAATGTCATAAGAAATGTTTCCTTGTTTCCTGATAAAAACAAATATAAGTGAGCCATTGCTTAAAACAAGAAAAAAGATCTGCCAATGGGGGAAGAAAAAAATCTCAATTCAAATGAAAACATTCCCACAATTGCTGATCCACTCCTGAACACACTGTCTCGGTGCAAAACTGAGTGTGTGTGCAAGTGCGCTTCCTTATATACACTCTTTTTTGGGGCGGGTGCACGATGAAGAGCTCACATGGCAATGTCCATTGGCTCGTTTAGTTTACACTCAAAGATGATTGGGCTCTCAGCCTAGATCAGAATTCATCAGTTCACGTCTGAAATAACAATCCCGTTCCCTCCTTCAGGTTCAGGAGGTTACATTAGTATCCTAGACGTTCTTCATTCATTGTTACTGTAATTAACAAATTATTATTTTGAGAAATGAATGTAATTTTCTCTTTTCACAGTTCCTGCTCTAATAATGGAGGCAGCAGATATGTTATGTGATTCGCTCTTCCGCTGGCTGGAGAACCGAAAGGAATGTGCAGGAGAGCTGGAGAAACTGGCGCAAGAGCTGGAAGATGTTCATCAGGGCAGCAACATCGCTAAGGAAGTCGGACCTGCCGCATCTGTGGCCTCAATATCTGGAGAAGTGTTTACCTCTGTCTTCTAGTGAGCACTGCAGTCAGCACCACTTCCACATTGGTAGAGGCAGGTATGTCCAGCAGTACCTTTAATAAAGCTACTGAATTAATTAAGGAAGATGAGAAGGTTGGCATGATCATTCAGAAGCTACTGCGAGATCTGAAGGACAGGTGTGGAGAAACACAGGACAGGTGTGGAGAAACACTGAAGGACAGGTGTGCAGAAGCGCCGCTCGGGACTCATGCTGATGAGTTGGACTGTGAGGTCACCACTCTACTTATGTGTGCTCTGGCCAGAAGGAGTAATACTCCCGTACCCCTAGACTTTCTCAGAGGTTTCAACAGGGCCACGTTCTTTCGTCACATGACACCTGGTGGACTGGATCAAGCCGAGGCCTCGGACTTTATTTGCCAAGCTCTGGGACTCAATCGTTCCCCTGAGATCACGAGTAGCCTGAAGGTGTTGGGCACAGAAATGGTGAAGAACATTGAGCTCATTGGCATTAAAGCTTCTAATGAAGCAGGATCAAAGGTATCTGCTTTCTTTTTTCAAGCATCCCATTTTAAGAAAATTGCGACTTTGAAATTCTCTTGCAGTGACTATTCAAATATGAAATATTCACTGCATTGCCCTGATACAGTGTTAAACAGTGATTTTGTGATTGTGACTTTCTTTCTAGGAACAGGGTGTGATTAGTTTAGGCATTTCTCTGTACGACCTGATTGGCGAGTGTGAAAATCCACCAAACAGGTCAAATCGGGTCATGAAGGCCAGCAAGTTCTTACGGGATTCAGCCAGGGAAATACGGGAAGGTCAACAAAAGCTAAAGGAACTGCTGGATGCAATGCAGTATGATATTTTATTTTCTAAATTTTGGTAACACTTTATTTTACAGTGTCGTTGTTACATATGTTACATGTACTTACCGTAGTAATAACAGTAAATTATACATAATTACATGCAACTAACCCTCAACCAAACCCTAACCCTACCCTAACTGTATAGTAATGTAGTTGCTTAATATTACTCAGAACTTAAATATATAATTACACTGTAACAATGACACCTTAAATTAAAGGGCCTATATGTGTTTTTCTGAAATTTAAACTCGCGACTGACACCTGTGGTCAAAAAACGGAACTGCTCTTCCTTTCTGCTCACTCTCGTACATGCACACTTCACAAGTCATCCGCTGCAAAGAAGTCAACATTATGTTTACAGAGGTAAGAACAGTCAAATACATATATTGTTTGAGAAACTAAGGCTAATTGCTGACTAGCGGTGGTGGCAGAGTGATCTGAAACGTTTAACATGAACGCGCTTGACGTCACATCCGCAGACAGCGCGCGAAAAATCCGACCCGACAGAAAATAGGAAAAATAGGATACAGGCTTATAGGTGCACCCACTGTGAGCTGACAAGGTGTCAGTATGCTCATCAGGAGATGTTTGAGTCATAAATGGTCAAATAAAAAGGCTATTGTTACGTTTATTTTGGGGAAAAAGTTGCATATAGCCCCTTTAAAGTGTAACCCACTTTACAATAAGGTTCATTAGTTAACATTAGTTAATGTATTAATTACATGAACTAACCATGAGCAATACATTTGTTACAGCATTTAATAATGTTTGTTAATGTTAGTTAATAAAAATACAGTCATTCATTGTTTAAATTAGTTGCATTAACTAATGTCAACAAATGTCAACAAATTAGTTCATGCTAGCTAATGTAGTAAACTGATGTTAACTAATGAACCTTTTTGTAAAGTGTTGCCCAAATTTTTTATTTCTACTAATTTATCTATCTTGGCCAAAGCCACTATATCTTGTATTTGTCTGAGATTGTAAATATTTAAAAAAGGAAACAATAATGAAGGTCTGAAGGAAACTGACTCGCTGTACAACTTTTCTCATTACAGTGAAATCATCCAAAAATTGTTCAGACTGAAGAATCTCATCGAGGACTTGGGGGGATATTCTCCCATTATGACTGGAAATGGATGGAACATAGTGCGTTATATCATGGGAATATGTACAGACAACACAGTTCTCTCCTGGCTTCAGGGATTACCTAATCAGACTGAATTTGTGAATCTTTTACGATTTTGTCTGGAGAGGTTGGGTCCCTTTCTTAAAAAAAAGAATCTGTTGCTTGAACAAGATAAGTTACACATTGACATAGACATTGTGATTGTAGGTCATGGCAAAATAGTCGACCAGTTTATACCAGCAGGTGTTCTGGTGCCCGCAGATAACATCAGAGACACCATTCTCTACTCTCCGTGGAACTGCGCTATTGACCCCAACTCTGCATTTGCAATTGCTCAGGGGACCATTCAAGTGACAGACAGAGAGTTTCCCAATATGGCTTACTGTGAGCCGATCCCTTTGCCAGTTCACTGGAACAGCATGCGAAGATCTCCCTACGACATCCCAGGGATCCATCTATCCCCTGTGACCCGCACAGAAGACGCATGGGCTCTTTTTCAACAGTTTTGGGTGAATAGCGGCGTGGAATTAGAAGGCCGTGTTATTATCCCATATCTTGCCCCACAACATCAGGTAAATGCATTCGGAGAGATCCCCCTGTTCATGTTCATATTTGCGACATCATTTATACTCAGCGTCCATGGTAAAAAAGCTACTGTGCACCTGGCTGCTTGTTTGAGCCGAGACAGAGAAACTCCATCAAGGCCAGAAGAGTGGGTAAGACAGTATGCCTACACAATGCCTGATGGAACCTGGATGACAGTGAACGTGGAGAACATGAACATGAACTCTATGTTATACAGAGCCTTAAGTTCATTGTTTGACACAAACGGTAGATAAATCAGCTGAACGGCCTCTGGGTCAGTCCTGATGTGTAGTAAACACAGGGCTGGAGAGCGACCCGGAGCGGGGCAGTTTAATGACCAAGACCAGACCATTGTTTGCATGTTTAAAAAAACTTACATTAAAGAAGTGACAGTTCAGGTCTTTCTATCCCATCATATACCACTGACATGTTTCAACCACAACATAAAGATAAATAACAAATTACATAACAAGTATTGTGCTATGATAATTCCATCTGTAACATTATGGAAAACAATTTTGGTTTACATAAAAAAAAAAAACATGAAATATTTCAGTAAAATAGTTTTTTTTTTATTTTTACTTTTGTATATCCAAATAAAATCACATTTATTTTTCATTTAATTTGCTTTCTGTGTAAAACATATGTTTCACTTGTATCCAGCATAATTAATAATCTACTGTTATTAATCTGCATTATATAATTATATTAATAATTTTGATCATCATGCGTTTTTTATCCATTAATCTTAAGTCCAATAGTCTTAAAGGGATAGTTCATGGAGATGGTGGATGGCGTATGACGTAGGACGTAGCGTAGGAAGCGTCGTGACGTAGAACGAACGTTGAGTTCATACGCCAGCCACCATCTCCATGAACGCGCGCCGACCGCCACCGGAAGCCAGTTAAATCATGGCTTAAATATCATTTTTGGGCGAACTATCCCTTTAAGGCCCGTTCACACCAAGGACGATAACTATAGAGAGTTCTTTATAGTTCTAAAAATCGTTCTCAATATTTAAGAATATGAGAGTTCACACCACAACTATAACGATAACGATATAGAGAAACAATATTGTTGGAATCACTTTCATAACGATTTTATCATCTGATGAACGATAAAAACATTGGCAGCCAATTAGAATCCATCGTGCTGTGACAAGCTCGAGCATTTAAAGAGACAGACAAGCTTATAATAAACAGAACGATATCGCCCGCTGGTGTGGACGCTAATATAGTATATAGTATAGTATATTTATATTTATCGTTCTTGGTCTTAACAGGCCCTTACACCATTCCATGGTAACACTTTTACATTAATAAACATATTGTAAATCATTTGCAAACTATAAGTTAATTCATAGTTTATTAATAGTAGCCTATTGTTAACACATAAACAGACTATGTACAAATAGTGAGTTTTTCCATCATTGTTACTCTAATTAACTAATTAATTTTTTTTTATCTCATATGTATAGACTTAGATAATGATTTTTCATCCTTTGTTAAGAACTTGTATCTGATGTATTTTAAACCATGTATTAAAGTTGTTAATATTCTTATTACATTATTTGTTGTAAACCCTTTTTATGTAAAGCACGTTGAATTACCATTGTGTATGATGAAGTGTGCTATATTAATAAACTTGCCTTTCCTTGCCTTGACTTTTGTGTGACTGAATTTTAAGTGAGAAATATTTAGCCCTATAAAGCAATTATTAAACATCTATTACTTTAAAAGTTGACCATCACTTAATCAAAACAAACATAAATGATGCAGAAAACATAACTAATTTATTTTTATTAACATGGCTTGACAGAAAGAAACATCACACAACCATTGGAATTTGTGTAAAATACGACACATACACACACACTCACACACAGACACACACGGTGCGGGCGGCAACTCAAACCAACTTATAAACAGTTCATTAACACAAAACTCCGAATATACAAAAAAATAACCACATTCAAACACATTAAGTGACTCAATCCAGCATTACAGCATGTCATCCACCGATATTGGCCAAAATCTTGACTTCATCTATTATATTTCAACACTTTATAACAGAGCTCATTCGCATCATACCTGTCTCGATCAAGTCCAAAGCTGTTCTAGAGAGCGGGACGCGATTGGCCATCAGTGAGTGGAAATGACATTGACATCACTCAAACATAAAACTCAATATATTATTTTAACACACATATTGAACATATGAACAGTTTTCCCAGACACTTATAAGGATATGAACAGCAATATCTGCACAGGACACACAAATAAAATAGAAATAGATTTAAATTATTTCTGGGGGAAAGTGACAAAGTTTGTTGGAATGGTCACAAAACTCAAAACACAACAATAATATTAACATTTAATGAAGATCAAGCAAGTGTGAATGAGCACCGCAGTTACTCCAGTTTTCAGACTCTGCCGTCTCACTATATTGGGACGTGAACATGAACTCCATCAGAAGCAGAGCTGCAGTGAAACACTTTATTCTGATGCAACAGATATTCTACTGACTATGAGTAACTTTGTGAGTCTGTGTCAACTAATGCTCACAGTCTACTAATACTCAACTATACTCTTATAGTCAACAGAATGTCTAAAGAGGATCATCAACATAAAGTCACCAAAAAATCCAGTGTTTTGTTGTAATTGAATTGTTCTATTATCATTTCATTCCATCATTTTGATGTTAAATTTCTATTAACTAATAAAATACAGAAGTTAGAAAAGACAAGAAGCAAAATTTTATACCACATATATACAGTCATATTATTGTTTATTATTAATAGAAATGGGCTCTTCTGCTATTGTCACATGCCTGTCCTGTCTCGTGTAGCACATGTGGTGTTTTGTGTTCCTGTCTCTGTCTTGATTCCTACCCTCCTTGTTATCTCATTATTGGTTTCATTTGCCCCACCTGTTGTTCCCTCATCACCTGCCTGATTTGTCCCTTTTATAAGTTCCTTTGTGTCTGCAGTCTTTGTCGGATCGTTGTCTTGTTTATGTCTCCCGCTTTCCTGTGAAACCCCGGTATGTGTTGTTTTTGAAGTTGTTGTTTTGTTTGATATCATGTTTTCCCCCTTGTGGGTTTTTGTTTCATTTTACGTTTCTTTTATTTAATAAATCATTCTTTCTGCACTTGAGTCCTCTCCCTTAGTTTTCTTTAGTTAACGTGACAGCTATAAGCTTGAATCACTGTAATATAAAAGCCCACAGCTTCTGATTGTCTGCATTTCTCACCGCTGCTAAAACACACTGTAAAGGGGAACAGTTCAGCAGAGAATAATATTATATTATTACAGTATCAACTGAGGTCGGGTTTGCTCTCGCTTCAGGGCTTATATCTGAATTTGACTTTGTGAGGGTTTTTTTTAACCATGTTTAAACAGTTTTATTTGTGATCAAACACTAATTTGCGGACCCCGTTGAAGAACCTTGAATTCGGGAACTAAGGAAAACGCTTACGGAGCAAACAGAGTGAAAACTTTACTAAAACATAACACACACACACTACAACATGGAGTTTGTTGTGTATTTCTGTGGACAATGATGAACAGAATCAGTCAATATTATCCTAAACCACACACCAAGTTAAGTCAGTTTAGCAGTTTAATACAGTCTACATGAGCAGCAAGTGAACTGGAATACACACGACCCATCTGGAGACGCCATTACTCAACGGGTTTACTCGATCGAGTTCAGTCACACTGGCTCACGGCAAGAGGAGAGATCTGCAAGTCTGATCCTCTTTATTTCAGTTCTTTCAAGGTCAAACATGAAACTGCCAGATACTTTATCAGCTCCAATGACAGCTGAACCAGTTTTGTTTTAACACACTCATGATAACAGTACAAGGAGAATATTGAATATAATATCTATATAATTCATTTAGGTAAGTTAATGACAAGTTGTTAAACATTCTATAATGGCAATTACAGTGATATAATCAGCAGCGCAATTGCAGGAATTCAAATTCATCATTTTGGATGTTTAGTGAGAACATGTATGACCGAGAGGCAGAGATAAAACATCTTTATTTCTACACTGAATGAACTGTGTGTGAAAGAGGATTTGAACATCTCCATTAATTGGCTGTTCTGCACCTAGAATACATTTACAAAACATATTTCTGAATCTTAAGACTCTAAATACATGTTAAAGATCTTATAACCTATTATGTCCATCTCTCCTATGAAATAATCCTGCTATATTTGGTTTAGATGTGGCTCACTGTGTCATCCTCTGTGCCTTACAAAGATGATAAATAACTAATATAAAAATCTATTGAATTTTGCCTCATTGATGCCTTTATTATAAACTATATGAAGAAGGGATGCACTGATACCGGTATAGGGCCCGATTCTGTGCTCGAATGCTCCGATACCAACACCGATACCATGCAGTGTGTGTAGTTGTAGCAGACGTAGGCCAGTAAGAGCTGTGTGTAAACCTCACTCCCCTAATCTCAAGATATCAAGAATATTATGTTGGATATGTGCAGTCGAGCTCTAGAGGAGATGCCGTCAGGTCGGATTCACGTCTAATTTTATTGGGTCTGTCTTGGGTTGGGTTTTTCTTTTCTTTTGTATTTATTTATGCACATCGAGTTCGGGTCAGAAGTGATTCGGAACGTGCGGCTCTTAAAGGGACAGCAGCCTAATAAACTACTGTCTCTGTCCTCTGTGTTAATCTAACAACAAAATACAAAGAGAAAATTTCTCACTGCTCTAGACTGAATAACTTTTGTAACTTTAATAATGATTAATCTTTATTTATTTTAGACAGTGAAGACTATGCAGTTTTAAAAAAAAAAAACATTTGATTACTTTATTCAATTTCTGTACCTGAAAATTGTGATATTTCACTGGTATGAAACATCATCAAGTCTGCCGTGACTTAATCTTCTACGCGAGACCTTTATTTTACTGTCTATGCGCGAGACACACCCGCTACCCACACACACAGGACAATGGCGGAAATCGAGTGTATGCTGTTTTTGGATATTTTTGTTTTTGCTGTTTTTTATTCAGGATACTCTGTCTGGCTCGTGCAATGATGACGCAGTGAATAGTGACGATTCTCTCTGACCAGTCAGCAGTCTGCCGTGTTTTCATGTCACATTTTAGTATCGCCTCAGCTCGCTTAGAACCTCGCCGGAGGTGGTACGAAAAAAAGTACCTGGAAGCAGGTACAGGTACAACTTTTACACAGTGGAAAACCAAACAAAACCGAGCTGGTACTGTGTAGTGGAAAAGCACCATAATTGGCTATAGTTAATGCGATGTAACTGTGTTGTGTGCTAAGAGTTTGGAAAAAGTACTAGGATTTCAGCTGAAATTGCAATTACAGTAGTAGTGTTTGTAATAATTGTTATTTAATTTCATTGTACATATTCTTCTAAGATGTTATATTTCAATATCATTCCTGCAGAAACACAGAGTTTGCCATCATTAGGGCCCAAGCCCTGAAAGGGCAAAGGCCCTATTGTTTTCGTAAGGATTATTAGGGCCCAAGCCCTGAAAGTGGCCTTTTGCCACTTTTGGGGCCCTTAACATGCTCAAAAACTCTTGAAATTTTGCACACACGTCAGAACCTGCGGCCATCAGGGCCAAACTGAAGCTGATACCCGGGCGTGGCAGGGGGGCTCGACAGCGCCCCCTGGAATGGTGTCCGAAAACTTGGTCCATAAATCAAACACGCTTGCATGTAATAATATGAAACACATATAGACCTCATCGGGCCGAACAACTTTCGTGCTCTAAGTTTTACGGCAGCCCAACAGGAAGTCGGTTATTATACGTTGTTTGGAAAACGCATACAATGGAATGTGAAATACTCCTCCTACAGAATTCATCCGATTGCCACCAAACTCGGTGTGAATGAAGTCAAGACACTGAGGATGAATTCTTGCGAACGGATTTTTGATATCTCGAACGGTTTGGCCGTGGCGAGGAAACGAATTTATGGCGAAAAATGGGACACAGGAAGTGTGTTATAACTTCTGCATACATTATCTGATCTTGCTGAAACTTCAGCAGTGTGTTCGTTGTAAGAGGCCGATCACATGGATGTAACTATTGTGAGTCAAAGTTATAGCGCCACCAACTGGCAGCAGGAAGTGTGTCACTTTCAAAATGCTTTGAAATCACCATCTTAGTTTTACCCGATTTGCTTCAAACTTTATGTGTATAATGTAGACACACGGCAGATGTAAACCTGTGAAAGGATTATTGATATCTTACATACTGTTACCGTGGCAACGCATCAAACTTTAATATTCTTTTCGGATGCTTTTGAGACTCTTAGCATGCTTGAAATTGGATGAAACTCGACAGACACATCACACTTATTAGCCAGTAGACATGTGAAAAGTTTCAGAAACGGGTGTGGCAGGGGGGCTCAACAGCGCCCCCTTGAACGGGGTCTGAAAACTTGGTCCATATATCAAACACGCTTGCACGAATTAATATGAAACTCGGTACACATATAGATCTCACCGGGCCGAACAACTTTCCCTTGGTCAAGTTTTACGCCAGCCCAACAGGAAGTCGGCTATTATGGGTTGTTTGGAAAACGCTTGCTGTGGAATTTGATGTACTCATCTTAGAGAATTCATCCAATCGCCTCCAAACTCGGTGTGCATGTAGTCAAGACTTTGAGGATGCTAAATATATATATATATTATACTGTATATATTGTTTTACATTTATATAATGTATATATATATATATATATATATATATATGTATATATTTTGTTACATATATATAATGTATATATATATATATATATATATATAGCTGCGAGCAGCAATGGAGGGCCCAAGCTGGTGACACCGCCACCCCGGTGGCTTTAGTGTAACTAAAGGCACCAGGGTGGCAGTGCCACCGGCTTGGGCCCGCAATCGCTGCTCGCAGCTATATTTCTATTTGAATGTGCTTTTATCAGTTTTGAAAGTGCGTTCATTTGTAAAATGTGCTGCAAATATGTAGTTTTGCTGATGGTGAAGTATGAATGACACAAGTGTGCTCAATGAATGCATTTTGTGAAAGTAATGAAAAATGATTCACAGTTTGATAAAGATAGACTTCTGTGTCTCTGAATGAGTGAAGAGTTTTGCACATATATGGCTTCAGTATTGACAGATGGAAATAACTGTATATTCTGGCCACGTATGATAACGGTCTCGACTGTATTTGCATCAGGGCTGTGATATATACGAATGCACTGGACAGGGCTCAGGGAACTGAAGAGCTTTAGTCTCCTCAACTCATTTACAGGTGATTGTTTCAGAGGTAAGACATGGTGAAATATTTCACATGTGACTTCAAATAAGGTGTCTTGTTTCTTCGAATTTGTGATATAAATTATTCTTTTTGTTTAAAAGCAGAGTGTCACGGTTCACAAATTCAGTGTCTCCTTGTCTCGTGTCATTGTTGTTATGTGTGAATGTGTGTGGGCGTGGTCCGGATCGTTAACGTGTTTCCTGTTATGCTTCAGTCTGGCGTTTCCTGTTATGCTTCAGTCTGGCGTGTTCGTGAGTCGGTGTTCCTGTTTGGTGTCGCAGTTTGTTCCTCGTTCTTCGTCTGGATTACTACTACCTGGTTCATTCACGGATTTCACCATTCACCACCGTCATCATCTGTGTTGCCTGTCGAGGTCCCTGCGCCACCCAACTGCCACTATGTTTCCTGTTACATCTGACTCTTTGCAACTACTAATAAATATACGTTTTACTTGCATTATTGCTTCCTCGCCTTGTGTGACATGACACAGAGGCTCTCTTCTTTCTTTTGATATATTGCATGTTCAGATATTCATAGAACAAAATATTCTGGGGGAAGTGAAACTCAAAATCAAAATAAAGAAAATAATTTGATTTTATTTTATTTTGGATTAGACAGACAACATAACCCAAAGGATAACATGTTAAAGTGTAAACACTTATTTCCAACATGGTCCTTGGTGTTAAAACATTTAACACAAAACAAAGACCTATTACAAGCCGAAGACAAAAACATTTAAAACAAATCATCCAAAGTTCAAAAAACATTCTAAAATCAGAGAATCTTAAAATCACATAGAATAATAAATTCTACTCTAATTAAAAAGGTTGGCTACTCTACTCCACAAGAAAGCCTTAACCTGTTGTCTAAAAGCCCATCTGGAATTTACAATTTTAATGGAAAGCGGCAAACTATTCCACAAATTTATACCTGTTTAAAAAAAAAAAAGAACTTCTAGCTGCATTGTTGACTCTGGGCACTTTACAAGAACGGACACTAGCCCTAGTATTATGATTATGTTGAGTATGAACCATTTTTATAAGGGTGTGTAAATATTTGGGATTAGAGCCATTTATAACATTATACATGTGATTCAACTTTAACTGCTCCACTCTAACATGTACTGGCAGCAGTCCTACCCTTTTAAAAGCATCACTACCAATAGTCCGAGGGGGTGCATTTAACAGGTAGCGGATAACATTATTTTGCATCACTTGCAGACTGTTTTTAAGTTTAACTGATAATCCACAGTACCATGCAGAACATGTATAACCGAAATGACACTGAATCAGTGATACAACCAGTAATTTCTTGATAGAGAAATCTAGATGCCTTGTTCTGCGATACAATAATTTCAGTTTACCTGCACACTTGGATAGTAGTGTATCAGCAATAATTTTACAGGTTAATGACTGCTCCAATGTTAATCCCAGGTATGTAGCACTTTTTTGAGACACTATTTCAGTGCCATTACATGTGACCTTAAGTACATTTTTTTCTTGACAACTTCCTTTTTGTTCCAAATAAAATGGACTCAGTTTTTCCCAGATGTATAAAAGCCTGTTGTCTATAAGCCACTTGTTAACACTATTTAATTCATTACCATTCATGAGTCTTCTCAATCTCGCTGATATCATCCCCAGATACCAACAATGCAGAGTCATCAGCTTCGCGCCCTCCACAACCTTCTAACCGTCAAGATGGGTGTGGCCAGTGTGTATGTAAGGAGGGCTCGTAGGCTGAAAAATCTGATTTTCTTGTCTTCAGCGAAGCTCTTCGCATCGCTGGATCTTGAGAGCCGCCGCCGTTGAAACCAGCGACCAGCAAGCCTAGGACAGCGCCTGAGGAAGCCGGCCGCCTTTGCCGCCTTCAGCCATCCGTGCCTGCTACGCTATCCGGCGACATATCCTTTTATTACTGCTGTGTGTGTTCGCCCTGCGACACACACTTTCTCTCACTGTTCTAAAAGAGCACGAGGCGTTTTTGTCAAAACGCCTCGTTTTTCCTGCGGCTTGTGCCGTGCCCCGCTCAGCAACGGAGACCGCCACCTCTTCTGCGCTCTCTGCCTGGGCCGCGAGCACGCCGCCACCGCACTCTCTACGGACGGCTGCCCCGAGTGCTAAGAACTTTCAATGTCGACCCTGCGGGCTCGACTTGAAGTTTTCGACCAAGCTGTCACTCCGCCTGTCCCTGCCGGGCCGCGCAAGAAGAAGCGCCGCTCGCAGAGACCACCGGAGACTGATGTGACTGAGGAGCTCGCCGGAACCTCTCCCTCGAGCTTCTCTCTCGCCCTCTCCGACCCCCCCTCCCGGCCGCTCAACCGCCGGCTCTCGCCCTCGTCAGGGGATGAGGCGAATGAGATAGACACCCTCCCTCTGTTCGAGCCGCGCTACTGCGCCGCTCACAAGGGATGGCAGAAGTGGACGGTCTCGGAGCGAGCTTCCTCTCCCTCTGTTTGAGCCGTGCAAACTGCGCCGCTCACAAGGGATGGCAGAAGCGGACGGTCTTGGAGCTCTCTTTACGTTACAAGAAAGCTACTCCATCCTCGCGCGTCACTCACCGGCGAAAGGAGAACAGAGTGTTTTCGTCCCGCCGTGGCCGGTCCTACCGCCATCTCACACATTTCTCAGTCCCCTCTTAAGTTCAGGCGACTGGAATTGTTCGTATCGCAGAATACGAGCCTGTTATAAATACACGCACGCCTGCAAGCAAACACCGTCACAAGACATGATGACGCTCTTTTATTTGCTCGCTCAAGCTAATGTATTCTCCCCTGTGGCTCTGTGGCCAGAGACCCGTGTTCGATCCCGGCTCTCGCGGCAGATAAAAATTTATGCTGTTCGCTTCTCCAATCTCGCGGCCAGTTTTTCTTACTTACAGAAAGCGAACCCGCACTCCCCCTTGTTGGGCCGCGCAGATTGCGCCGTTCACAAGGGATGACAGAGCGGACGGTCACGAGCAACGTTCAGCGTGCGCGCCTCACTCACCGGCGAAAAGAGGAGAGAGAGTGTTTTAGTCCTGCTGTGGCCGGACAAACCGTCAATTCTCACACATTTCTCAGTCCCCTCTCAAGTTCAGGCGGCTGGAAATATTACTATTGCAGTAAACAAGCCTGTTTTAATACACGCACGACTGCAAACAAACATGAGGTCGTCCTCTTCTATGCTCGCGCTAACCGAAAGCTAATATGTTCTACCCTGTGGTCCAGTGGCAGAATCATAGGCTTTCGCGTCAGAGACCCGTGTTCGATCCCAGCTCTCGTGGCAGATAAAAATTTATGCTGTTCGCTTCTCCGAGCTCGCGGCCAGCTTTTCTTACATACAGAAAGCGAACCCGCCTCTCGCACCACTCCTACTCATGGTGCTCGATTATTTATGAGCGTCTATACACGAGGGAAGAAAAGACGGTTAAGTCCCGCTGCGGCTGGACCACCATCAAAGCTTCACGCTCTGTCAGTCCCCGTTGCCACGGCTACTGCAGATGTTTACCTTGCAGCCAACGAGCCTGTATATCTACCCGCTCACCTGCGCGCAACCACCGTTCTCACGGCGACCCAGAGAAATCTCAAATGAGCACAATGTCTGGTTGCACGGCTCACGCCGTATGTGTTTCAAATGCAGTGAATGTGCCCACGTTTCCGTGTTCACCCCTGCACACAAGCACTATAAATCCCGTGTCTCTCACAGAGCCCACTCTCATGAAGCAGGCAGAAGTGTTCACTCGAGTGTTAAAAGTAGGTCACGTGTCCACCTCACCGTGCCCACACCTACTCACTGCCCGCTCTGTCACATGGCCTCTCACGACCGGTCATGTTTTAAATGTAAATCCTGTGCCCGCCCTCGAGCGCTCACACATACTAACGAACATTTCGCTCGCGCGTCGCGCCTCACACTATATGTTACCTGTCCAAGCCACCGGGACACTGTGTGTAAAACGGCCAGCTATTGCTGCGTGCGATCCGCCGTATCTAAGCACCAAGAGCGCGCGCGCTGCGCCCGCCCCTCCGTTTCGAGCTCTCGAGCCCGCGATGCGCGGCGATCAGAGCCCGGAGGCCATTCTGCCCCTGGCTGCACACGCAAAAGCGTGGAAAGCTATTCCAGGCGCATCAGAATGGGTGCTAAGCACAGTAAAACAGGGCTATACTCTGCAGTTCGCTCGCCGCCCCCGCGCTTTCAGTCGCGTACCGAGACGAGAGTGAATGGAGAAGTAGCACATCTACTTCGAGCAGAAATAGCTACACTTCTGTGCAAAGGGGCTATAGAACCGGTTCCCCCTTCTATGAGCGAGTCGGGCTTTTACAGCCGTTATTTCCTCGTTCCCAAGAAGGACGGAGCTCTCAGACCGATTTTGGATCTGAGATATTTGAACAAAGCTCTTATGAGAAGACCTTTCAAAATGCTCACAACCAGGCAGATCCTCGTGCAAATTCGCCCGAGGGACTGGTTTATCTCTCTCGATCTAAAAGATACGTACTTTCAGATCCAGATAATACCCCGTCACAGGCCATTCTTGAGATTCGCCTTCGACGGTCAGGTATATCAATACACCGTCCTACCATTCGGCCTGTCTTTAGCACCCCGTACATTCATGAAGTGCATGGACACGGCTCTCGCTCCCCTGAGAGGTCGGGGAATGCGAATTTTGAACTATTTGGACGATTGGCTGATTCTAGCACAGTCAGAGGCCGAGCTCATCGCCCACAGAACAGTGCTTCTCAGCCACCTGGAAAGCCTGGAGCTCACGGTCAACTGGACCAAGAGCTCGTTAGTGCCCAGTCAATCAACTTCTTTTCTGGGTTTGGATCTGGACACTGTGGCAATGACGGCCCGCCTGTCGACACGGCACGCGCGCTGCATTCGACGCCTGGCCGCGTCCTTCCAGCCGGGCAGCACCGCACCTCTCAAAACTTTTCAGAGGATGCTGGGTTGTATGGCTTCAGCTGCAGCAGTGCTTCAGCTGGGTCTATTGCGTATGCGCCCGCTACAACGCTGGTTGAACGCCCGAGTGCCTCACAGAACCTGGGCTTCCGGCGGCAATCGAATCAGAGTGACTCAGAGCTGCGTTTCAGCACTGAAGCCCTGGTTAGCGGCCGACTGGTACCAGTGGGGAGTGACAATGGGAGCCATCTCACACCGCAAGGTTATCTCGACGGACGCTTCCACCTCAGGTTGGGGCGCTCTTTTCGAGGGCAAACCGGTCTTTGGCCTGTGGTCAGACCAGGAGAAATGCCTCCACATAAACTGTTTGGAGATGATAGCGGTCGAGAACGCGCTCAAGCGCTTCCTCCCACTCATACGGGATCACCATTTGCTAGTCCGCTCGGACAACATGTCCGTGGTGTCCTATGTGAACCGACAGGGCGGTGTCAGGTCCAGGAACCTGTGCAAACTGACAGAACGCCTTCTCGTGTGGGCTCACCACTCGTTGCGCTCGCTGAGAGCCGCACACGTGCCGGGCCACCTGAATGTCGGCCCAGACAGACTGTCCAGAGACTTCATTCCCCCGGGAGAATGGTCCCTGCACCCTCAGACAGACCAGTTCCTCTGGCGCCTATTCGGCAGAGCGGAGGTCGACCTCTTTGCGTCGAAAGACAACGCTCACTGCCCGATATTTTTCTCGAAAAGCGAGGACGCGCTTTCCCAAACCTGGCCCAGCCTCCCGCTGTACGCTTTCCCTCCGATCTCCCTGTTACCACAGGTCATAACGAGGATCAGGGAAACGCACCACCCAGTGCTTCTTATAGCCCCGCGTTGGGAGAACCAAATATGGTACCCAGAGCTAGTGAGGCTGTCGCACTCACCCCCATGGCCGATCCCGGTGAGAAAGGATCTCCTCTCTCAAGCCAGTGGATCGATCTGGCATCCCCATCCGGAGCGATGGTCTCTGCATGCTTGGGTAATCAACGGATACCCGTTGACCTGCCAGAAGGGGTCGTGAACACGATCATGCAGTCCAGAGCCCCCTCCACGAGACGGCTCTATACGTCTAAATGGTCTGTGTTTTCTAAATGGTGCGCTACTAAGAGCCTGGATCCACGTACATGTGGGGTTCCGCGAGTGCTCTCCTTCCTACAGGAGCTGTTGGATAAGGGCAGGTCCCCTTCCACGCTCAAAGTATATGTGGCGGCTATTGCAGCGTTCGCTGAGTCGACGCGCGACCGAGCAATAGGAAGAAACGAGCTTATTATCCGTTTCCTCAGAGGAGCCAGAAGGATGAATCCCCCGCGGCCCCCCTCGGTTCCTATTTGGGATCTGTCCTTGGTCCTGGAGGCCCTGAAGGCTTTTCCCTTTGAACCGCTTGAATCCGTGGATCCAAAATACCTTTCGCTCAAAACCGTTTTTCTGATAGCTCTGTCTTCAGTAAAACGCGTGGGGGATCTGCATGCGCTATCTGTTAGCACTGCATGTCTTGAGTTCAGACCGAACGACTCGAAAGTCATTCTCAGACCGAGACACGGTTACATCCCCAAAGCGATTGGAACCCCCTTTAGGGCACAAATCATCTCCCTTTCGGCTCTGCCAGCATCCGATAATGGGGACAGTGATAACCTCCTATGCCCTGTTAGGGCGCTGAGAGTTTACATCACGCGCTCCGCCGCTTTCAGGCGTTCCGAGCAGCTCTTCGTTTCTTTCGGTGGATGCACCAAGGGTCTCGCTGCCTCAAAACAGAGCTTGTCCAGGTGGATAGTGGACGCGATTGCAGCAGCTTATGCCTCCAAACACCTGCAGTGCCCTTTGGGTATCAGAGCCCACTCCACTAGAGGCATGGCCTCTTCGTGGGCCTGGTCCAGCTGAATTTTTATTCACGATATTTGTATGGCGGCGGGCTGGGCCTCCCCGTCAACATTCGTGAGGTTTTATAACCTGGAAGTTCCCAGATCTCGAAGAAAGAAGACTTTCCCGTAGCGTAAGCTATACTTACGCAATACTCGTTCCCTCTTCTAGAGAGAACCGAGGTTACATTAGGTAACCGAGTACGTTTTACCACGTAGACCACGTATAGAAGGTCATTTCAATGTTTTACTGAAAGTCAATGAAAATCAATACTGCAAATCAATGAAAATCAAAATTTTCCATAACAATTCCCCCTTTTTATCATTCATTGATAACTGATCAATCAAAACACATCAATCAATAATAATAATAATAATAATAATAATAAATGAACCAAGTTTAGGTTTTACATCACACTTATACTTTTCATTTCTGATTTTCATATAACTGATCACTCTTCTTTAAACTTGTAGGAAAAAAAGATTAAAATTAAATAAGCTTAGGCTGTTTTTTGTAAGGATAGGCCCTTAATTTTATAGCAAGCAAATAAAGGTTTATTCTGAAACCGGGCTAGACGAATAAGCACTGTTATTGCATCCCCAACACTGTAGATCAGACCCTCAGTCATCTCAGTATAAACAAGAAAAAGTGTAGTTTATATTTAGTAGGAAAAACACGTCAATTCAACCCCCCTAGTTAATTCAATGAGCCATAAAAATACAAAAAGATAAAAAGTAGATAAAAAAAATCCCTCATTTTCAAACCCTGTCCTTGTACGCCACCTTGTGACACGGATGACTGCTGATTTTAACCCTCTTTACACATTATCATCGTCCTTAGAAAGAAAGAATAAGAAAATGAAAAACACCCCCCAATTTACGACGTTACTGTAGCTAGCTATTTTGTTAGTGACCGCTTGTCTAGCCGGTCGTCCCTTTTGGTGTGACCTGTGGAATCAACAGCCTGAAACATATTGTCACCCGATAATTTTGCTCACTGAATAGCACTGAAAAACCTGAGAAAAACAAAACAAAAAAAACACTCAACCCACTTTGCTCATGTTAACAAAACAATATTTATACATTTGGAACAGAATCAGTTCTGTTTGACACAATCCATCCTGACATTCTGCAAAAGGAAAGTTTTAAGTTATGCGCTGCGCAAGGTGTGGCCTTTCATTCTGCCCTGTATCAAAAGTCTGCATCCTCTGTAAAGAAAAACAAATGTCGAGGTTATTGTCAGATAGTAAAGTACACATAGTTTCTTTTGTCTGCTGTGCTGCTGCGGCCTTCGCTGCCGCATCTGCCCTAGCGTTTCCTGTTGAAACAGTCCTTGTTATTAGCACACTTAGAGACAGCAATTTTGTTAGGGAGAAGAATGACTTCTTAATGTATAGTAATAGGAGTGGGATATTCTGCGCGCAGTGGGATGGAACGTTGGAACTCAACTGGCCTAATTCTTCTGTTAGAAAGAACTGCAGCTACTCCAGAGTTAACTTGTCCATCTTCAATGTTTATTGGGTCATACAAATGCAGGTTTTGTGTGGATATACGTATAGAAGTGGTTTCTGTGAGAGAACAAAATAAGGATGATATAAATGATAATATGACATGACAGAATCAGATAAGTTAATGTTATATTAAGTAACAGCAACCCAGAGCTTATTGCAATATAATATATGCTCTAAATATACTGTATATGCTAACAAGAGGTGCACTCTCCCGTGCACTCTTTATCACATTACAAATATGCCGATAAGGCATCGGATAAATGTTTTAATCAACATATGACAAGCAACTCCCTTTCCCAAATGAATAAACAAAGTTGACAAAATACAACAGGATGCCTCGTACACGAGCGAGCACTGTGCTCGATTGTAGACTATGTATATTGACAATAATATTTCTGAGGTAAAATAAACTGAATCACGCTCTGACACTCTATGAAAAACGTCTACAATGACATTAAATATTTTTTACATACATAGTTATGAACGCACAGCAATACCACACAAGGAAAAATACTTTTAGAAAGTTTCTGCGAATGCATCAGCAAAGTCTGAACAAGTTCGACTCGCGCATGCGTGAGGCGGGGAATTTTGTACAGTAGGATTAAAGTATTATGTGTCCTCTTTTTATTCTTTTAATTATTATTGAAATAAATTTTAATGTTTTTCTTATTTCTTATTTCTTATTCTTATTAGTTGTAAATCGTTTCTTATGTAAAGCACTTTGAATTACCATTGTGTATGAAGTGTGTTATATTAATAAACTTGTCTTGCCTTGACTTTTGTGACTTAATCTAATAAAGTGAGAAATATTTAGCCCTAATAAAACATTTATTAAGGATCCATTACTTTAAAAGTTGACCTTCATTGTGAGGATCTGAATAGACAAAAGTGATACAGAAAACAGAACTAATTTATTTATTATTAAAATGGCTTGACAGAAAGAAACATCACACAACCATAAAACACTTTATTCTGATGCTCTACTAATCCTCACAGTCTACTAATACTCAACTATACTCTTATAGTCAACAGAATGTCTAAAGAGGATCATCAACATAAAGTCACCAAAAAATCCAGTGTTTTGTTGTAATTGAATTGTTCTATTATCATTTCATTCCATCATTTTGATGCTAAATTTCTATTAACTAATAAAACACAGAAGTTAGAAAAGACAAGAATTTGGGAGAAAAATAAAATGTAATTTTGGCATATATATATATATATATATATATATATATATATACACACACATATATACAGTCATATGGTTGTTTATTATTAATAAAAATGTTCTCTTCTGCTATAAGCTTGAATCACTGTAATATAAAAGCCCACAGCTTCTGATTGTCTGCATTTCTCACCGCTGCTAAAACACACTGTAAAGGGGAACAGTTCAGCAGAGAATAATATTATATTATTACAGTATCAACTGAGGTCGGGTTTGCTCTCGCTTCAGGGCTTATATCTGAATTTGACTTTGTGAGGTTTTTTAACCATATTTAAACAGTTTTATTTGTGATCAAACACTAATTTGCGGAACAACCTTGAATTAGGGAACTAAGGAAAACTTACATACTTACAAAATAACACACACACTACAACATGGAGTTTGTTGTGTATTTCTGTGGACAATGATGGACAGAATCAGTCAATAATATCCTAAAGCACACACCAAGTTAAGTCAGTTTAGCAGTTTAATACAGTCTACATGAGCAGCAAGTGAACTGGA
This sequence comes from Abramis brama, assembly GCF_963993115.1. Lineage (NCBI taxonomy): Eukaryota > Metazoa > Chordata > Actinopteri > Cypriniformes > Leuciscidae > Abramis > Abramis brama. Next base: position 996,679 of record NC_139975.1, read on the forward strand.
ATACACACGACCCATCTGGAGACGCCATTACTCAACGGGTTTACTCGATCGAGTTCAGTCACACTGGCTCACGACAAGAGGAGAGATCTGCAAGTCTGTTCCTCTTTATTTCAGTTCTTTCAAGGTCAGCCATGAAACTGCCAGATACTTTATCAGCTCCTACAATGACAGTTCAACCAATGTTGTTTTAACACACTTATGATAACATAGTACAAGGAGAATATTGAACATCTATATAACTCAGCTAGATAAGTTAATGACAAGTTGTTAAACATTCTATAATGGCAATTACAGAGATATAATCAGCAGCGCAATTGCAGGAATTCAAATTCATCATTTTGGATGTTTAGTGAGAACATGTATGACCGAGAGGCAGAGATAAAACATCTTTATTTCTACACTGGAATGAACTGTGTGTGAAAGAGGATTTGAACTCCTCCACTGGCTGTTCTGCACCTAGAATACATTTACAAAATATATTCTTGAATCATGACTCTAAACACATCTTAAAGATCTTATAGTTCCACCTGTCCTGTGAAATAATCCTGCTATATTTGGTTTAGATGTGGCTCCCTGTGTCCTCCTCTCTGCCTTACAAAGATGATATATGTGACCCTGGATCACGTCACCAGTCTCGAGTCGCACGGGTTTATCTGTGGCAATAGCCAACAATACATTATGGGTCAAAATTATAGATTTTTCTTTTATGCCAAAAATCATTAGGATGTTAAGAAAAGATCATGTTCCATGAAGATATTTTGTAAATTTCCCACCGTAAATATATAAAACATGTATTTGTGTGAGTGAATGCAGCACAATCGGCAACATAAATGAACAACTTTAAAGGAGATTTTCTCAATGTTTCCATTTTTCTGCATCCTCAGATTCCAGATTTACAATAGTTGTATCTCGGCCAAATATTATATCCTAATAAACCATACATCAATAGAAATATTATTTATTCAGCTTTCAGAAGGTGTATACATTTCAATTAAAAAAAAAAAAGATCCTTGTGATCCTTTTGTGGGCCAGGGTCACAAATAAGTAATACAAAAATCTATTGAATTCCAACCCTCTAATGTAAAACCGTTGCTGTCAGGTTTCGTACAAACGAAGCAGGCAAGATGGTAAGTTTGATATTTTAATAACAGAATGGATCGGAAACAGCTTGAAAGGTGAGTACACAGGAAGTAGATAATTGGATGAAGCTTAACTGAATGATAACAAAGTCTCTCTTTCTCTTGCAGATGCAGATGATGAAGATTCTCTGAAGATGGACTGAAGACAGGCTGAAGAAGATCGGGATTGACGGTAAGTATGCCGGTAGGTGAAGCAGAGAGTCTGTGAGTCATGAATAGATGTGTATCAACGAGACCAGACAAAGAGTGAGTGACTGAGTGCTGCATATAAAGGTGAGCTGGTGATGGGATCCAGGTGACGGTGATTACTACTTAGAGGAGAGTGAGTGCAGGTGTGTGCCAAGGAGGATTCTGGGGAGTGTAGTGCAGAGACAGATGAGGAAGACAGACGGTGGATGTGACAGTTGCATCATTGATGCCTTTATTGTTTTTTATAAACTATATGAACAAGGGATGCACTGATGCCGGTATCGTCCCGATTCTGTGCTCCTGTACTAGTACTCATTAAAATTCCCCGATACTAAAACCGATATCATGCAGTGCGTTTAGTTATAACACATGTAGTCTCAGACAATAGGGCGTCTCAACTTCATTAACATACAGACCACAGCTGTTACAACAGGAGCAACTTCACTTGTTGTAAACTGTGACAGGATAAAAGGTTTAAGATTTAGATGTTCTGGGTTCATTCTGACGCCGCTGAACTCAAGGTGCTTTGTGTAGTTTGCCACTGCTATGCTGTAATAAACTTCATCTTTGAGATCTTCGACGTCCACGTCATTTTATTTATACTCTTATACGTTTAGTTCTCTGTTTAACCTTTTTTAAATCTTCTTTCACTAATGTTATTATGTATTATATATTAGCATAAGAACTTGTATCCATCGGGCAGGCAATAATATAAAGTAATATTAAAGGTACACTGTGTAGTTTTTTAAGTATTTTATTAGCTAAAATCATTGTCTTTATTCATAAATATGTCCTCATTGGTGTAAAATTACCTCTGCCAATGATCTGACTTTTGAAGATCTGAAGAATTTCTTATCTTTATTTACATGGGGCGGGTAAGTCCAAGGAGGCTTCCATGTCGTTCCGCCATTTTGAAAAACTATAATAGCAGAGAGGGACAAAAAGCACTAGCCTACCTCAACGCGTGTTCGTTCAGAGCCAGCGTCACGTGACTGAAACCAGCAGAAACGGACAAGGAGATCAGAGGCGCTTGTCACTGCCCCGGCAAATCTGAAAGGCTGCACTGCACGGTACTTCATAATGCAGGACCATACTTATGCCGAGCCACAGGACAAGGAATCCTCATCGCCAAAAAAGCAACAAACATTCGTTTGTTCGTTGTATGTCAAGTTGCAGTTTGTTTGAAATAACAAACCTCATCATCCGAAAGAAAACTCGATGAAGTGCTACTGGAAGACATGTTGTCATAGCTTCTTGGTACATAACGGCTACCGTAGATGCAACACGCATTTGAAAAAGTGAGGCGCTGGAGAGCACTATTCGTTTGAATGCAAAATACAATTTCACCACTAGATGGGAGAAACTCCTACACAGTGTACCTTTAAATAAGTAAATAAATAAATGAAAGTAATGGAGTATTCGGGTCGGGTACTGATTTAATGACCTGAGAAGACCTCTAATGTGCAGCTCGTAAAGTGACAGCAGACTAATAAACCTACTACTGACTTTGTCCTCAATATTAATCTAAAAACTTTTTTTTTTTTTGCATTTGCATTTGCATTTGATTACTTTCTTCAATTTCTGTAGCTGAAAATTGTGATGTTTCACTGGTATCTAAAATGTTTAATCACTGGCCCAACCAGACTAGTAGAAAAAATCCTTTTCACTGAGCCCTGCTGGAGCAGCTCTACATATTCACTTTGCTATCAAATTAAAGATGGAATATGATAGAGCAATAATCTGAACAGAGAAAGTAACAGTAGCTCCTACAATACAATTTAACAGGCATAATTAGGCTTGAAAATAAATGAGGAAATATGTATTTGCTAAGCCAACTAATTTGATTCACATTCTTTTGGTTTCTCTGCCCAATATTTTTAAAAATGAAAATGCTGTTAAAATACAGGTATTGTAATAGCAGAACTTGAATCATTGGTGTATCCCTGCACACCCGTGCCAGATGCGACGAAATGCTGAAATGCATGAAATCTGCGCAACATCTGAAAAAATAAATGACGTTGCAATGTGGCAAGCACTGAAAATGAAAGTATCGGTCTCTGACCCGTTCTGGAAAAGTGGCATCGGTTCATCATGAACATCTCCCTGGGTGTGACGACGGGGGTGGTGGGGGGGGTTCCATTTAAGTTGAAGGAAATCTGAAAAGTTACATTACTGTAACAAAATATGGTTTTGGACAAAATGAACTATTTGGCTACATAGTTACTGTGATGTAGGTGTGTGTTGCTGTGCTGAGAGTTTAGAAAAAATATATTTTAAGTATTGGTAAATGCTTGTTAGCAATTGTAAAAAAAACTGTTAAAGATGGAAAAAAATGACTAAAAATAGGACACTTGGGTCGGCTTTCAGCTGAAATTGCAATTACAGTAGTTGTGTTTGAATACTTGTTATTTAATTCCATTGTAAATATTCTTCTAAGATGTTATATTTCAATATCATTCCTGCAGAAACACAGAGTTTGCCATCATTCTATTCGAATGTGCTTTTATCAGTTTTGAAAGTGCATTAGAATTTGTAAAATGTGCTGCAAACATGTAGTTTTGCAGATGGTGAAGTATTTATGGCACAAGTGTGCTTAATGAAAGTAATGAAAAATGATTCACAGTTTGATAAAGATAGACTTCTGTGTCTCTGAACGAGTGAAGAGTTTTGCAACTATAAGTCTTCAGTGTTGACCGATGGAAATAACTGTATATTCTGGCCACGTATGATAGCGGTCTGGACTGTATTTGCATCAGGGCTGTGATATATACGAGTGCACTGGACAGGGTCAGGGAACTGAAGAGCTTTAGTCTCCTCAACTCTTCATTTACAGGAGATCCTTCACAGGTAAGACATCTACAATACTTCACATGTGACTTCAAATAAGGTGTCTCGTTTCTCATTTTATATTAGGAACGTCCTTTCAAATTTGTGATATAAATGATTCAAACTATATATAATGTGAAGCAAACTAGTTCCATAAAGTAGAATTTATTATATATTTATTATGAGCATGTTGTGGGTCTTCTCGTGATGTTTGGTGATATTCCCCAGACACTGAGCTGAAGCTGATGATGGGTTTCAGCGTGCTCTTCATCTTTGCTCTGCTACAGATCTGCACACTGTGTGACGGGGGGAATTCAGAGGATCTTTCTAACATTAAAAGTGCTGGTAAATCCACCTTCGATTCTCGTTTCAAAATTCTGCAGTAGTTTTAACTCCTAAACTAAACTATAATTAAGCTGTACTTATTTAAAATGATTGTAAATAACATAAGTTATCAGTCTTTGATTTGTGTATTTCTTTGGATTTGTCTTGCAGACTCTTCTAACCATCCTCATCACCTTCATCCTCGTGACCTTTTCAGACATGCTAAAGCTGAGAAAGATGAGGAACCTCTTGGCTTAAAGTCTAACCTGGAGTTTGTTGCATCAAACGATCCACCTAAAGATGCAGTTCTAGTTTCTGATGACTTCCACGATGATTATTACATTCTTGGATTTAAGAAATGTAATAAGATGAAGTTAGATATAATTAAAAGTTCAGAAATATCAAGCAAAGCTAATAAGGCATTACGTGAATTTCTAGTGAATAAAGACAACTTTGAAATTTTAGAGTGGAAAAGATGGGAAGAAATAGAGAGTGGCCAGATTTCATTTCACCCAGTAATCGTTTGTGAAAAATTCTACATTGTTGCAGATGACAAAGGTGTCAGTTCTGTGACCAAAAGCTTTTTCAATAAGAAAAACATGCAAACTTTAGTTCTCTCCCTAAACAATGACATAATAGAACAGCATTTAGAAATTAATGATTATGTAGTCAACGAAGAGGAAAAGTTAGAAAGGGAAGAAGTGCTGAAATATTTCACAGCTCACAACATGAACTGTAAGTCAGCCAAACATGTGGTGAAGCTGGATCACGGCATCGACAGAACAAGATCTTTCCTAAAGAGAAAGATACGGTACGGTTGGAGGAGCGATAGAGGCATCGGTCTCGGGTGACATTTTAAAAATAGTTAAAGTAGGTGGAAAAATTAGTACGAAATACGACTATAGTCGCTTGAATTCTGAAACGACATCTAAACTTGATAAGGCCCTGCACTCAGCGAGTGTGGAGATAGAGATTCCACCTAACCAATCGTGTGTGATTGAGATTAAAAGCAGAGCCTGTTTTGCTCGAGTCCCGTACTCTGGTCAGCTCACCCGACTGTACAACAATGGTGAAGAACGCACAACCTCCATTACCGGCATCTACGAGCATCAGGAAATAGCAGACCTTGAATCATTGGTGTATCCCTGCACACCCGTGACAGATGCGACGAAATGCTCATGAAACCTGCGCAACTTCTGAAAAAATATATGACATGTTGCAAAGTGTGTGTTCATAACAGAATGTCAAAAAAGTAATTCAAGAATCACTATTAAATTTAATTTTAACATGCTAACAGTGTTTTTTATTTCATTTTTATATTGAGTCTTTGTTTACTTTTTATTTTTTTACAAGCAGTTAACAACTAACAACTATGTTAAACAACTATTCATTTGTAGTTGTGTGTGTGTGTGTTGTGAAATGCTTGAAAACTGCAGAAAGAAAGTCTCAAAATCCAAACGAATAAAAGAGATCGACTCAGAGAAGACGTCAATGAATGCACGCGCGTCACCTGATATGCACATGCACATCTTTGTTGCATGCGCAAATTATGATACACTAATACAAAAAAAAAAAAATGTATTCACAGAAATTTCTCTATTTGTACAAATTGCTGCACATTCATTAAATTCTCAAATTTGCACACAAGTTGAAAGGCATTTGGTTGTGGATAGTAAGTTCATGGATAATTGTGCATGCATTTATTAATCAATTTGAGACTAAATTCATTCCATAAAGAAATGGCACAGAAACAGAAGATGCTTTCAGATTATAAAGAGCTCAGAAAGGAACTTCTCCAATATACGTCTACACCCACACAACACGCACAAGCCAACCTGAGCTTTCAAAGCTGCCTTTCTTTCATTCCACAGTGTGGGTTTAGGGCTCAGACGGAGCTCCACACATCAGATGTCACCTATTACAACATGTAATGGTATAACAGAGGACTTTAGTGATGCAGAAATAGTCCAGTCATGAGGCTTAAGCAAAAGACAAAACAGAAAAAATAAAAAATACAACCAATGATGTGTTCTTGCACACTGCACATTTTTACACTGAGAGCAAAACTAATATGAAACTGAATCTGAATGTGCCGGCAGGATAAAGGAAAGGCAAATGTTCATGGCTGTACAGTAGAGCTGCCATTCTGAATATCACAAGAACAAAATAAAATTCCACTGAGAAAAGTAGAAATGCTCAGGCATTTCAGAACACATGCTATTTTACGAGAGCTGGTTAGTCCAGTTACGCCGTCCCAATCGCAAGGTCACGTCTTTGTAGATGCGCATCGAGGGATTCGGTAAATGTGCTTTCAATGTAGTTTATGCTCATGTGTTCTTATCGGCTAATTTTATCCAACTCAATTGAGCTCATACGTTTTTTTAGAATTTATGCGCATATGGTCTTTCCATCCAGAGGTTTTATGCGAGATCCCAAAATAAGCATAAAAATAGGTGGATGGAAACACAGCTACAGTAAGCACCATTTTCACCAACATGCAAAACTGTATCAGTTCAGGAGTTTAACAAACACGCCACAACACCAAACTCCTTGAAAGCTTATTTTAATAATGTTCTCTGGCCTTCCAGCTAAATCTCTGAGCAGGCTACAGTATATTCATAACTCGTACTTCTCCTCGTGAACACATTACACCGGTGCTTTCACAGTTGCACTGGCTTCCCATAAATGTGAGAATTGATTTTAAAATTCTTATTTCAACATACAAGGCACTATATGGGACTGCACCAGAGTATCATTTGTGATCTCATTAGCTCCTATACTCCATCACGTTCTCTCCGTTCTGCCAACACTCTTGTGCTACATCAGCCTTCGTGTAAGCTCAAGACTATGGGGGAAAGAGCCTTTTCATACAAGCCCCCAAGCTATGGGCTGTGCTTCCTCTTACCATCAGAAATGCACCAACGTTGGGACATTTTAAAAAGTTGATTAAGACACATTTATTTAAGGCTGTTTTTTAATTGTTGTATTGCCCTTGCTGTTTTTGTTTATTTTACTGTAGCGCTTTGGGTTTAAGAAAAGCGCATTACAAATAAAATATATTATTATTATCTTTATTATTAAATAAATGTCACCAACACACACACACACTTTTAGTCACATGGTCAAGGAAAGGATAAAAGAAGATTGTAACTGTTGCTCTGTCTCTTGGATGCTCTGGCTATCTTCTTCTCTGGGTCCCTTTCTTGGGGGCTCCTCTCTCTCTCTCTCTCTCTCTCTCTCTCTCTCTCTCTCTCTCTCTCTCTCTCTCTCTCTCTCTCTCTCTCTCTCTCTCTCTCTCTCTCTCTCTCTCTCTCTCGGAGTGCATGTTGGGAGTGTGCGTGGGAGCTGAGTGGTTGCTGAGAGCACTTGTGGGAACTTTGGTTTTCCTCTTTACGGTTCTTTTTCCCCTCGTTTTTTTTTTTTTTTTTTTTTTTTTTTTTTTTTTTAACACAGAGTAGAGAAAGTTCTTTTCTTCAGTGTGTGTGCGTTTTTGAGACGCCAGCATGGCGTCTGTTCCCACGCCAGGAACGCCAACACTGTCACTGCGGAACGGGTGCAGGTGTGTGCCAGAGCCCGGAGTGACAGTGGAGGATTTGCTGCTGGTGATAGGAGAACAGGTGGACTTTGAGAATGTCGTCTCGGCCTCTCGAATGAATAAAGCAGTTGTTGTGTTTTTAAAGTCTGAGGCGTTAGTCAATCAGTTGACTGTCAGCGGTATATGGGTGAAGGAAACATATGTCCCGGTAACCCCGCTATCCGCTCCAGCAACAAAAGTTACCATTTCAAATGTGCCGCCTTTTGTATCTAATGATGTTATCATAAAAGAGTTGCAACGTTTTGGTAAGATCGCGGGTCTCGTCCGATTGATTCCCTTAGGGTGTAAAAACACCGCTTTAAATCACGTCCTTTCATTTAGACGTCAGGTGTATATGTTTTTAAATTCACCGGAGCGAACCTTGGAAGTCTCCTTCCGTGTCATTCAAGGTGGGAATTCTTTCATGGTTTATGCTACTACCGACAGTCTACGCTGTTTTGATTGTGGAGATCTGGGACATAAGCGCTTCGCGTGTCCACACAGAGACGAACCGCGCGCGTCCACATCCGACGCAAACAACACTGATAAATCAGGAAAAAACACAGGAACACGGAACGCAGAGGAGCATGATACAGTCACTACTGAGGAAGAGCAGGGACAGCAGGAGGTGAGTGAAAATAATGTAATTGTAAGTAAGGAACAACCTGGCTGCAGTTATGTTCCTGAAAAATCAGTGTGTGAATTGTCTGATGTTGATAAGAGTGAGACTCAAGGTGATGTTGAGGATGTGTGTCAGAGTAATGATACAGTACAGGTAGAAGGTGAAATGGAAAACATGACTGATGAGATGGAGGTTTTATCTCAGTATAGTAATGATGGAATGAGAGAGAATGAGCAGTGGTTAGAGGTTGAAAAAGATATGTATACTGTTGAACAAATCAACTCTTTTCTTGACAAAACAAAAGGAAAATCAGGTGTTGAAATAAGTGACTATTTCCCGGACGTGGAAAAGTTTATTTCTTCGGTAATATGGGCTAGAAAAAGGAGCAACTATGAAGAGCTTACACAACAGAAGAGGTTTCGTTTAAAGAAACATATAACTGCAATAAGATTAGGTAAGAAAGCAGGAAAAGCGAGGGGAAAAACTAAATAAATATGATGGCTGTTGACTTCTCTTTTCTCTGTTTTTTTCTCTTTCTCTCTCTCTTCCTTATGGAGACCTTACGGGTGGGATCCCTAAATGTAAATGGGATGAGGGATGGGAAGAAAAATTGGTTACTTTCAGAAACCATACGCTTGAAAGATCTTAGTGTTGTTTTTTTGCAAGAGACCCATAGTGACCAAAGAAATGAGGTTGACTGGGGTTTGTGGTGGGAAGGAGAGAAGGTTTTAAGTCATGGGACTAATCTTAGTGCTGGAGTGGCTGTGCTTTTTTCCCCTAGTCTTCAAGCGAAAATTTTATTTAAAAATGAGATAGAACCAGGGAGATTATTACTTATTAGGGCTGAAATTAGAAACCTTTTTTTTGTGTTCATAAACATTTATGCTCCTAATTTAGGATCTGACAGGTTGCAGTTTTTTTCCAAATTGGAAAAAGTTTTAAGCCAGCAGCAGGATGGGGATTTAATAATTTTAGGAGGAGATTGGAACTGCACTTTAGATTTCACAAAAGACAGGAATGGAGAAGAACCTCACGCACAATCAGCTGCAGTTTTAGTAAATGTGATAAAAAAAATTCAATCTAGCAGATGTATGGAGGGAACACAATCTAGCAGCACAACAATATACATGGGTACATTTTAGCAATGGTAGAATTTCTGGGGCACGTTTGGACAGATTCTACACATCACATAATATGAGGAATAGAGTAAAACATACAGCTATCACTCCTACATCTTTTTCTGATCACAAACTCATTACAATAGAGTGTTCGTTGGTGAATAGAGCTCAGAAAAGTTACTACTGGCATTTTAACATTAAACTTCTGGATGATAAGCATTTCTGTGATAACTTTAGAGTTTTTTGGGAAATCTGTAAAAATGAAAAAGTTTTATATGAAAATATAATTCAGTGGTGGGAAATCAGTAAGGTTCATATAAAAGGGTTCTGTCAGCAATATGCAACCCATTCTTCTTTGGTTTTAAAAAAGACACTAGAGTTGCTAGAAAAGGAGATCATTGATATTGAAAAGACAATGACTGTTAATGATACTGCAGATTTACAAGAACTGTGGACAGAAAAGAAAAACCAGCTGAGCTTCATTCTAAATGAAAAAGTTAAAGGAGCCCTTGTAAGGAGACGTTTTTTAACAACAAGGGACATGGATGGTCCTACATCTTATTTTTTTTAATTTGGAGAGAAAAGCTGGACAGGAAAAGCAGATGTACTGTTTAAAAGAAAACAATGGAAAAGAAACCTCTGATCCAATCACAATGCGTAGAATCGCTGTGGATTTTTATTCTGATTTATTTACTGCTGAAACCTCGGATGAACAGTGCACAAATGAACTGCTTCAGGACCTTCCTGTTTTAACTCCAGAGCACAAACACTTGTTAGAGACTGAGCTCACCTTTGAGGAGGTCACCGCTGCAGTAATGGGTCTCTCTTCAGGACGTGCACCTGGCTTGGATGGATTACCTGCAGAGTTTTATAAGAACTTTTGGACTGTTTTAGGAAATGACTACTTTGAGGTTTTGCAAAACTGCATTACAGAAGGAATCCTTCCCACAAGCTGTCGGCGGGCTGTTTTGACACTACTCCCAAAAAAGGGAGATTTAACGTTATTAAAGAACTGGAGGCCTGTAGCAATTTTATGCTCAGAATACAAAATCTTTTCTAAATGTCTGGCAAACAGGCTAAATACTGTATTGTCTGAAATCATACACAAAGACCAGTCTTACTGTATAAAAGATCGATCCATCACAGATAATTTACATTTGGTACGGGACATGCTTGATTTTGCTTTTCAAAACAATATTAATATTGGGTTTCTGTCATTAGATCAGGAAAAAGCTTTTGACAGAGTAGACCACAATTTTCTTTTTAATACGTTAAAGGCTTTTGGATTTGGGGATGTTTTTATCTCTAAGATTAAACTGTTGTATACTGAGGCTACGTGTATGGTTAAAATGGCTGGTGGCCTCAGTACTCCGGTGAAGATCCACAGAGGTATTCGGCAAGGGTGTCCTCTCTCGGGTCAGCTATACAGCATAGCTATTGAGCCTCTGTTATGTAGATTAAGACAGCAGCTCACGGGCTTGAATGTTAGTACACTGGTTTTTAAAGAACCTACTAAACTTTCTGCATATGCAGATGACATTACAGTGTTAATTAGTTGTCAGAGGGAGGTTGATTCTTTAAAGGGAGCTCTAGCATGTTACGGGAAGGCATCTTCGGCTAAAGTTAACTGGGGTAAAAGTGAGGCTCTTTGGTGTGGTCCTGGTCTGAATAGTCCATCACTTCCTGGTGGATTACAGTGGGGGAGAACAGGCTTTAAATATCTTGGGGTGTTTTTAGGAGTAGATGAATTTAAAAGGAAAAACTGGGAGGGCCTAGTGGAGAAAGTGTGTGTTCGGTTGTCTCGCTGGAAATGGTTGCTGCCTCGGCTGTCCTACAGGGGGAGGGTCCTGGTCTGCAATAATCTGGTGGCTTCATCGTTATGGCACAGGATGATGATTCTAGAGCCTCCAGAAGAGCTAGTAAGAGGAATCCAGAAAAACCTGGTGGACTTCTTCTGGTCGGGACAGCACTGGCTGAGGGCGCCAGTGCTGTATCTGCCTATTCAGGAAGGAGGACAGGGGCTGGTCGACATCAGTTCCAGAATCCAAGCCTTCAGACTCCAGGCGGCTCGGAGACTACTCTACGGGGAGCACGTGAGTTGGGCCGAGGTAGCCTGTGCTCTTCTGAGGAGAGCCGGCAATATGGGGTTAGACCGACACCTGTTTCTCATGGACATCGACAAGCTGGACTTAACAGGACTGACACCTTTCTACAGGTCGGTACTGAGAGCATGGAGACTTTTAAAAATATCTCGGGAGCCAAATGGTGTGCTGGACCTGTGGATGAGGGAAGAACCTCTGCTCTTAAACCCGGCACTGGCTTTGAACATTTTTAATTCAGTCTCCCTCAGAAGAGCTTTATGGACTGCAGACATTACTAAAGTTGGACTTCTGATTTCTGAGAATGGGTGGATATCTGCTGAAATTTTGGCTCAAAAGCTGGACATCAGATCAGTTCGAGTGGTGGAGAGAATGCTGACTCAAATACGTGAGTTTTTGCCCCAGGACTATAGACTGGTTTTAGAGTCGTCTGGTAGAGAGGAGGAAACCTCGACTTTCCCAGAACTGGCTTTTTCAGCAGACACTGGAGAATGGCAAGAGGCTGAGGGAGGCTTGCTTTCTTTTAGGACCCCCCAACTGGAGCTTTTTAGCAACACAGGGAAAAAAGCTTTTTATGTACTTTGTGTGAAGGTGTCACATCTGCACTCGCTTGAGAGTGTAAGAGAGTCCAAGTGGCAGGAGGTTTTTGGGCCAGGCGCTTCCCCTGAAGGCTGCTGGAGGTCCCTGTACAAGACTCCTATAGAGAAAAGGTCTGGAGACCTTCAGTGGAGAATTGTGCATGGGATAATAGCCACAAACAGACACAGAGCACACCTTGACCCACAGGTAGGGGAGGGCTGTCCGTTCTGTGGGATGCAGGAAACAGTTTTTCATCTGTTTTTTGACTGTTTTAGATTAAAGCCATTATTTAACAAATTAGAAGAGTGGTGTCAGACCCTGGGGGAAGTTTTTATGCCTATGTTTTTTATTTATGGGCCTAAGTACAGTAGGAAAAACAAAGAAGTTCATGTTTTATTAAATTTTTTATTTGGGCAAGCAAAAATGTCAATTTGGTTGTCACGAAAGAAAAAATTTAATAATGGTGGATTAACTGATGTGGTTGCAGTGTTACAGGGGTTAATAAAATCCCGTATAAATATAGAGTTTAGCTATTACAAGTTGGTTAATGACTTGGATGTTTTCAGAGGTAAATGGGGCATAAGGAATGTTATTTGTGATGTTGACATTGATGGCTGTCTCCAAATTTATGCATGAGTGAGTTTTGATCGTAAAAGTCTTGAGAATCTGTGGTTATTTTGTTTTAAATGCTCTCATTTCTAGTTGGTTAAAAAAAAAAAAAAAAAAAAAAAGTTATATCTTTAATACTTTTGTAAATAAAGAGATCTTAAAGTCAAAAAGTCTCTCTCTCTCTCTCTCTCTCTCTCTCTCTCTCTCACACACACACACACACACACACACACACACACACACACACACACACACAGACCCTAGGTTAAGTGTGACAGCACAGTCAATCCACCAGTGGATTCCTGAGTATCTCAAACAGATGTCTTGAAGAACTTTATGCAGGATCAACCTCCAAAAAGTAATTACTAATTACCGCCACAAAGTGCTCGATCACGCTCCTGAGCGGCAGACGCATGGAGGGACTGTGGCGGAGCAGCTTCGAGATCAGGTCAGAGCGCCGTCAGAAACCACTTTAGGAAACTGCAGATCCACCTGAGACACACACACACAAGAGAACCTCAACGTGAACAGGGTATTCATCAAACATCGAGAACAAAAGTTACAAAATAATACAATAGCAGGCAAAAATTATGTCAAGAATACTATGCATTCTCAAAACTTGAAAATAACAAAACGTAATTTGAATTCCTGAGAAAACAACAGTGCGTGTCCAGCACTGGATAGAGGGCGGGTGCTTCCCGCTTCAGCCTGTAAGCGGACAGAAGCAGAATGGATATGCATAGAGATTTGTATGCATCCCTGAAAGGAGAATGGCAATGATCCAAAACCCGATCCCCTCGTGTGCTGTAAATGATGTGCTGAAACTACTTTGGTATTATTGTACGGAGGTTGGCCTTGTTAAAGTCCCCGGAACAATAAATGCGGCCTCAGGGTGTGCGGGTTATATAGTCTGCATATATTCCCGTACAGTTCCTTGAGTGCCTGGTCTGTGTTGGCTTGCGGGGGGGATATACACTGCAATGACAATGAATACCGTATGCCTGTCCCAGCTGCCTAAACTGATGACTTACAGAAAATAAAGGGGGAATCATATTGCAAAGTACCCTGAGAAGAATATAAGGTATTTCAAGAATTAAACGCAGAAAAATAAAAAAACAGCAATTTATCAGAAACTCTTTCCAAACATATACTGATCAATAAACAATATTTACATAAACACATGCCAAACAATAACACCAGCCGAGCAAACAATCCCAAATAGCAACCCTACAGTTTTATAAGAGGATTCTGGAGAATGAGTTACTAGGTGCAAGAGACATCAAATGTCAGTTTCCTGAAGATGAGATCAGTCTTGTTTGTAGTTTTTAAGAGTCATATTTATGTCCTTCCTTACAGAAAAGTTGTTTTCAGTCCTCTTCTAATGGCATTACTGCCTCCAAAGGGAATCACGGAAATAGGTCCTCTGGGAAGTAATCCAGGAGTGACTGTAGCATAAAAACTCTATCTGGGCAGCAGTTTCCCAAACCAGGATTTTTCCACGATAGCAGCAAACAGCATGAGGCAAATCACACTGATCTAATTCTTCTTCTTCTTCTTCTTCCTTTTTTTGTGCGATTCGCATCAATTTCGCGCATTACCGCCACCTACTGTGAACTTGATCCAGAGACTCTAACAACTACCCACTCTCCATCCTCACCCACTATATTAAAACATTATATGATACAGCCAGCGCTGCGTGTTCAGCTCCTCTGGCTTAAAAAAAAAACCCTTTCAAATCCTATTAATTAAACCTGTATTCTCCAAATATTTAAATAAAGCTTCTCTATTATCATTTTCCTGTTCTGGTTTTAATATGTTTCTCAAAGTTATATCAGTCTCCTCTTTCCTCAGGAGAAATTAGTATAAGTATATTTCTGTCATATACTCTTTTACCGAAACGCACTTGCGACTATCAGCAGTTTAGTAATCTCTCTTTAGCAACATGCTATATGTAAAAAATACATTTATCAGCATATTTGAGTTACCCATCACACTTTCTTCATGATTTACTGGAAACAAACTCAGCAGGCGGTGTCAAGTTTCTAATGAAAGTCCACACCCTCCACTAGTTTGTCCATTCTATATTTCAAACTATTTTCCTCAAAATGTTCTTCATCAATTGATTGTTTTATAAGATTCATCATCCTTATATTCAATCGCTCTTGTTTAATTATTCACATCTCTTGCTCTGGAAACGGTTGTCTCCTGAGGAGGAACTTCCCGTCTTCTGTCTTCATCGTTTCTTGGCTTCTTTCTTTTCTTCTTTGCTTTCTCTTTTATGAAGATTTGCTACAAATAAATCATCCAAATTAATCTCAAGCTTGTTTGTTATAGTTTTTCTTTGCCCAGGGAATTTACAATGGAAGTTCACTCATCACAATCCCTGACAATGTGCAAGTGTGTTTGAAATATGGACCAAGTTTTCGGACCCAGTGCTGTCGATTCCCCCATGCACGGGTACTAGCTTCAGCCCAGCCGCGCTTGGGCCCTCATAATAAAAATAATAATAATAATAATGCTTAGAAAAACAATAGGGCCTTCAACCTTTCAAGACTTGGGTCCTAATTAGGGCACAAAGAACACAAGCAAACCAGAACAGAATAGTTTCGGTTTCTGTTTTAGATCTAGCTCTATTTTCTGCCCTTTCTCCGCCCAGCTCATACATTATACAATGATGCGTGAGAAAGGGACATCCAAGGACAAATCTGCACAGTCTGTTGTTTGCTGTTTTAAGACGGTAAAGGTCAGATTTTACAGAGTTTTGATAAACAACATCATAATAGTCAAAAATCGGAAGTATAAGTTGAGAGGCAAGTTTTTTGCGCACACTCTGAGTAAAACAATTACGAGATCGATAAAGAATATTAATTCCATAGTTGACTTTAAGTAAAACATGATCAATATGTGGTTTGAAAGACCGAGCCATACACCAAAATATGTACGTTTTTCAACTTGAAGCAGAGGAGTACAGTCAGAGCAAGTTATTATACAAGAATCGGTTTCGGATTTAAGTTTCTGTCTGGTACCAAAAATCATAAGATATGATTTAGTTTTGTTAAACAATAATTTGTTATGAAAAAGCCAATCTTGTAAAATGTTGAAATCATACTGAAGACACGCTTGGATTTGTTGAAGATCAGGTTTAGATGTATATAAGACAGTGTCATCTGCATTAAGTTGAGCACAACAGTTATTAAAAATTGATGGTAAGTTATTAACATAGATAGAAAAAAGGAGTGGTCCCAAAGTCGAGCCCTGGGGCACACCTCTTTGTTGAATCAGCAAATTAGATTTATTTCCATGTAGGATAACACATTGTTTTCTATTGTGGAGATATGAACTAAACCACAGAACTGCACTTTTAGACAGGCCAATAGCATAGAGTTTATCTAAAAGTAAATAGTGATCAACAAGGTCAAAAGCTTTAGTCAGGTCAATAAATATTGCACCTGTAAGTTCACCATTATCCGCAGCAGAGAACACATCATTGGTGAGTTTAAGAAGGGCAGTAGATGTAGAGTGGTTAGACCTAAAGCCAGATTGAAATGGTGATAAGATATTGTTTGCACTAAAAAAATGTGAAAGTTGGTTATAAATTAATTTTTCAAACACTTTAGCAATAGAGAATAGATATGGGTCTATAATTGTTAAGATCTAAAACATCTCCTCCTTTATGTATTGGAGTGATGCGTGCGCATTTCCAAATGGCTGGTAACTCACATGAAGACAGAGAGAGATTAAATAGATCAGTAAGTGGATATATAAGTATATGGGATGATAAACTTATTTTCTAAACCATCAAGTCCAGCACCACTGTTCACTTTTAATTCATTAATGACATTCTGAACTTCATCTGGTTGAATTTTCCTAGAATAAAAGGAACTGTGACTGGGCAAAGTATTATTAAAAAAAACAGTACCCGGATCAGATTCGGGTATTAAGGTAGAACAAACAAAAGAGAAATGGTGATTGAATGCTTGAGCAATAGATAGAGAGTCATGTAGAATTGTATTAGCAACTCGTATTTGATTAATACAATGTTTATCAGATGTATTGGTAATATTTTAAATTTTTTGGATTCTTAAAATCCTTACTGAGGCTATCCTTATAGTAGTTGGATTTTGCATTACGGGTTTTAGTCTTAGTCATATTTCTCATAGTTCTGTACATATTGAAGTTTATCGATGATTTTGTTTGATAGTACGTAAAGAATGCTGTTGCAATAGTCCAGTCTGGAGGTGATGAGGGCATGGATGAGTGTTTTAGCTGCAATGGTAGACAGAGAGGGACGGAGCCGTGCAATGTTACGAAGGTGAAAGAAAGCAATTTTGGTGACGTGGTTGACATGCGGTACAAAGGAGAGGGTGGGATCGAAGATGGTTACAAGGTTGCGGATGCAGGTGGAAGTAGTGACATGATTGACGTCCTGCGTCGATAAACCTGGGGAATGCATTTAAGAGTTAAAACAGTCTATTCATTTATATTTAAATAATATAAATTTACATTTTAACAAGCACCTGTGTTAACTAGAGAATCACTGACATGACGTCAGCTGGCAGGGCTGAAATGCAGCGGAAATCATTTTTTGGGGATCAAGTTCATTTTCATGGCAAGAAGGGACTTTGCAATTAATTGGAATTCATCCGATCACTCTTCACAACATTCTGGAGTATATGCAAATTGCCATCATAAAATCTGAGACAGCAGATTTTGTGAAAATTAATTTTTGTGTCATTCTCAAAAATGTTGGCCACGGCTGTGTACTGCAGTGGGTCGCCATCGAAGACTGAGAATTCCCTTTTTGGTATAAGATACAATGTTGCTTGTTGATGAATAAGATCAATTGTTAATTCATCTTGCTTTTTCAAGACTTCAAGCTGAGGACAGGGCCGTTTGAAGGAATTTGGGGGCCCCAAGCAAAATGGACATGGAGGCCCCCCCAGTAAAAAACATATAATTCCGTCCGTTCGAAAAAAAAGTTGCACTAACTGTTTGTTACAAGCAGCATTTGCCGTCAGGCAGGTAGCTAAGATAAACATATTTTTTCTAGCCTACCTGCTGCAAAATTACACCATTTGTACAAGACAAGTGGAGCTATTTTATCCAGTGTAATTTATCACTTACCACTAGGGGTGTAACAAAATTCACGGTTCGGTTCAATACGATACACACGGTTTGGTATGTTTTCGATACAGCAAAAAGAAAGAAATGCCAATTTCCTTGATTTATTTATTTTTCTTCTTTTTTTTAATTAAAACTAGCATCATAAAATATGATTTCTTTTTACTTTGAGCAATTCTGGAGCTATAATTGACTCTTCTTAGGAGCATATAAAACAAAAAAGCTCCTTGGAAAAAATTAAATGTAATATTGTAGTAGTTATAAACAAATGTTTATTTTAGTTAAGATTAACATTTGAGGGCATTGTATTCATAATGTCAAAATAAAACCGACGTAATGTTACTTGAAGGCATTATAGCCTACTATTCCTGCCAAACTATGTGAATGTTTCTCACTACATCTCGCAGCGATGTTATTACTTCTGTGGCGAATTCAAATGCTTTCTTTACTGGATCTCTTATTAGCGCTGTGTAGTAACAGTGTCGCATGATCACGATCGGCTCGCGCTGCACTGGTCCAAACTGATAAACAACGGTCCGTCAACCACACAATAACGAGTAGCCCAGTTTCGTTCCGCTTGCATTACGTTTGCACATTTGATGCTGGGCAATGTTGTCTCTACATTATGAGCGCGCTTGCCACGCGCAACGCGCCTACATTTGAAATAACGAAATTTTGGTCGGCAGGAAAAATGATCCAACGAACCGTTCGGTTTGAAAATGCGTACCGAACACTGAACCGAAAGCCTCGTACCGAACACTGAACCGAAAGCCTCGTACCGAACGGTTCAATACGAATACGTGTATCGTTACACCCCTACTTACCACTATCTTGTTTTTTCTTATCCTCCTCTTCCTTTCTCTTCATTCTTTTCTGGCTTCCTGAAGCATAATTCCGCTTCATGATGACTGCCGAGGAGTTTTTGTATTTTGCCGGCAGCAGAGACGCGTGGTTGGCTGGCTGCTGTCAGCGACTACTGAGAGGGGCCCCCTTGAGGGGGATCCCGATAACAGTGTCATTGCACTTTACTGCGTTGACTATCAAAGGGGCGCTCACACAGTTTGTCTTGCATTTTATTCTGAACAAGTCGTTGTCTTGGGGCCCCAGGCCAGCTCGGGGCCCCAAGCAATTGCTTGGTTTGCCTGCCTTGTCGCGACGGGCCTGGCTGAGGATCGCCATGAGGAGGAAGAAATGTGGCACTTGATGGACTCCTATATTGCCTTGAGCAGAATTATGGAAATTAGATTGTTCAGATGTGTGGATTATTAGTTGATCTTTCCATCCTTTCCTCTGATCTTTCCATCCTTTCCTCTGATCTTTCCATCCTTTCCTCTGATCTTTCCATCCTTTCCTCAGATTCTCTGTTATGACTTGTGAGGCAGAGACACAAACTGCTCCAGCTGCTTCACTGCCATTGAATTCACTGGTACATACTCATTTTCAAACTAAGGGATTCAAACCCTTTGACTGAGAAGAATCAACATTTTGGTTATCAGTTATATTAATCACCATTTGTTCTGTCTGCTTTGAATCTGAATTTGAACTGTGTGAACATTTGCTTTGATTATCAGACCTTTGCAACACAGCGATCTTTGTGGTTGAAGCTGCTATTTGAGCATCCAACTCCAATTGTTCCTTTTTCCGTCTCATTTCCTCCTCCTGAGCTTCAATGGCATGTTTGGTTTTCAATGCAGCATGTGCCATAAGTGTGATCTTTTCCACCTCCACTTGAATACATGCAGATGACGTAGATAAACTCCTGCTGCGTGAGCTGTGTTTACTACGTTTGGAGGTAACGTGAGACACATTTGAGACACTGTCTGGGGGACCAACGTCATTCTCTATAAATTAAACTTGAAAAGTTAAACGCTATATAAATGAAGGTGACTTGACTTGACTTCATGTTAGTTAATACATTAACTAATGCTAACTAATGTACCTTATTGTAAAGTGTTACAAAATGATAATTTTAAACATGCTTGGTTATTAGAGCATTGTTCTGCATTTGGTGAAACGTCACTGAAAAATAATCAAATCAGGAAACCTTTGAATGAACTGATATACTGTTTTGTATCTTTGGTAATGTTCAGTGAAGCTGCAGTACAGATGTAATCAATGAAGTCTTGGGGAGATGTTGTGTTCACTAATAAAGTTGATGGGTAAATGCCCACTAGGGGGAGTTGGTGTATTATGTGGGGAACTGGTGTGCCTGTAAGAGGGGAAGAGAACATGTAATGCTAGTAAAGAGACATGTGAGTTACCTGAATCTGATCTCTTGATTTACACAACAATCACTTTTTACAGTGTAGGCTAAATATGTTATATGTATAATAAATATTACTGGTGTTGAGTTTACTTAAGTAAATCAGTGAAATGAGCCTTTGTGTTTATGATAAGGAAGCCAAAAATCATATCGTTGAGGGACATGGAAAAGTCTTGAATAATGAGTCTCAAAATAACCTTTATGTTCCACAGAAGAAAGAAAATCATATATGTGTGGAATGCTATGAATGAGATTAGTATGATAACAGAAATGTATTTTCTGGGGGAACTATCCTTTTAAGTAAAATACAAATCAAAATGCACTAAAAATATCAAGAATAAAAGTGCAGAATGGCACATTTCAGATTATATTACTGGATTATATTTAGTGAGTATGTGTTCATGTTTAAAGTTGTTGCTAGGTCTAATGGTGGGGCTCATTTTAATCAGGCAGTGTGTAAATTCAGCCTCTCTGTCGCCATCTCTGTTTGAAACCCGCAATTGCAGTTATTAGCAGAATCATCATCTTTACGAGGGTTGTGCATCGCTCCTTTAACGCGAGCGCGGATGAATCTCCTGTTTGAGGAGTAGTGCGGCTGTCAGTCACTGCAGATGTGGGATATTCACTTCGGTCAGTTCGGTGGGTGAACTAATACACAACATCCAGCTGATGTCGAACACACCTATAGTCTTCCTCAGACTACTACAAACGAAGTATGTAAAACGTTGCCTCCCTCAGGAGCGCCAGCGTTAGTCGAGTCAGATCCAGAGCTGACGGCCATGCTTTCCCGGGCAGCTGAGAGCATTGGTTGGAGTGGCCCGCCCTCCCCGGAGCGCTGGACGAAAATACCGTTAAAGTTACTGAAAAATATGTTTCGCAGTCCTCTGTTAAAATAATGCTGTCTGACCTCCGTGACAGTGATGCTCGACGTCTACTGAACGTTTTTGACCTCTGACACGCCCCTGAGGATTATGTCTTTACACCGTACACCTTCGGCTCAGTTCGGCAACTTGATTGACTTGGCTAGCTTCCTGACTTCACCTAGTGGTGATAAGCGTAAACATGCCATCGACATTTCCTCTGATTGGTCAAATGTCGAAAATGATAAGAAAATGTCAAGAATGGCGCTCTCTGATTGGCTGTAAATGTTATAGCGCAACGACATGATTGGCTGTGGTGTTCAACATTGTTCAAATTCAGCCCCATACTGTCGGACTATCCTTCGGCAGCTTCTATTACTTATTGGACCAGAAATCTCTTAAATACAATTTGCATTTGGAAGGATGTACCGTAACTTCATCATCTACAGTTAAACACCAGGGCCGTATTCTTAAAGCTTCTAGAATCCTCTCAGAAAACTCCTAATTTAGCTTAAAAACGTCTACGTAAGAGTCTCAGCTTAAGAGCGATTCAGGACCGATCTGAGAGCAACTCTGAGCAAGGAAAAGACAAAAACGTTCATCTTAGTGAGGAGGCGGGGCTGACCCTGTTGCTATGTATGACACAATCCGTTTGAAGACTGTGATTGGGTGGTTGTCCAAGAAAAAAAAATGCTATTCTAAGTCTATTCTAAGCCTTCACTTTTTAAAAAAAAATGACATGCATACTTTTTCCTATTTTACCGTTCACACACACACACACACACACACACACACACACACACACACACACACACACAGACACATACACACTAACACTCTCTCACACACTCATACACACACACACACACACGTGATGAGCGCAGGCCACGACTGTATGAAGGTACTTTTGGAGGAAAACAACGGAGCACTTGTGACAGTGGAATTTATAGTTGTTGAGAACAGCCTCCCGACCCACTATCCAGTCCGGGCGTTGGAGGCACTGTGTCTGTGTTGGTACTCGGTCCGTCCCACCAGAGGTGTGTGCGCCCAGACCTCCCTCCACTGTTAAAGTGAGTCAAATAAAAACAAACACCTTCACAAATCCTGCTGCAAGCGTCAGCCTCCCGTCATAGTGTGGCGAGCTCTCGCTGCCCGAGGCCAGGCTTGGGAAGCCATTCGGGACATGTCGAATTGTGTTTTAGAGACAATAAAAAGGGGTAACTCGGTCAAATCCCCCTGTTTCAGGGGTGTGACTTACACTTCAGTCTCGGGCGCCGACTCTAGTGTCCTCTGAGCCGAAGTACAGGTTCTTTTAGTAAAGGCCGTGGGAGAAAACGTACCCACAGCCCACAGCGAGTCAGGCTTTTACAGCTGCTACCTTCTCCTCCCCAGGCGACAACGCAGTCCTAAAGTACAACTAGTCTCTCCCCTGTGAAGGCCTCCTTCCCTTTACCTCTCTACAGATAAAACGTTGTCAAAATAATTCCAGTTCACATGGCTACTCGGAAGCGATAAAAAAAAAAAGCTTTTTAAAAGTATTTTAAAATTTTAAGGCCAACATTTGTAAGTATTATGTTGAGGTCAATTTGTAAAGAAAGATTACACGCCTGCGCACATATATATTCAAATGTGCATACCAATAGACTAAACACGTAATACGCATGTGCGGCGTCAGCGTTTTCACAGATTCACGTTTTTGAAGTTTACACGGAGACGATAACTTTTTATTTTTTTCTAAATTATTCAACCCTTGCACCTTGGAATCTATTTCAGGGTTTGCGTTCTCAAGCCACCAGGCAAATGCAAATGAGCGGGCCGGTAATTAGCCCCTGAGTTAATAACTAATGATCTTTGCAACGGAAGTGAATCAATCAAACTAACTTTATCTGGACAATAACTTTATTCTAGATCTGCTGTAAAGCCTGAACACTCTCTGTTACTGTAATCTCCTGTTATCACTGCAAAGCGGCTTTGAAACACTCTATATTGTTAAAGCGCTGTATAAATGAAGGTGACTTGTCTTGTAGCCCGCTGGATGATAAACGCAACTGGTCAAACCAGCGACGCCTTCAACACCACGGATGTGCTCCCGAGATAATCACTGCAACACTATTCACAAATAACAAATCCGACACATCTCAAAAGAAACATGCCGCTATACCTATCAGAGAAAAACAATATTACACATGCACCAACTGGTGATTTCACACGGTGAACAAATTGTTGTAAGTAAGTTGTAAGAACAAATTTTCGTGTGTCCAAAAATAACCAATTATCAAACTACAAGAATCCAAAAAGTTAAAGCGAACAAATAAACTAAGCCCGGACGAGCCCTCCATTTTTTATGACCCTTAGCTCAAGGGAAGCAACAAAAACAAGGGACACACGTAAACCAAATTATAGGCTCAAAAGTAATGTTTATTTAATAACAAAATAAGACAACTCTAAATATTAGAATGAAAACAATTAAAGACAGTGTTTCTGCATTAGCAACATCAGTGTGTAAAGCAAGATGCATGGTTGAAAGTGTAATACAATGTTGAAGATGGTCACAGAATACAATGCAAACAAAGTCCAAAATCAAAGTCCCCCCTCCCCCTGGCTCAGTTGGTGATCTCTTAAGAAGCGTCTAAGGCACGGTCACTGGTGTTTCCAGTTGACTGCCAACTCAGGTAATTAGTGGGCAAAGGTACCAAACAGCAATTCCCAAAATCAACAGCAGAGGTCGTCACAAACAACCCATAATAGCTGACCTCCTGTTGGCGAAGCTTATGACTGTAAGTGAGGAAGTTGCTCGGCCCGATGAGATCTGTGTACTGAGTTTCAGACTAAAATGTTGTTGTTGTCATCATTCTGGTATCTTTCTCTGTCTCCCTCTTCTGGTCACACACACACACACACACACACACACACACACACACACACACATTACCTCAGTTCACCTTTAATTATCTTCAGATGTTTCCAGTTACTACTTGTCATCACACTAATTCCTTCACTCCTGTTCTCTGTTTTCTCTAATTGTGTTTGCTACTTCTAGCTTCCCTTTTTCCCTGCTTCTTTGCCAGATTATTTTCGTACGCTACTGATGCAAGAAGTCTTTTCTTATCTGCTGTCCGAGTCCTGTCTGAGTCCTGTCCGAGTCTAGTCTGAGTCCTGTCCAAGTGCTGTCCGAGTCTACACGAGTGCAAGACCGATTATTCATCCAGCCAGGCACAGGTCTATTTCTATCTGTTCATTAGTAACCATTTGTTCTGCACTCTGTCCAGCCTGCCGGTTGCTGACGATCACCCTGAACATTCGCCCCTCTTCATCTGTTTGCTGCTAATTCACATAAGAGATCAGAGGACAGTGTCCGCTGGATCCCTTTCCCAGACTGTTTGCTGCTGCCTACTCAAGACGAGTCTTTCTGTTATCTGTTATTAGAGCATCTGCCTTGTTGGTGACTTTTCTGTTGTCTTTCTAAGAAGAGGAAACATTTTTCTGTTGAACTCACCTTTTCTCTCAATTAAAGAGACTGTTACTCTATTTCGCATTTGGGTCTTATCTTCATCATCACAGTTGTGGGGTTTTTTTTATTTTTTTTTATTATTAGAAAAAATAACAATATACAACAGAAAAAAGACACGTCAACAAAGGTAATACAGAAAACAATACAATAACAAACAAAAATAGAAAACAAAACAAAAACAACAACAAAAAAAGATACATACATCCTTAATATGTCAGCCATTTTCACATTTACACTGAAAATGAACTCTATGACAACCAGAAACAGAAAAGATCAAAAAGCATAAAAAATAAATAAGTCTTTATTGTTCTTTATCCCATTTTTTTGTAAATGCAAATTTTTGCCAACTATCTGATTGTGGCCTGCTTTTATCTTTTATCATATTCTTAGTCAATAAATAATAATGCTTTAGGAACATAACAAATAATTCTAATTTAATATGTTTCTCTCTTTTGAAAATAAAATATTTACCAAGAAGCACAATGGTATTTAACAACATGTTTTCTTCTTCATGCACACCCCAAATTATATATATTGGTGACATTAGTAAGATAAGTCCTTGCTCATATAACCAAGCTGCCACCTTGTGCCAAAAACAAGCTACATCTGGACAACACCAGAACAAATGTAAAATGTCTTCCTCTTCTTCTCCACAATATCTACAATTATTATCCTCAGTTATTCTCCAGATTTTTAACATTTTCTTTGTTGGTAGAATTTTAACTTGAAAGGCCCATAAATATGTTGAACAAGATGATTTGTACAAATTCTTAAAAATATTTAACCAAGGAAGCGGAGTATCAAACATACTCTTCCAGTAATCATGAAAATAATATGGAGAAATTGCTGTATTTTTAAATGATACAAAGAAAGTGTACATATCAAAATTAACTTTTCTATGTCCCAACCATTTATAGTTTTTTATTGCCGGACGGCAAACGCCTAGGTGTGTATTTGAGTCAATTAATATTGTTTTCCAAGCTGGGGAAATTGCTGTTATCAACTGCAGATACCATAATTTTGAACAAAAGTCTCCATATATTGAAGTAAAGGATTCATAACTAAGAAAATCTCCTTTATCATTCAGTAAGTCATTTACAAAAAGTACATTATTATCTAAAAATGACTGCCAGTATACAGGTTTTTTATCTATGCAAATATTTGAGTTTAGCCACAATATCTGCTGTTTAATCTCTAATATGTTATCTGGTGTAGAAAACTGAAAGCAAAACCACATAGACAAACAATTTCTGAAAAAAAGGGAGAAATCAGGAAAAAAATTATTCAAAGTTACTCTTGATTCTTGATCTAGTTGAAAAAAAGGATAAAGTTTGGCTATTGATGATGCACCACATTGAGCTATGAATAATTTAGATGAAAACCAGTGTTGGTTATTGTATAATCTTTGGATCCAAGCACCTTTTAAAGCAATATCAAGTGTTGCAAGGCTCTTCAATCCTAAACCTCCATTTTCACGTGTATTATACACATATGTACGTTTTATTTAGTCAGTTTTACCATTCCAAATAAAATAAAAATAACC
This sequence comes from Abramis brama, assembly GCF_963993115.1. Lineage (NCBI taxonomy): Eukaryota > Metazoa > Chordata > Actinopteri > Cypriniformes > Leuciscidae > Abramis > Abramis brama. Next base: position 1,023,056 of record NC_139975.1, read on the forward strand.
CTTTCATATGTTTTCATGAACAGTGTATCAGGTGAAGGTAAGGCTTGCAGTAAGTATGTAAATTGTGAAAGTATCAATGAGTTAATTACAGTTACTTTTCCAAATATAGAAAGATATTTGCCTCTCCAAGCCTGAAGAATTTTATTCATTTTTTGGAGTTTTTTCTCAAAATTAATCTTTACAAGAAGTTCTTTATCTACTGGTATATGTATACCTAGAAGATTAACAGGGCCTTCTGAGCATTGAATAGGCACAATAGAGGAAAATTGATTTGATCTTTTTAAAGATCCAATTCTAAGAATAGAGCATTTATCGTAATTTGGTTTTAAACCCGAAAGTAAAGCAAAGGAATCCAATTCTGTAATTAGTGAGTCTAACGACACAACATCCGGTTTTATGTAAAATGAGGCATCATCTGCATAAAAGGAAGACTTTGATTCTAACCCATTCACTTCCAATCCCTTAATATTTGCATTATTCCTTATTCTAATGGCCAACATTTCAATTGAAAGAATAAATAAATAAGCTGAAAGGGGGCAGCCTTGCCTCACTCCTTTAGATAGAGCAATTTTATCAGAAATATGCCCATTGTTAATTATTTTACTGCAAGGGTTTTGATATGGTACATGAATCCATTTAATAAAACTCTCACCAAAGTTGTAAATGTTTAGACATTGATATATAAAATTCCAATTTATCGTATCAAAAGCCTTCTCAAAATCAGCTATAAATATCAATCCAGGCAAATTTTCTTTATCATAATAATCCATTATTTCAAGCAGGCGTCTAATGTTATCGCCTATGAAGCGTCCTTTTAAAAAACCTGTTTGATCAGGGTGTATTAAGTCCTGAATAACTTTTTTTAATCTCAGTGCTAAGCAGTTGGCCAAAATACGTGTATCACAACATAAAAGTCTAAGGGGTCTCCAATTTTTTAATTTCACAGGGTCTTTGTCCTGACCCTCCACGTCATGTTTCAAAAGTAATGAAATTAAACCTTCTTTCTGAGAATTTGATTGACAACCAATCTCAAAAGAGTAATTATAGCATGCCAGTAAAGAATCTTTGATCTCTGTAAAGAATGTTTTGTATACCTCCACTGGTATTCCATCTAAACCTGGTGTTTTTCCATTTTGAAAAGAACAAATTGCATCATATAACTCTTTCTTAGAAACAAGACCTTCACATAATTTTTGCTGAACATTGGTAAGTTCTGGATGGGGATACATTTCCATATGCTCAAACAATGAATGATGAGATAAATGAGATAAATGAGGTGCCTCTTCATTAAATATCCCATTATAATACTCCATCAGTGTTTCCAGAATGCCATTTGTTGAGATAACATTTGTTCCGTCATCTTTCAAAATTTTTGATATATTCTTTCTGGGATAATTTCTATTTTGGAGTTGCAAAAAATACTTATTACATTTTTCACCTTGTTCCATCCAATTGGCTTTAGTTCTATATATAATTCCTTTGATTTTATTCTGATAGAGTCTCTCTAATTCTTTTTCTTTGTCATCTAATTTTTGTAAATCTTGCTCAATGCAATCAGATCTGTTTGTATCCAAGCGATTTTTAATGTTGTGCACCTCATTTAATAAAATTCTTTCTCTATTACAAGTTTGTTTATATTTCCATGAAGAGAATTTTATAGCATGGCCTCGAAAAGCACATTTAAATGCATCCCAAACAATATGTGGATTTGCTGAGTCAGTGTTAAAAAGAAAAAAATCTGAAATGAATTGTTTTGTTTTAATAATGAAATTACCATCTTCTAACAATGATTGATTGAATTTCCAATAGCCTTTACCCCTATCAGTGTCAACAAAATTTAATTTTAATATAATAAGATGATGATCAGATCTAAATCTTTCAGCAATTGTTACTTGAGTAGCTTTTGCTATAAGAGAGAAAGAAATCAGGAAAAAATCTATTCTACTTGCAGAAGCATTCCGCCGCCAAGAATATCTAATTAAGTCTGGATTTTTTAATCTCCAAACATCAAAAAGATCCATTGCAGACATCATAGATGTAAGTGCATGTCTTTTTTGTCCATGACAGTCCCTGCTCTCTCCAGCTCTGTCTTTAGAAGGCTGAAGGGCAATATTATAGTCTCCAGCTTGAATTATAGGAATATCATAATTTCGAATCATATTATAAACAGTATCAAAAAAGGTTGGCTCATTATTATTTGGAGCATAAACATTAACCAAACAGAAACGTCTACTTTTAATTTCAACATCTAAAATAATTATACTACCGTCCATGTCTCGTTCTATTTTATGCACACAAATGTCAAGATGCTCTCTAAACAATATTATAACTCCTTTTTGGTTTCTTGTACCATGATTAAAGTAAATAAACCCCTCCCATTCTCGCCTCCATTTCTCTTCAACATCCTGAGTAGAATGACATTCTTGTAAACAAATTATATCCAATTCCTTTTTTCCAGCTAACCAGGTAAATATTTCAATTCTTTTTGTATCATTAGCCAGACCATTACAGTTATAGCTGGCAATACATAGGGAAGCAAGATTCATAATACTTTAAAAAATTGATTTCTTGCCATTAGAGTTTTATTATTAATCGTAGTGGCCTTATTCTGAAGACAAAATATTATGTATGCACAGACAAACAAAAAAATAAACAAAACAAAAAACAATAAACAAAACAACGGAAAATTAAAAGAAACAAACCATAATATGTTTGGCATATTAAAAGACCACAAAGTAGGCTATGTCAGTAGCAACAACCAAAATACGTATTTCAGGGAGATCAATTTTAAATTCATTCTGGTTCACATTCATTTAAGCTATCATCATCACTCGGCTCCAGTAAAAACAGCCATGGTGTAATTGTTATATCTTTGTATATTTCGCCATCGATATAAAGTTTATCAGCAACAAGTCTTACCCTTCCCTTTTCTTTTTTGTTCTTTTTTTCTTCTTTAAATATGGGAAGCAGTGCTTTTCGTCTGTTCACAATCTCCACAGGGTACTGCTGGTTAATGCCATAGCTTTTACCCTTGAGCTTTGGACCCAACCCAAAGACGATTTCTCTGTACCTGTAATGCTCGAAGCAGGCGATGATGGCTCTTGGTTTGGCCTGCTCCTCCACCACAGCGTTCGAGTATGAACTTTTCTTAGGTCTCGCAGGTCCGAGTCTGTGCACTCTGAGGAAGGAAATCTGCTGAACAATCTCCTTATTCATACCCAGCTCGTTGATAAAAAAGCTTTTGAGCACGTCTTCCACATTCTCGTTTTTCTTCTCAGGGATACCGCTGAATATCAAGTTGTCTCGCATTGAGCGCGCTGTCATCTCCAGCATTTTTTCCTTCAGCTTGAGGTTTTCCCTGGTAACATCTCTCACAGACCTCTGCACATTCTTCACCTTTATTTTCACAGACTCAAGATCCTTGCGTGTCTGCTCCAGTGATATCCCATTTGCAATCACTGTCTCTTTTAGATCTTTGATATCATCCGACATTGAGTCCAGCTTGTCAAGTTTCTTTAATTTCTCATTTATTTCGCTCAATATTCCCTCCATATCCGGCGTAAAAGAAAAAGAATTATCCGGACTGCTTTCCAGTTCCGTGTTCAGTCGTTTGTTCGGGGGCTCAACTCAAATGTTGTTGTGTTTATATTCCCCTTAAATGACTAAGATTTCCATCACACATCTCCATAACTTTTTCCCAAGGGGAGTCCGTGCCAAACTCAGTCTGGATCCGGGTGCTCTCGAGGCTCGATGGGATTGATTATCAAGGTTCAGATAATATGTTTTAGAATAAAATCACTTGTTATAGAAAAGTTTACGAATCACCACAATCATGTCATGTCATGTCATCATCTCATCATGTCATGTCATCTTCGTCTGCTTATCCGGGGCCGGGTCGCGGGGGCAGCAGTCTAAGCAGAGATGCCCAGACTCCCCTCTCCCTAGACACTTCCTCCAGCTCTTCCGGGGGAACACCGAGGCGTTCCCAGGCCAGCCGGGAGACATAGTCTCTCCAGCGTGTCCTAGGTCTTCCCCGGGGTCTTCTCCCAGTGGGACGTGCCTGGAACACCTTCCCGGGAAGGCGTCCAGGAGGCATCCGGAACAGATGCCCGAGCCACCTCAGCTGACCCCTCTCGATGTGGAGGAGCAGCGGCTCTACTCTGAGCTCCTCCCGAGTGACCGAGCTTCTCACCCTATCTCTAAGGGATCGCCCAGCCACCCTGCGGAGAAAGCTCATTTCGGCCGCCTGTATCCGGGATCTTGTCCTTTCGGTCATGACCCAAAGCTCATGACCATAGGTGAGAGTAGGAACGTAGATTGACCGGTAAATCGAGAGCTTCGCCTTGCGGCTCAGCTCTTTCTTCACCACGACAGACCGGTACAGCGACCGCATTACTGCAGAAGCTGCACCGATCCGTCTGTCAATCTCCCGTTCCATCCTTCCCTCACTCGTGAACAAAACCCCAAGATACTTAAACTCCTCCACTTGAGGCAGGAACTCTCCACCAACCTGAAGTGGGCAAGCCACCCTTTTCCGACTGAGGACCATGGCCTCGGATTTGGAGGTGCTGATTCTCATCCCAAACGCTTCACACTCGGCTGCAAACCATCCCAGTGCATGCTGAAGGTCCTGGCTTGATGAAGCCAACACGACAACATCATCCGCAAAGAGCAGAGACGAAATCGTGTTGTCACCAAACCTGACACCCTCCGGCCCCTGGCTGCGCCTAGAAATTCTGTCCATAAAAATTATGAACAGAACCGGCGACAAAGGGCAGCCCTGCCGGAGTCCAACATGCACCGGGAACAAGTCTGACTTACTGCCGGCAATGCGAACCAAGCTCCTGCTTCGGTCGTACAGGGACCGGACAGCCCTTAGCAAAGGACCCCGGACCCCATACTCCCGGAGCACCCTCCACAGGCCGCCGCGAGGGACACAGTCGAATGCCTTCTCCAAATCCACAAAGCACATGTGGACTGGTTGGGCAAACTCCCATGAACCCTCCAGCACCCTGTAGAGGGTATAGTAGTGGTCCAGTGTTCCACGGCCTGGACGAAAACCACACTGTTCCTCCTGAATCCGAGGTTCTACTATCGGCCGTATTCTCCTCTCCAGTACCCTGGCATAGACTTTCCCAGGGAGGCTGAGAAGTGTGATCCCCCTGTAGTTGGAACACACCCTCCGGTCCCCCTTCTTAAAAAGAGGGACCACCACCCCGGTCTGCCATCCCAGAGGCACTGTCCCCGACCGCCACGCGATTCTGCAGAGGCGTGTCAGCCAAGACAGCCCCACAACATCCAGAGACTTGAGGTACTCAGGGCGGATCTCATCCACCCCCGGTGCCCTGCCACCGAGGAGTTTCTTGACTACCTCGGTGACTTCAGCTTGGGTGATGGACGAGTCCACCTCTGAGCCCTCAGCCTCTGCTTCCTCAATGGAAGACGTGACGGTGGGATTGAGGAGATCCTCGAAGTATTCCTTCCACCATCCGACGACATCCCCAGTTGAGGTCAACAGCTCCCCACCTCTACTGTAGACAGCATTGGTAGGGCACTGCTTCCCCCTCCTGAGGCGCCGGACGGTTTGCCAGAATCTCTTCGAGGCCAGCCGATAGTCCTTCTCCATGGCCTCACCGAACTCCTCCCAGGCCTGAGTTTTTGCCTCCACAACCACTCGGGCTGCAGTTCGCTTGGCCTGCCGGTACCCGTCAGCTACCTCAGGAGTCCCACAAGCCAACCAGGCCCGATAGGACTCCTTCTTCAGCTTGACGGCATCCCTTACTTCCGGTGTCCACCACCGGGTTCGGGGATTGCCACAATCAGTGATTTCAAATTCTTTTGTTTGAAGAGCAGTCTTCGAGATTCACCCGAACTGTTGCGTGTCTCACAATTTATCCTCTTCTGAAATCACAGGGTTTTCCTCAGCAAGAAGCATTTGCATAGTATATTGAAAATACAGCATTTGGTAAAACAGTCATACAGCAACAGTCAGCTTCTCCCCCTCGGGTTTCACAGAACTGAGCTTGACCTCCTCTTGATGGAAGTTTCATGACAACAATTCCTGGCCTTCACACTTGTAACATATACAGGTGCTGGTCATATAATTAGAATATCATCAAAAAGTTGATTTATTTCAGTTATTCCATTCAAAAAGTGAAACTTGTATATTATATTGACTCATTACATGCAAAGTGAGATATCTCAAGCCTTTATTAGTTATAATTTTGATGATTATGGCTTACAGCTTATGAAAACCACAAAATCAAAATCTCAGAAAATTAGAATATTACATGAAATCACACAGTAATTACACAGTGATACCATGGTCATTGAACCAGGTTTTGGTTCTTTTGGCAGTGTGGGCAGGTGCAAATCCTGCTGTAAAATGAAGTCAGCATCTCCATAAAGCTTGTCTGCTGAAGGAAGCATTAAGTGCTCTGGAAATGTCCTGGTAGACGGCTGCGTTGAGTGGACAGCACAGTGGACCAACACCAGCCGATGACATGGCTCCCCAAACCAACACAGACTGTGGAAACTTCACACTGGACTTCAAGCATCTTGGATTGTGTGCCTCTCCATTCTTCCTCCAGACTCTGGGACCTTGGTCTCCAAATGAGATGCAAAATTTGCTCTCATCAGAAAAGAGGACTTTGGTCCACTGTGCTTTATTAAATCCAGAGTCAACGCAGCCGTCTACCAGGACATTTCCAGAGCACTTCATGCTTCCTTAATTTTCCAGCAGGATTTGCACCTGCCCACACTGCCAGAAGAACCAAAACCTGGTTCAATGACCATGGGATTACTGTGTAATTACTGTGTGATTTCATGTAATATTCTAATTTTCTGAGATTTTGATTTTGTGGTTTTCATAAGCTGTAAGCCATAATCATCAAAATGATAACAAATAAAGGCTTGAGATATCTCACTTTGCATGTAATGAGTCTATATAATATACAAGTTTCACTTTTTTAACGGCATTACTGAAATAAATCAACTTTTTGATGATATTCTAATTATATGACCAGCACCTGTACATGTTTATCAGCAAAGCAGCAGTTATATTTGTCATGGTTGCTTCATATCCTCTTTTACCGAAACACACTTGCGGCTATCACCAGTTTAGTAATCTCTCTTAAGCAACATGTTATATTTAAAAATCCCTTATCAGCAGTTTTGCAAACTTCATCTCTCTTAAGCAACATGTAAAAAATACATTTATCAGTAGTTTTGAGTTACCCATCACACTTTCATTAGTTCATTAGTTAACATTAACTAACCATGAGTGTGAAGGACCAAGCAGTCAAGTAGGGATGGCTGACGCGAAACAGTCGATCCCGAAGCGCAGATGTTTCGAAACACTGATCCGAAGCGTGATTCAAAACACCCATGTCACGTGACTTTGGCCAAACGAAGCCTCGAAGTGTTTCACTAGTGTTTCATCAGGTGTGGTCCGCCGAATCAGCGTTTGATTGACACGGTCGGGAACAGACCACACAATCGCACATGTGTATAAGTGAACGCATATTGACCTCGTGGGTTTTTGTGAGAGGAGTTTGATTTTGAGATAGCGGATTTTTTATGATATAGTGACATATTATAGGCTATTTAGGCTTATGTGGCAAAGTGGGCGTGGTTTGACTCAAATTGATGTAATTTCCGACTACGCCACCTGGGGAATTTCACCCCAAGAATTTAATATAATCTCTAAGCTAAGGCACGCACAGGTCCCAATCACCGTTGGAGTCAGAGACATAAGTAATCGTACAAAAGTATTTTATTTAAGCAACAGTCATCATTAAAAGAGGCATTGACCAGCAATCACACTCATCTCAATTGTAAGTTCAATCATTAGTGGCAAAGGAACCCAGGCTTACCAACGGGGGCAGTCTCAGAATAGCACCCTTAATGGAAATCACTCAAATCACAGTGCCCACACACACACACACTAGCACACACACAGCGACCAAGGTCAGAGAAGACCACGACAAACAGTGAAGGATGCCACCACCAAAAGGTCACTCGTCTGCCCCCGGGTGCCCAGGTCCTGGCAACAACCAGAAAGAAAAAAACGTTAAGAGAGTAGAGATATGCATAAACAAAATAACAAAGTACTCAATGCAGTTCCGGGAAGGAACCAACTTCTCAGTTCCAATCGGATCGTCACAAATTAAGATCAAAAATAACAAAAGGAAACATACTCAATTTAAATAAATTATTAAATAAATTGGCAATATAGGTCAACTGTAAAAAATGGTTAGATACAACCAATATTCAATAATCACAATAAATGAATTGAAACCAAAATACAAATTCAAAAATACCCAACCATTAAAATCAAAGTAGTAAACAAAAATAAAGAAAACAAAAACAACTCAAAACATATGACTTAGACACAGCTTAGGAAGCACAAAAGAGATGAAAATCCGTTAAGAACATCTCAGTCTCGTGAAAACAGGTGAAAATCGTTGAGAGCGTCTCATAGAAACAGAATCCGATGGAAACAGAACAGCAACTATGATGTGAGACGCAGCGTCGAAGCGAACAGCAACTCTATGATGAAGCACGGAACATTGGAGTGAACAGCAACTCTATGATGAAGCACGGAGCGTCGGAGCGACCAGCATCTCTGTGATGAGGCACAGAGCTTATAACAATTAACCAGAACGCCACCATTGCTCTTGTCCCGCGCCTATAAGCAAAACAGAAAGTGTTACACTGCCATTCATTCTCCCTATGGCTTCCGGCTCGAGCAAACATACTCACAATAACAGATGCTGCACTGGGATTAATATCCCGAATTCCTAGCGATGCATGGAGCCAGATCTCATCGGCAGAAAGCGCGGATGAACTTTAGACTACATAAAGCATACAGATTAGTACCCACTCGATTAAAACCCACAGGAATCTCGTTACACAAATATCATCATACATGTTTTCCTTACCGCATCAAATGTTTACATTTGATCCTCCAGCACAAGCAGCAGGGCGCGTAGGTGACGTCACGGCCCCGAAAAGTGACGCACGCCTACGACTGGCAGCCCGTGGTCTTATACACCCATGGTCCCAGCCCATTGGCCGAACCTCAAATTAAAAAATTAGGAGGGGTAACAACCCATCCTGCCACACTTACATTTAAATTTACACAACACATTGACTGATAGGCTAGAGACAGACAGAGTATATAGTGACACATTAATAGATACATAGATAGAGACATATATAGATAGATTATAGATACATATATAAATACATAGATTATAGATAGATAGATAAATAGATAGATACATATATAGATACATAGATTATATCTAGATAAATATCTAGGTACATATCTAGATACATTTATATATTATATAGATATATAGATAGATTATATCTAGATACATATCTAGATTATATATCTAGATACATAGATAGATTATAGATATATATCTAGATACATAGATAGATAGATTTGGATAGATAAAATGGAGGCTCCCCAGAATAGATGCCGTACATCTGTGGTGTGGGAGCATTTCCGTTTAGAAACCCCAAATAAAGTGAGATGTGTGTATTGTGATCGGCAGCTAGCCTACTGCAACAATACATCATCCATGATGCGCCATTTGAGGAGCGCTCATCCTGCCATTTTTCCAAGGTATGCATTGTTTGAAATATAATTATAATTGAAATATAATTACAAACTGTTGGGACACTTTTTAGAAAGTCCATAGGCCTGTGTCAACCTAAGCCCTACAACCTAACGTCCCAATCACAACTGCCAATCATGTTAAAAACAGCTTCATTGTGAATATAATATAATATGATTTATACTTCATATATGCAGTCAGTTTAGGATTTGTTACTAACTGCTGTTTTCATTTTCATTCTGAGCCACAAATATCAACATCAGGCCCATCATCATCATCATCAACATCAACACAGGGCAGTTTATGGGAACTTTTTGATAACCGTATCCGTGAAACCCAGATGATACACAATGTTACAGCTGATGCCACAGTGGAAGCGAAAAAATACCTCAACAATATGTTTTTGCCCAGAACTCATAATCCCCTAACTTACTGGAAAGAGAGAGAGCTGTAATCTTTCCTCATTTGTATGTCCTTGCTAAAAAAATATATTTGCATGCCAGCAACCTTCCACAGCAGAGAAATTAATATTTTTGAATACAAATCTATAAAAAAGTGAGACATTGTGGCTTGATTTCTTTTATTAATATTCATTTTTCATGACCAAAATAACATGCACAGTGAGGAGCCTACAGGTTACAAGCTTCACATATTAAAAAAAATACAATAATAAAAAACGTCTCGGGTTACTGGATGTAACCCTGGTTCCCCAAGAGAGGGGAACGAGACGCTGCGTCTAATCAACGCTACGGGGAATGCCTTCGGCATGCGCTATCTGAAGCCACTATACAACTATTCCAATCTGGATTGGTGCGCGTCATCGTGCGTCATGACGTTGCATGTGACGGTGACCCGGACGCTATATAAGGGTCACAGGAACAAGGAAATGACAGCTTCGACAAGATTCAAAGCAGCTGTTCTCAGGGCGCCCCGAAGGTGGGGAGAGGGGACGCAGCGTCTCGTTCCCCTCTCTCGGGGAACCAGGGTTACATCCAGTAACCCGAGACGTTCCCCATTGTTACGCGTCTAATCAACGCTACGGGGAACGAGTACCAGCTAGCCCCCACAGAGAACAGGCGCCCCGGTGTGAAACATCTGGCACACTCAGAGGCGCTACGCTAGGAGTTGACAGATCCCACTAGACTAAGAATCATAATCCTTATTTGGTGTGGTAAGGGAAAGATGCCTCAGCAGCTTCAAAATTGAAATTTAACCTGTATAATATAAGCAGGCCCTTTTCAACTCCTAACCCGTCTAGAGGGAGACTCCTTTCTTTGGAAGCCCCAAAACCAGGCTCTCTTGCACCGTCCATGCAACAGAGGATAAATACCTGAAGAATTAAAAGCCTCCGGTCCCATAGGGACCGGGGATGAGAGAAAAGCTTATAATCCTAAAACACCCTGCAGCGCCGACAGGAGCCAGGGGTCACCTGTCAGCCTGCAACGACAGGATTCATCCAAGAAGCTACAGGATCAAATGGAGGTTATGGGACGGTCCCACGTGCCCACCCTCAGAGCATACGGAGGCAGTATGCGCCATAGAGGCTCTGAACATGGAAGAGAGGTCCCGGAAGGGTGTAGAAATTCCCGTACTGAAGCCAATGGGCAGTAAAGACTGGGTTCACCCTCCCTTAAACTATCCTGCATAGCCAAGAGTTCCGGAAGAAATTAGAACTAAAGGGATCTGGACCCCTCAAGGGCCAGACCCAAAGATTCCAATCTTCAGGGCGCGGGTGAAATAAAGAGCCCGCCGCCTGAGTCAAAAGATCTCCCCTAAATGGTAACTGCCATGGGGAGTCTGCCAGAAGACTGACCAGGTCGGAAAACCAAATCCGTGTCGGCCAGAACGGAGCCACAAGAATAATATCCACTCCATACCTCCTTACTCTTTCCAGAACTCCAGGGAGCAGAGACACCGGGGGAAAGGCGTACAGACGTCGCCTCGGCCACGTCTGTACCATAGCATCCAAACCCAAAGGTGCAGGGTGCGAAAGAGAGAACCAGAGCGGGCAATGAGAATTCTCATGAGAAGCGAATAAGTCCACCTCCGCCTGGCCAAATCTCTCCCAAATGAGCTTCACCACCTCAGGGTGAAGCCTCCATTCCCCAGGCCTCGGCCCCTGCCTCGACAGGGTGTCTGCTCCCACATTCTCAACCCCAGGTATATACATGGATCTCACAGAGAGAAATTTGCCCTTAGACCACAGTAATATATGATGGGCTAACTTACACAGAGGTCGAGACCTCAAGCCCCCCTGATGGTTGATATAAGAGACCACTGATACATTATCAGACCTAACCAGGACATGATGGCCTCTGAGATCTGGGAGAAAATGCCTAAAGGCGAAAAACACTGCCATCATCTCGAGGAAATTAATATGTCGAGAAAGATGGCGGTCTTCCCAGACCCCCCGGGTGAAACGGCCCTCCATAACCGCACCCCAGCCTGTGCGGGAAGCATCCGTGGTCAGAATTTTTCTGTGACCCGAAGTCCCCAACACCTGGCCTTGAGACAGGAACCGAACATCTTTCCAGCTGACTAAAGCACGAAGGCATCTGGACGTAACTCTAATCGTGCGGAAGGGGTTCCCTCTTGGGGAAAACCCCCTGGTCCTGAGCCACCACTGTAGGGCCCTCATGTGGAGCAAGCCGAAGGGAATTACCACTGAAGCAGCTGCCATAAGGCCCAAAACTCTTTGAAATCGTTTTACAGTGATGGCCTGACCTAGCCTAATCGTCTTGACCTCAGTTAAGATACTGTCGATACGAGTTTGAGTCAGTTGGACTCGCATGGCTTGCGAATCCCACTCTGTCCCCAGAAATGTTGTTCTTTGCTGGGGACACAAGGAACTCTTCTTAACATTGAGTCTTAATCCCAAGCACTGAAGATGACGCAAAACAACATCTCGATGTTGGATTGCCAGGCTTTCTGATTCCGCCAGAATTAGCCAATCATCTATATAATTAAGAATGCGAATCCCCTGAAGTCTCAATGGAGCAAGGGCTGCATCCATGCATTTCGTGAACGTGCGAGGAGATAAGGCTAGGCCGAAAGGAAGAACCCTATATTGATAAGCTTTTCCCCCAAAAGCAAATCTAAGGAACTTCCTATGATAAGGAATGATGGAAATATGAAAATAAGCATCCTTAAGATCTATCGTCACAAACCAGTCCTCGGATCTAATTTGTTGAACGATATTAGGTATAGTAAGCATCTTGAACTTAAATCTCCTCAGAGATCTGTTCAAAACCCTAAGATCTATTATAGGACGAAGTCCACCATCCTTTTTAGGAACGATGAAATACCGGCTATAGAAACCGAATTCCCTCTCCCGAACGGGGACAACCTCTATCGCCTCCTTTGCTAAAAGGGAATTAACTTCATCTTCCATCACCTGGCCTTGATCAGCAGGAACCAAAGTGTGCAACACCCCCTGAAAATGAGGTGGTTGAATTTTAAATTGGATCCTATAACCCTTCTTAACTATATCCAGAACCCATTTCGATATATTCGGAAGGCCTTTCCAGGCGTCTAAATAATCTGAAAGTGGGATGAGTCTTTCTGGGCTAGTCTCAGGTGATAAAGCAGATTTCACAGTGACCTGAAGCAGTTTACTGGCAGAAAGTAACTGAATCTTTTTCTTCTCTTTTTCAGCAGACCTCAAGAGGGTCGAATGAGACAGGGTCTTTGATAATGCCGTACATTCGTTAGAAATGGGTGTAACCAGAGTCTGGTTACATCGATTTCCTGAGGGCTCCGTGGAGCGAAGTTTTAAAAATGTCACACGGAGGGGGACACCCTCTGAGGCCTGCGGATCCCGTCATGGCCTCTTGGCCGAAGCCTTCCTGCCCTGAATGACGGTCCTCAGATCCGTCTTCTGAGCCGGGGCTTTCGACCGAGAGAGTTGCCTCCGGAGCCAGGCCTTTTGCGGGGGTATCCGGGAGGCAACACTCTCCTTTTGCTGCTGGATGTGCGAGGAGCTAGAGGCGGCGCCCTCACGAGACTGCCCCCTGGCGGCAGGCTCGCGAGTTTTGGGATGACGGCGGGGAATCAGCTGTTTAAATGCGGCTGACTGCCTCCTCGTCTCCTGAAACCTCTTGACGACATTATTAACGCCGTCGCCGAAGAGGCCACGAGGAGAGAGGGGGGCATCGAGCAGACAAGCCCTGTCCTTGTCGCCGATACCCGCTAGCGTCAGCCACAGGTGCCTCTCCGTAGCCACCAGTGCTGCCATAGAGCGGCCGATAGCACGGGCCGTCTCCTTGGTGGCACGGAGAGACACGTCTACCGTACGACGTAATTCTCGAATATCGTCGTAGGAGACTTCCCCACTCTCATCCACTTCTTTTAACATGTCAGCCTGGTACGCCTGAAGCAGCCCCATAGTGTGCAGGCAGCTACCAGCCTGACCTGCCGCCATATATGCCTTCCCCACCAAAGCTGATGTTGTACGGCAGGGCTTGGTGGGGAGCGCCGGAGCCTGCAGGGATGATGCCGCGTCGGGAGAGAGATGAGAGGCGAAAGTCTCCTCCACCCGCGGCATCGTCCCATAACCCATCTCCCTCGCTCCCATTATATCTGCATAAATATGTGTGTTGGGACCGGAAACACGGGAGGAGAAGGGTTTATTCCATGTTCTCGACACCTCGGTGTGGAGATCATGGAAAAATGGCAGGCTACGGCGTGGAGGTTGTGACCGGGTTTGCAGGAAACGTTCATCCAGCTTGCTTTTAACAGCCGTTTCCTGCACCTGCGGTGGCCACTCGATATTTAATTTGGCCACCGCTCTAGTCACAACATCCAGCAGCTCCTCGAAAGCAGGGGAATGGGATGGCGGTGTCACACATTCCTCTGCCTCGACGCCCACAATATCTAACTCCTCGGAGCTAGATAAGTGAAGCATCGGGTCCGTTTCAGGGACGGGAGAAGCCGCAGCGCGGGCTCCCGAACCCTGAGCGGGACAGATGGATCCAGCATTAGAATGTTGAGAAAGGACCTCGGTCGTCTCAACATCCATTGCTAAATCCTTTTGTGATCCCCATGAATGCATTCTCCGCGCTGCCTCAGCAGACGCGGGTCCTGATCCACGAGGAGCACGTGGTTCGCCTGACTCTTTATCGAATAGAGCCAGGCGGGAACGGAGCTTTCTCAGGGGCAATTTCTCACAATGCTCACAGGCAGCACCCTCAAGTGCTGCCTGAGCATGCTCCATTCCCAAACAAACCACACAAAGAGCATGAGTATCTCCTTCACATAAAAAACGTGGGCAAGGAGGTACAGACTTTAGAAAACTCTTTTCCGCCATAATATAATCACTTTCAAAGACAAACAACACCAAATAGAACAAACAGTGACACAGAACGCTGCTGAAGAACAGAAGCTGTCATTTCCTTGTTCCTGTGACCCTTATATAGCGTCCGGGTCACCGTCACATGCAACGTCATGACGCACGATGACGCGCACCAATCCAGATTGGAATAGTTGTATAGTGGCTTCAGATAGCGCATGCCGAAGGCATTCCCCGTAGCGTTGATTAGACGCAGCGGGAGTTCCCCGTAACGATGGGGAACAACACATTTTTTAACGGCTCGTTGTCAAGGTTGTTTCAGATCAACACCTGCAAGTGACCACTAGGTGTCACCGTTGAGACGGGTGTCGGATTGTTTCGAAGCCTCAACACAATATGGCACATTTGCTTCAACTGTTTCATTGTTTCACGAAGCCTCGATCTGCCCATCACTACAGTCAAGGGCAAAGAATGCAGGATTTCCAAACAAAGAAAATTATTTATTAAATGCCAAACAAAGTTGCAAATTAAATTACTTGAAAACTGAACAAAATAAAGTCAGATCTGGGCCCAAAAAGGGTCAACTGAACAGAACCAAACTTAACAGTAATCAAACCAACTAAGCAAACCAAACTAAACAAAGAGCATGACCACCCAAATGACACGCATGGGGAACTTATATACTCAAAGGACTAGTCCATTACACATACACAGGGAATAACACAAACATCACTTAACACAATTAAAATAAATAAAGTAATTAATTTCAGAAATATGAAGAAATTAGTCATAAACAAAGTAATATACCTAAAGAATTATAGTTAAAAAAAATACACAAAATTATAATAAACAAACAAACAATTAACCCTGCACCCCCAGCTAATTGGCAGCATGGATTAGCCTAACAAAACAAAATGGCGGCCACTAACGCCAGCCGGTCCTTTATTGGAGGACCTCCACCAGAGCGCTGCGTCCCAGACAGCGCCAAACCTCCGCTCTTCCCACGTAATTGTTGAAATAAACATTAACAAAGATTAATAAATGCTGTAAGTGCAGTTCATTATTAGTTCATGCTAACTAATGTTAACTAATGAACCTTATTTTAAAGTGTTACCATTTCTACTAATTTATCTGTCTTGGCCAAAGCCACTATATCTTGTATTTGTTTGAGATTGTACATTACTGCAATTCTGAAAACGCAAACAATAATGAAGGTCTGAAGGAAACTGACTCGCAGTACAACTTTTCTCATTACAGTGAAATCATTCAAAAATTGTTACGAATGGAGAGGATCATCGAGGACATGGGGAGATATTCTCTCAGCATGACTGTAAATGTACAGAAAATAATGGCGTTATATCATGGGAACATGTAGAGACAGCACAGTTGTCTCCTGGCTTCAGGGATTAACTCATCAGATTGAATTTGTGAATCTTCTATGATTTTTCCTGGAGAGGTTGAGTCCCATTCTTGAGAATTAGACAAACCCTAGCGGAGGTCACATAGACATAGTGTTTGTGGCTCATGGCAGAATTGATGACCAGTTTATGCCATCATGTGTTCTGGTGCCCACAGCTAACATCAGAGACACCATTCTCTACTCTCCGTGGAACTGCAGAATTGACGCCGATGCTGCATATGCAATTGCTCAGGGTTTCATTCAAGTGTCAAACAGAGAGTTTGTCAATATGGCTTACTGTGAGCCGAACCCTTTGCCAGATCACTGGAACAGCATGCGAAGATCTCTCCACAACATCCCAGGGATTTTTCTATCCCCTGTGACCCCTGAAGAAGAATGGGCCTTTTTTCACCAGTATTGGAGAGGCAGGGAAATAGAAGAATGTGTTATTATTCCATATCTTGTCCCACAATGTTTGGTAAAAGCATTCGGAGAGATCCCCCTGCACATGTTCATATTAGCGACATCATTTATACTCAGGCTGTCTAATAAAACAGCTACTGTGCACCTGGCGGCTAGTTTGAGCCGAGACGGAAGTCCTGTATGGCCAGTAGAGTGGGTAACACAGTATGCCTACACAAGTGATGGAACCGTGATGACGGTGGACATGGGTAACAGGAACGTGGACTGAGTTCTTCAGAGCCTTTAGATCATTGTTTGACAGAAACCGTAGATAAATCAGCTGAACGGCCTCTGGGTCAGTCCTGATAAGTAGTAAATACAGGGCTGGAGAGCGACCCGGAGCGGGGCAGTTTAATGACCAAGACCAAACCATTGTTTTCATGTTAAAGGAACTTTTAGAACAGTTCAGGTCTTTCTATCCCATCATATTTACCACTGACATGTTTCAACCACAACATAAAGATAAATTACAAATGAAATACAGAGTATTGTGCTATGACAATTCCAACTGTAACATTACGGTAAAACATTTTTGGTTTCCATTTAAACAAACATGAAATATTTTTTTTTTTTACTTTTCTATATCCAATTCAATTCACATCTATTTTTCATTTAATTTACTTTCCGTGTAAAACTTATGGGTTTCACCTGTATCCGGCTTAATTACTAATCTACTATTAATAATCTGCATTATATAATTATATTACAGTTTTTCTTGATTGCTTAAACACATTTCTTGAAACTATGCCTCGTATTCTCAAAACTATAAACACAAATCCATAACGTCTCCTCCAATTCCCCAAACATCCTATTTTCAGGTCAAAATGAAGCTCTACACTCAAAACCTTTCACACGAACCTTCACTCAATTTGACTGTGAATTACAGAAACCACTCCTTAACAACTCAGTTACAGTTTTTCTCGATTGTTTACACACATTTTCTGGTACTTGAGACACAATGACCACAACATAACTCATTCACCAACCCCCTGAACCAATTCTGCTAAACTACAAGCACAATTCCTGCTTTACAATCACATTGCAGTTCTAAAACACACTTTTTTCAAAACACTACACACAATTCTCTGCTTTTGGCACAATTTTCATGCAGAAAATCTCTTGTTTTCACAAGGAACACACTGCCATTCAGATACACACACTGACCCATCACATGGGCAAACACCCGTCACACAGTTTTACAATTAGCAATCAGAGCTTTAGCATAAAAGGGCAACAGGTCAGCTCTTCAATGGAGCAATGGATGCCAACATTGGAATTTATTTTATTACTGTAACTGTATACAGTAAATTCTTCTGTTGTTTTGTATGTAGACCACTGAATGTACAACTTTGTGTTGGTTGGGATGTACACTGTGTACATTGTTTTTGTGGGAAAAATAAAATATATTTGTTACCGTGTATTTGTGTGTTCTGAGTATAAAAACAATATTCTCAAATATTTTACAACACACTCATGTATGTACTGTCTGTAGTTAGTGTAACACTGAACCAGAAAAAGGCCTAAGTCATGATGATGAATGGAGAAGAAGTGTTTTCAACTCATCATAGTGTTTTACATTGAGCACATCAGTGTTCAACTGGTTCTTATAAATGTCTATTCATATGATGGTTTGTGTGTGTCATTTGAAAACAAAATAACATTGTTCATTGTTTTGAATGTAAAGTTTCATTTTGCAGGAGCATTGAGGGGTTTTGCCCATTGTGTGTGTGTTTTTGGATTTGTGTGTAGAGTTCTGAGAATATGAGGCATGCTTTCAGAAAATGTGTGTAAACAATCGAGAAAAACTGTAATATATTAAGGAGGCTGGTGCTACCGCAAATCTTAGTTAAGGTAGGTCAAACTAAAGGCGCATGTATGAACGGAGCAGTAGGCACATCATCTGAAGACCTTTTGATTTCTGTCTATCACTGGTTTAGCAAGTTGTATGGAAATGGCTAAATTAAACTACACTCTTTTGTTCGAGTGAGCAGTAGGCAACCGACCTTAGAGGTATTAGCAAACCCTGCATCCTCTGACTCAAATCAGAATTAACAAGTTTGTGTCCGTGAGAAACACGATCTGGGCGACCTGATCTCTATGCGGCATTGGGTCCATAATGAATTAATAACTGAAAGTATGGGATACTCAGAATAATCAAAGATCTAAATTAATTCATAATCAATATTCATGATTATTTTCTAATCAGAATCACAATCTAAATTTGATTATCATTTGAAATTGGAGTCAGATTACGCATAGAGCTAAAGTAATACTACAACTAAATTCCAATAAATTAATGGACCAATAAAATTCCAATAACTTCACTGGAGCGCTGAAAAGACATACACATATTAAACCTTCGCCAGGCCGTTGGATTCCGTCGTTGGGCCAATGGATGGTCCTTACAAGAAAAACTATTTTGTTGTTCCGAGAACACTTAAAAATTTCAGTTAAAAGATAAAATGGCAGTTCATGATATATTCTTAATTTCCTTTAAGTGCATTTACAAATTCTTTTAATAGGTTTTAGAAGAAAATCACTCTGAAACTTTTACGAAAAAAGTTTACGAATCACAATGGTTTTGTTTTATTAACAAAGTACAGAATAAAAGTCAACATAAAACAAACACGAGTAGCCTTCACCACGAGATTCTTGTGTGTCTCACAATTTATCCTCTTCTGAAATCACAGGGTTTTCCTCAGCAAGAAGCATTTGCATAGTATATAAAAAATACAGCATTTGGTAAAACAGTCATACAGCAACAGTCAGCTTCTCCCCCTCGGGTTTCACGTTTCATGACAACAATTTCTGCCAGAATGCACATCTCCTGCAATCAGTGTAAATAATATCGAGACTTGTGGGATGTTTTCCTTCTGTCTGTTCCAAAGGTTAGAACTGATCTGGGAAAAGGTGTTTGAGTTTGCTGCTCCCTCTACATGGAAAGAGTTACAGAAATCCATGAAACTTGATAAGCCGGTGTCATTGGTGGCTTTTAAGAGGAGGTTAACTGACCTGGAGTCAGCCTCATCTGGCTGTAGATGTTCTGCCTGATGTGTTGAGGATTGTGGTTGACTTCAAGGGATTTGTTATTTCAGTTGTTTCATGTTTTCATTATTTGTGTGTATTTTGTGTCTGTGTGTATGTATGGTTGTTCCTGTCTTGGCCAGGAGACTCTTGAAAAAGAAGATTAAATTTTTAATCTCAATGAGTCTCTTCATGGTTAAATAATGGTAAAAAAAATAAATAAAAAAAGGACCAAGTTTTCGGACCCAGCCCAAAGGGGCGCTGTCGATTCCCCCAGGCACGGGTACTAGCTTCAGCCCAGCCAGGCGTGGGCCCTCATAATAAAATTAATAATAATAATCCTCAGAAAAACAATAGGGCCTTCAACCTTTCAGGGCTTGGGTCATAATAAGGGCACAAAGAACACAAGCAAACGAGAAGAGAAGAGTTTCGGTTCCTGTATTCGATCTATCTATAAAAAAAAAGCCCCTACACAGTTTTTCTGCCCTTTCTCCGCCCAGCTCAGACATCCTCATAATCTCAGAAATATGCAGAGGAAATTGTGACACACACTTGTGCTTTACAGTTTTTCTCGATTGCTTAAACACATTTCTTGAAACTATGCCTCGTATTCTCAAAACTGAAAACGCAAATCCATAACGTCTCACCCAATTCCCCAAACATCCTATTTTCAGGTCAAAATGAAGCTCTACACTCAAAACCATTCACTCTTGCTGAAAAACCAAACTTTGCCCTCAGACACACACACAAGCCCTCAAAATCACACACACTACAACATAGTCTAACACACTGGTGCAATAAATTCAAAACAACATTTCCAAAAGTTGTGTTGCTTGTGTTTACCCCCCTCACAAACCTTTTCACATGATGAACACAAAAGACACAACCAATGGATACATTGGCACATTTTTATTCATTCATGTTCTACACAGTGCAACACACACAAAAAACAACAACAAAAAAACACACACAAAAATGCTTTTTCCTGTTATACAGTTTTATTTTTACTCTCTCCTCTAATTTAAAAAAAATATATATATATTTACTTACAGTTTTTCTCGATTGCTTAAACACTATAACCAGGCTTTTGAACTAAAATTTCAAAACCATAACGCCATTTATCAAAAAGCACACCCATTTCACTAAACTATAAACACTATTCCCTGTTTTGACACATGAGTCAGATTTGTTGAACTGTCACTGCAAAACTCTACACACAAATCCCTTCATTTCTCATTGCTTAGACCATGTTGTCATGTATAAAGCACTAGCATTCAAAATTGTTCACTCAAGTCAGCACAGCTTCAGCTCAGTTAGCACACAATTATCCAGGTGGAAACACTAAGAGTCAAAATTTAACACACATCAATCAGAACCTTCAATAGATATATAAAAGGGCCCAAATCAGTTTATTGCGTTTTGGAACAATGGATCCAGAAAGACATGAAGGAAGAGGGATAAGAATGAAGAGGAGGAAGGGCAAGGATAAGAAGACAAGCAGTCTCAGATGAAATTCAAGCCACTCTAGTTGCCCATGTCTTTATCAATGGTGTGACTATGAGGGAGGCTCGGCTACGAGTAAGGCCAAATTTGAGTCACTTTACCATCGCCTCGAGAACCTTCAATGAGGTGTGGTGGCAAACACAATCCTATCACTGAATAAGAGACAAACATTTCCAATAGTCTTTGATGAGGTGTATTTTCTTGCAAGAAAAGGCCAGCAGTCGTACAGTCACACAGAGCGGCTGCAGAGTGTGACAGTGAAGGGAGGGCGTCCTTCATCCTTTATAGTCTTGACCCCCAGAATGTTATCTTTCTAGGCAAATGATGGTATTTCAACCATATGTGGAACATTCTTAGACGTGTTCATCATATTGTCTCCTTGAGTGGAGACCCTCCTGTCACGACCAACACTCTTTACCATTCCTATACCATTCAAATTCCATATTAGAATATGGTTTGTGTGTGCTCTTTTACTGTCATATGTTGGTCACACACATCTTACTGTAAGTAAATATAAAAAAAGAATTAGAGGAGAGAGTAAAAAAAAAAGAGTAAAAAAAAAAGAGTAAAACAGGAAAAAAAAATATTTGTGTGTGTGTGTGTTTTCTGTGTATGAATAAAAATGTGCCAATGTATCCACTGGTTGTGTCTTTTGTGTTCATCATGTGAAAAGGTTTGTGAGGGGGGAACCACAAGCAGCATAACTTACCAGTTTTGGAAATGTTGTTTTGAATTTATTGCACCTGTGTCTTAGACTATGTTGTAGTGTGTGTGATTTTGAGTGCTTGTGTGTGTGTCTGAGGGCAAAGTTTGGTTTTTCAGCAAGAGTGAATGGTTTTGAGTGTAGAGCTTCATTTTGACCTGAAAATAGGATGTTTGGGGAATTGGGTGAGACGTTATGGATTTGTGTTTATAGTTTTGAGAATACGAGGCATAGTTTCAAGAAATGTGTTTAAGCAATCGAGAAAAACTGTAAGATGTGTGTGACCATCATATGACAGTAAAAGAGCACACACAATATGAAAGTGTATTGGAATGGTAAAGAGTGTTGGTCGTGACAGGAGAGCCTCCACTCAAGGACACAATATGATGAACACGTCTAAGAATGGAGAAACACACACAGATTATTATAAAAACAATATTCTCAAATATTTTACAACACACTCATGTATGTACTGTCTGTAGTAAGCGTAACAATGAACCAAAAAAAGGCCTAAGTCATGATGATGAATGGAGAAGAAGTGTTTTACACTGAGCACATCAGTGTTCAACTGGTTCTTATAAATGTCTATTCATATGATGGTTTGTGTCATTTGAAAACAAAATACCATATTGAGGGGTTTTGCCCATTGTGTGTGTTTTTTTGGATTTGTGTGTAGAGTTCTGAGAATATGAGGCATGCTTTCAGAAAATGTGTGTAAACAATCGAGAAAAACTGTAACTTCGCTTAAACAGGCGTATGATAATTTGGGTAAATGTGTAAGCTATGCTTTTATAATAAATTATCTATCTATCTATCTATCTATCTATCTATCTATCTATCTATCTATCTATCTATCTATCTATCGTAATAATGTATGATTTGCAAAAATGAAAACGGCTGCTTCTGTGTAAATGAGAGAAGCAAAGTGTATGTTGTGCACACGCTACATTGATTATGGCCAAGCATGCGCCCTTAAAATAGCATATGAATAACATGCGCAATGCGCCACTGACTTTAAACTGTTTTTTTTTTTCGGTCTGTGGAGGAATTGTTTTCTAAACCTGTAAAATAGCACCAGGGAATGTTTGTGCCGGAACACGCCTCCTCTTAGCGCTGAACCGCCCCCGGGAGCGCAAGTTCATTCCCTAGTTTACCAACGTGCTTCTGTGGAGGGAAAAGTGCGCTGTGCGCGGGTGAGAAACACATATTGTTCTCAGCCGAGAACACATATTGAGCAAAGACACCCTGTAACCCTAACACGCCTTAAAATGCCTCGCCTAACCCTTACACGCCTTAATATGTACTTGTGTATCTGGCCCATGGAACTTCCAGCTGGCATACAGTGGAGTATTTAACTTTTGCCTCTGCAAGAAATAATGACTCAAACTCTGAATAGTATTGAGTCTGTTTATTGCTGCTGTGGCGGGAGGAGCAAACGACAGACCCAGTGGGAGTGATGTCAGGCCTCGGAGAGGCATTTATTAAAGTACATAAACATAAAATGTCCAAAAAATGGGGGAAATAAAGAAAACAAAAGGGAATCTGGTGTCCTCGTCGTGCCAGGGAATAGTGAAGGATGGGTAGTGAACAGATGGGATGGGTCCAGGTAAGGGGGGGTGGTGTTGGGCGGTCGCACGCTCTTCTCTCTCTCTTCGGTCTGAGGCGCGAGGGACGGCAGCTTCGGCATCGCAGCTTGTCCTATTTAGACACAACAACTGAGGGGAATAGCGGCCCGGCATCCTAGCCTGTCAGCGGCGTCACGCATGATTCTCTATTCAAGACTGCGGGTTCAGCAACTCACATCTTCGATGGCGCGGGAATCCCTCCGCACCCCTTCCTGGACCCACGAGGACACCAGCGGCACCCACAGGGAAGAGACCGGCGCGCTCCTCATTTAAATAGTCAATGTCATTGACTCCCCTAAACATGAAGTAATCCTCGGTTTTCCTAGGGAAGAATACAATAAATTAACTCACATACTGAAAAATCAAACCATAAAATATTTTAACATGCAAAACTGTCCTATAAGCTCAACTCTGCAGGACAGCGGCCCTTGAGGACGATGTTGCCCATCCCTAATCTATAAGACATATTTTTTGTGTTTATATTATATAGCCTATACTGTTCATATTTTTTTAAACAATATCTAATATCATAATGTAATATCCATGTGTAAGAAAAAGTCAGTTTTTCATAAAAAGTAGCCTACAATATTTTCCTCTGAGATGAAGTGGAGTTGAATAACAATTTAAAGCAACAAACTAAATGTATTGTCAAATTAACAAATTGTTTCTAGCTGTGTCCCGGGAGTTGTTCAATGGGACGGTCTGGTTTTGTCGCCTAGCAACTAGTGACAGCCGATGTGACGAGCGGCAGTAACATTTGTACTGGACTTTATACAGTATATAAAATTTTATATAAGTTTATATATATATTTTATTTTTATATATTTTTAAGTTTATATATAAGTAAATTATAAGTCAACATTTGAACCTTTATTGTATTTTTTATTTATTATTATTTCCATTTTTATCATTAGATACATTAGATTACTCAATTTAATTGAAACCCAATGCTTACATTTAAAAGTATAATATAATATGGCAAATTCGATGGGATTGATTATCCAGGTTCAGATAATAGGTTTTAGAAGAATAGGGTTTTCCTCAGCAAGAAGCATTTGCACTTTTAACACAGCTAGTCATTCTTTCAAAACCTGATGTAATGCTTTCATTCAGTTGCACATGTTTTCAGTCCACATAATCATTGTTTCAAACACAAGATTATTGTAATATGTAATGAGAACATTTGGTTTAATCACAGAAACACAACAGTATGATCTTCTTTCAATTAAGTACTTTTAACAATCAGCTCATTCAACAGCAAACAATGCAAGATACATGTTTCAAATCACTGTTGTTGCTGAATTAATTACAGTAATACAGGCTACACTTGCCACATTAGAAAATACATGTGCATAACCTAACTTATGAACTGAATCCATAATGTTTGTAATAGTATCTATCCAGTGTGTTATCAAAAGCTGTGATGAAGCACAGCAATGAGGTTCTGTGCTAGAACAGAGTTTGCTGGCAATGAATACAGTAAATGATTTTGACTATTTGACTGAATATACTGTAATGGACATTTACAGATGAAGGTTGAGAGTTACAGTAATGTAACAGCCATGTCTCTACCATGTTTACAGTATCACATAGCATACATACTGTAATGTAAAATACTGTATTTGATGCCATCTGTCTCCCTTCTACTGATATATCTCTGATCAATCTGATGTTTTACAGTCATTGCCTGTTTCCTCTCCCTTATACTCTATTCTGCTTTACAGTATTTGCACAAATGGCAAATTTCTCTGTATCTTTCGCTCTCTCTCACACACACACACACACACACACACACACACACACACACACACACACACACACACACACACACACACACACACACACACACACACACACACACACACAGAGACACACACACACATGCGTGTCCTTTGAACATCATGGTGGTTATTAAATCACTTATGTAAAAATAATTCATTACATTTGGTTATCCATATCAGAAATTGCAAATAAGTTCTATAGAAATTGTGTATTGAATCAATATCTATAGAAATCTATAGGTGCACCAAATGATTCATTGATTAACTATTAAGATCATTTGGATTAAATCATAGACAAATGTATTAAACTGAACAAGAAGAGGTGCAAATCAAAAGTTTGATAGTAGGAGCTTTATGAAGGGGAGTTACTGTGAATGAAACATTTATGTAGATGAAACACTTATTTTGTGTTGTGAAAAGAATACTTTGTGATTTTGAGTATTGTACTAACACAACTGAAAACATGATGAAATGTTTGAAAAAAGTGCACTTTTGATGATCTGTTGTGATATTAGCACTAAGAGTTTTGAAAATGTACACCTAACTTGTGAAAATATAAACTAAAAAAACTAAACTGTAGCATGTTCATTCTGAAAGCTTGTTACGGTAATTACTCATTGTTTTTCCATTTTAATTCAGTTAAAATAATCTTAATGTTTTCACTGTCATGTGCTTTCAGTCTGTCTGTTTAACGTTACCCACAATACATGTTATGAGTACGTCTCTTCATTTTGACATGGTTTTATAAAGTTGGTTGAGACATATGACATTTTAATAGTCAGACATAACAGAGGCCATCATAATAACTGACTGTTAAAATACCACGTGTTAGATTGTGTTATTTACTGTGTACTGATGAAGTGCTTTCAAGGACACAGCTCAGGGTAGGCAATAGTGTGACAAAAGATAAATAAATAAATTGGTTAAGTACTAGGCTTATAGGCCTAATTTATGTCTATTTATTTATTTATGAAATTAACTTAAACATGTTTTACAAGAAACACATAACATATCGTAGAATATGTTATTTCTATTCAGATTTATTGCATCTCTCTATTATTTTTTCTCAGTTCAGATGGGCTTTATTGACATGAGTGTTTCTAGAACCTTTGTTCCCACAACATCAAATTCAATTTTTTTTTCAAATCTTTGAACAGTATGCAATAATAGTATTATGAACATTAATTGGTATGAAGATTGATTTCATTATTTTTGTATTGTATATGTGTGTGCACTCTGTGGTAACTAAGATCTTTTAAATATGAAATTTAAAATTAGAGAGTAGAACATGTTCAACTAAATATTCCTTATTTAATTCTCTTTCTCTCTCTTAGGAGTCAGTGATGATGCTGATGATGAAGTTCTGTCTATGTGGTTCACGTCATGAACAAATATGTTTTTTTGTGTGTTGAAGTTCAGTTGTTATATATTATTTTGTAAAATATACACAATCTTAAATCTACCCCCAGAGTCATCCTTGTCTTCCCTCTTTACTTGAAAATGTGGTCAATCTATTGACTGAGTTATTATATTATGCTACTTAGACAATAATTTCTCAACATTCCTACGAACCAGGTTTAATTGCAATAAAGAAAGTAGTATTTGTGTGTAATAAAACTTTTAAAAAACTGTAAAACTCTAATGTAGTTAAAACTGGGTGGAAATACTGCCTTTGGTGGCACTTTTTTCAGTCCTCCAAAACTAGGGTCCTGGAAATGCGTTCCTGAGACTGCGGTTCTCCAAGTCGGTAGGTGGCGCTGTGACTAAAAACTAGGGTCCTGGAAATGCGTTCCTGAGACTGCGGTTCTCCGAGTCGGTAGGTGGCGCTGTGACTAAAAACTAGGGTCCTGGAAATGCGTTCCTGAGACTGCGGTTCTCCGAGTCGGTAGGTGGCGCTGTCACAAAAAACTAGGGTCCTAGAAATGCGGTCCTAGAAGTGGGGTCCTGAAAATGCAGCCTCCGGGACTGGAGACGGATAATATTGGGATCTTTTCCTTCTGTCAGTCCCAAAGTTTAGAACTGATCTGGGAAAGGTGTTTGAGTTTGCTGCTCCCTCTACATGGAACAAGTTACAGAAATCCATGAAACTTGATAAGCCGGTCTGATTGGTGGCTTTAAGAGGAGGTTAACTGACCTGGAGTCAGCCTCATCTGGCTGTAGATGTTCTGCCTGATGTGTTGAGGATTGTGGTTGACTTCAAGGGATTTGCTATTTCAGTTGTTTTATGTTTTTATTATTTTTGTGTATTTTGTGTCTGTATGTATGTATGGTTGTACCTGTCTTGGCCAGGAGACTCTTGAAAAGGAGATTTTTAATCTCAATGAGTCTCTTCATGGTTAAAGAATGGTAAAAAAATAAATAAAAAATGGAAAAAGTTTTCGGACCCAGCCCAAAGGGGCGCTGTCGATTCCCCCACGCCCGGGTACTAGCTTGGGGCCATCATAATAAAATTAATAATACAGTTTTTCTTGATTGCTTAAACACATTTCTTGAAACTGTGCCTCGTATTCTCAAAACTGTAAACGCAAATCCATAACGTCTCACCCAATTCCCCAAACATCCTATTTTCAGGTCAAAATGAAGCTCTACACTCAAAACCATTCACTCTTGCTGAAAAACTTAACTTTGCCCTCAGACACACACACAAGCCCTCAAAATCACACACACTACAACATAGTCTAAGACACTGGTGCAATAAATTCAAAACAACATTTCCAAAACTGGTAAGTTATGTTGCTTGTGGTTCCCCCCTCACAAACCTTTTCACATGATGAACACAAAAGACACAACCAATTGATACATTGGCACATTTTTATTCATACACAGAAAACACACACACACACACACACAAATATTTTTTTTTTTCCTGTTTTACTCTTTTTTTTTTTTACTCTCTCCTCAATTTTTTTTTTTTTAATATTTACTTACAGTAAGATGTGTGTGACCATCATATGACAGTAAAAGAGCACACACAAACCTTATTCTAATATGGAATAGTATTGGAATGGTAGAGAGTGTTGGTCGTGACAGGAGAGCCTCCACTCAAGGAGACAATATGATGAACACATCTAAGAATGTTCCACATATGGTTGAAATACCATCATTTGCCTAGAAAGATAACATTCTGGGAGTCAAGACTATAAAGGAGAAAGGACGCTTCACTGTCACACTCTGTGACTGTACGACTGCTGGCCTTTTCTTGCTAGAAAATACACCTCATCAAAGACTATTGGAAATGTTTGTCTCTTATTCAGTGATAGAGTTTTGTTTGCCACCACACCTCCCTGAAGGCTCTCGAGGCGACGGTAAAGCGACTCAAATTTGGCCTTGTCTTTTGACAATTTGGCCTTGTCTTTGCCTTCTCGATCTTGTCTTTCTGGATCCATTGTTCCAAAACTCAATAAACTGATCTGGGCCCTTTTATCTATCTACTGAAGGATCTGATTGATGTGTGTTAAATTTTGACTCTTAGTGTTTCCACCTGGGTAATTGTGTCTAACTGAGCTGAAGCTGTGCTGACTTGAGTGAACAATATTGAATGCTAGTGCTTTCTAAATGACAACATGGTCTAAGCAATGAGAAATGAAGGGATTTGTGTGTAGAGTTTTGCAGTGACAGTTCAACAAATCTGACTCATGTGTTAAAGGTCCCGTATTATGCCCCTTTTCACAAGATGTAAAATAAGTCTCTGATGTCCCCAGAGTGTGTATGTGAAGTTTCAGCTCAAAATACCCAACAGATCATTTTTTACAGCATGTTTAAATTAGCATTTTTTGGGGCTCAGAAAAACGCGCTGTTTTAGTGTGTGCCCTTTAAATGCAAATGAGCTGCTGCTGGACGACCCAGGGGGCGGAGCTTCATGAGCTCGCGCTCAGTCTCTCAGGACAATTTCATCTCACGGAATGATGATAATATCAGAAACTCTCAGTAACGGTGTTCATTTCGAGTCGGACAATAATGCCTACAGAGTCAGAGTGCTGTATAGAGATGAAACAGGTATAGTTTAGTAGTTTAATTACGGTTATTATAACGTATTTGTCATCTGCTTGTATGTATCCATTATTTATTAATAGCCTAAGTCTGCTGTTTCAGACCAGGTCCGAATGATGATCAAACATGTACTGATGAGTTTAATAAAGTTTATTGTACATCACACAAAAGATGAAGCGTCAGTTTTACTTCAGAAAATCACCGTAAGAGCTGAGTAAACACAGTAAGTTATAAGAAGTGTGCAAGTAGCCAGTAGAGTTGAGGGAGCATTCCTGTGGGCGGAGCTTAGTCAAAAAACGGTTCTAGTGACATCATTAAAGAAGGAAGTAGAGGGATGTAGTCCAAACGAGCCGTTCACTTTAGTCGACTTCTGTTAAATAAAATATCTCGCTTGGCATTGAACTTTGAGCTTTATAATTTTACAGATATTATTTATGCTCTAACAGCAACATTACACACTAACTAAAGTTTGAAACATGGGATCACGAAGAACGGGACCTTTAAAACAGGGAATAGTGTTTATAGTTTAGTGAAATGGGTGTGCTTTTTGATAAATGGCATTATGGTTTTGAAATTTTAGTTCAAAAGCCTGGTTATAGTGTTTAAGCAATCGAGAAAACCTGTAATAATCCTCAGAAAAACAATAGGGCATTCACCCTTTCAGGGCTTGGGTCATAATTAGGCCACAAAGAACACAAGCAAACAAGAGGAGAAGAGTTTTGGTTCCTGTATTTGATCTATCTATAAAAAAAGCCCCAACACTGTTTTTCTGCCCTTTCTCCACCCAGCTCAGACATCCTCATACTCTCAAAAACATGCAGAGGAAATTGTGACACACACTTGTGCTTTAACTTGTAAGGTGTTAAGGAGTGGTTGCTGTAATTCAGTCAAATTGAGTGAAGGTTCGTGTGAATGGTTATGAATGTAGATCTTCATTCTGACCTGAAAAATTGGGGGAATTGGGGGAGACGTTATGGATTTGTTTTTATAGTTTTGAGAATACATTTACATTTACATTTAGTCATTTAGCAGACGCTTTTAGGTAACACTTTACTTGAAGGGGTGTGCATAAGACTGACATGACACCGTCATAATCATGACATAACACATGTCATGAATATGAAGGAGGTTTTATGCATGTTTATGACAAATGTCATTAAGTGTCATTCGCTCAATTATGAAATTTTTAATGCAAATATGACATTGTGTGAGATGTCTTTGTTATGGCAACTTGACTTTACTAAGACAACACAACCTGTCATAAATATGTCATAAACATGACATAGCAGATTAATTATCAGACTTAAGAAACCACTTAGCTTTATGGGTTAACATTTCATTAAACTGTCATGTGGTTGGTTTTGACATTGGCTGTCATGAAGCCATTATAACATTTTAATGACAAATTAAATGTGTACCACTGTAGTTGAGGTCAAGAAAAACATTCATGACACAGTTATCATGGCCTCATGACCTAGAGTTCTCAACGGGCCTGAAAATTACAACCCGACCCGACCCGGCCCGTGGCTTTTAAAGCCCAGACCCGATGTAACCCGACACATCAACATGAATTATCTGCCCGAACCCGGCCCGCGGCCCGACGTCGCGTCAGATTTTTTTTCTCATACACTTATTATCATGACCAGCAGACGGGAATTCAAATCAACCTTTAATGTTCACGCCTTTTAACAATACAAACAGCTGAAACAATAAACTTTAAATATATAAATAGGCTGTTGTAGCGACGGTGAATTCACCTGAGGCAAGTTTACTTTTCACCAACTCCATCTTCTCTCCAGGCTAAAGCGGCGTCAGGTCTGCCCCCGCCCCTCTCCATGATGCGCGTTGCACGCAGACTTTCTTTATGGTGAACAGCAGCGATGATTAATAAATGTGTTTTTTTTTCACTGAGCGGAAAAGATTAAGCCCGAGGTCCGACCCGACCCGAGTCATTTGATTATATTTTCGACCCGAGCCCGGCCCGAATCCGCGGGTCCCGTCGGGCCGACCCGACCCGTTGAGAACTCTATCATGACCCCAATGTCAAAACCAACCACCTGACAGTTTAATGAAATTTTAACCCATAAAGCTAAGTGGTTTCTTAAGTTTGATAGTTAATCTGCTATGTCATGTTTATGACAATTTATGTTGTCTTAGTAATGTCAAGTTGTCATGACAAAGACACTGGCAGGTTATGATGTATTGGTTTATGTCAAGTTGCCATAACAAAGACATCTCACACAATGTCATATTTGCATTAAAAATGTCATAATTGAGTGAATGACACTTAATAACAGTTGTCATAAACATGCATAAAACCTCCTTCATATTTATGACATCTGCCATGTCATGATTATGATGGTGTCATGTCAGTCTTACTCTTATGCACACCCCTTCAAGTAAAGTGTTACCCGCTTTTATCCAAAGCGACTTACAAATTAGGACTAAATTAAGCGAGTCATCAAGAAGAAGAGGCAAAAGCAACAAAAGAAGTGCTCTGTGAACATAATACTTTCAATATCATTATGTTGTTCTAAGTCAATTAAACACACATTTAATTGTATTAATTGCGAGCAAAAGTTAAACAAATGTAAACAAAATGAATTTGCATTTAAATTCAGTTAAAATACATTTAATGTTAATCACGCTACACTACATTGAAAAAAAGATAGACTTTTAGTTAGGTTAATGAGTAAATTTTTGTGAACTTACAGAGTTCAACAACACAATGAGCTAGAACAACTTCAACTTAAACAGAAAAGCTGAAATAACATTTAACCATGCATGATATATGAATATGTTGTTTAATGCGCATGCGCGAGAAATACTACGTCATGATGACGCACTACTTCACTAGAGTTTGAAAAATGCGCTGTGTTTTGCGATCCGTTTGCGATGCGTGAAGCTAGCCAAACAAGAGAACAAAAGGAGCACCACGTTTGGATGTTTGTTTGCAGATGAGACGTTATGCTGATAATCAGTCAAGTAAGTATATCTTGATGCTTTCTTTAGTTAATTTTTTTCACCGAAACATGTCAGTTGCTGAGTGCATTTTAATCGCAGATATTATAAACTCAATAGAAGGTGAATGAATCATGTTTTCAATAATTTATATATGACTGCATTCTAATAATGTCTTACATTGTAATGTGAGGAAGGCTTGTGTGGTCGTGTTCGAGGAATTTGGTTGCTGCTTTTTTTAAAACTAAACCGACTTTTTAAATTATTTTAAAGGGTAACTAAACCCCTGGTCAGAGCCTGACTCCACCCACTGTCAATATTTGAAAAATGCTAGAAAAGTGGGCAGACCCCAGCGGAGAGAGAGGGGACGAACCGTGAGCGGGGGGGGCGTGCACCTGAGACCTGCTGTCAGACTCTAAAATGGAGTTTGCTCACAGGGTCGCAAGACGACGTAAAGTACATGCATCTGATGAGTTTTATCAGAGCCCGTCATTCTCTGGTTTTATCAAGTTGATGTCAATAGCGTGCGCTCTCTATAGGCATATTCATATTTTGCCGCTATGTGAAAAAATCCAGCAAAATGCGCCGACGCGTTTGTCGACCCCAGAGGAATAACTTTAGCCTAACCATAAATTGTGATTAAATATGATCACTCACATCAAGACGCCGCTGCGGTGGTGGAGTCCATGCAGGAGGAGCAGCGTTTGGCACTGCGTCGCTTTTCAGCGCGAGCTGTGTGGAGAAGCCCATTTCCACCTCTATTGCGTTGGAGAAGCAATCCCGCGAAAATGCATGTTTCACACTCACGGTCTTCCAGGCCAAGTGCATGCAAACACTGGCACCTATTTTCCAAGTCTGCTGGAAAGTTATGCAGTCCAGCAGTGCTGTTGCAACCAGCAACACTACACCTACGTACCCTCCTGACCACTGTACACAGATAAATCTACGCTAGCTCATACCAAGGGCGTGGTGAGCTCGTACCAGGGGCGTGGTAGAGCTGGAACCTGCTTACGTCACCTGCCACCTTTTACGTCACTTGCCACCGCAACATCCAATAGGAAAATTCAACTGCAGTAGCCACCGTTCAGCCTTAAGAGGGCAGCACTCAGACGTTTTTACCAAGCGTGCCGCACAAGCCCTGAAAAGTGAAGTCAAAACGTCTCGATCGCCCCCTGGTGACTGGTCCTAGTATAGGTCATAAGCCCCGCCTCCCCATGTTATTCAACGGGACGTGAGACCAACTAAACAATTAAATTACACTTCAAATATCTTTTTTCCAAAGGTGGTTTCTTTCATTTGCTGTCGTTTTTATCACGCTGATGTAAGTTCAAGTGTCTGTTTCAAAAATAAGTTGTTTTTTAGTTAGTTACGTGATGCGGTGGTGTAACGTCATGACTGACAGCTGTGATTGACAGGTTCTCTGAGCGAAGTAGTCACTGAAGCACCAACGGACATTTTTTTCGGGATCTTCGGAGGACTGAGGAGATTGTATTTACTTTATTTTAACAAGCCTCTTGACGTACTGCAATAAATTTTTTAAAAAGTGTGCAGAATCCACTCTCCCTGAGTGTATTCTGCGAGAGTGAGGGCGGAGCGTTGATTTCGCGGCTTTACTTCCTGCTCACGACTGCGCAGGTCTGGTCCCGAAATCGCTACTGTGCAGACTCAAGTTCCAATATGTCAGCGCCATATCGGGACACTGGCGGCTTCAGTTCCCATCAATGGAAGAGAGCGAAGGGGCGTCGTCCATCTTTTTTTACAGTCTATGGTTTTTACACCATATATATATTGTAAAATTAAAACACTTTATACCCAAATGTCAAAAAAGTTACTCGAATCAATGAACAGCACTAATAAAGCCTCATTCTTACAGATCATTAAATAAAAAAAGTTGGTTTAGGGTTTAGTTACCCTTTAAACAAGCTACTAAAAAATTGCTGAATGCGGATCCAATATTGTAACACTCGTTACAACATTTAATACAAATAATCAATCTTATAACCACCATAAATATGTAATATATAACCCACCTCTAGAAAAAATGCTTGTAATGTGTTCAATTTCATTTTGTATTTAAAGAGTTGTTCAATTACTATTTGTTTTGGAATATGTAATATTTTTTGTGTTTATTTGGATTTAAACATTCATTTTGCAGGATCAGTTCATATTTGTTATTGGAGATACAGAGCAAGCGGTGTGGAATCACAGACCTGTATTGATGAGGTGATGTTACAAGATTTATCATGACAGCACATCCTGATCAAGCTAAAACACTACTTTCAAGTCACTAACTATCCCTATAGCTTATAAATGCTTTGAATCTTTTGCATGTGCAAGTAATAAATTCCCACCTGTGCATTTACACATGCCCCTATAATCATCATATATTTTATAGGTAACAAACCAAAGGAAGAAGGCTTGCAGCATTGCTGTGTCAACCCTGGTAAATACAGGAACAGGAACATCCTTCATGAAGATGTGGGGCAAGCTTAAAATGTAAGAATACCTTATTTAATTTGCATTGGTCCTGGGTTTGCATGGGTCATATATCTATATCTGTGTAATTAATAAAGTTATGCTTAATTCCCTGTAAAGTAGCAATAAAAAGGTTCTCTATTATGAATCACTTAAAGCCCAGTGTCAGTGAAGATGGCGTAGTCAGTGGAATCCTGGTGTTTGTGGGAAATAGAAGGAACCTTGCCCAGCTTTCTGGTGACTGAGGTAATCAATCACATCACACATTCATCAACAGTTAACAGTCAAAAGTTTACATACACCTTGCAGAATAAACTGCTTCATCAGGGTAGTAAATAAAAATAAAACGGATACATTTTTGTGATCCCTATTATTGCTAAAATTGTTAACATTTTGCAGATACTGCAAGGTGTATATCAACTTTGAAGCGCAACTGTATATCTATCTCTTTCATTCAATTGAGCCAAATATAATAATGGACTGGATATGTATTATAAACAAATTTTTGTTTTTTTCCTCAAGGCATTTTTTCTGACTTTCCTGCATCTTTGAAACATTTCCATTCATATATACTCCGGAGAGCATCTGGGACATTGACATAAACAGCACTTTCCAACAACTTAAAAAATTGGGTGACAAATAATTTTGTTTTTTGTGCTTTTGGAGTTCTTCAGTTTTTTTTTGACAAACTTAGATTCACTGTAATGCTGGAGTAAGCATTTGGTCCTGTTTAATGTTGGTGCTGGTAAAGGTTTAAAGGGATACTCCACTTTAAAATGAAAATTCTGTCATCATTTACTCACCCTCATGTTGTTTCAAACCTGTATGAATTTCTTTCTTATGCTGAACAGAAAGAAAGATATTTAGAAGAATGTCAGTAACCAGACAGATTTTGGTACCATTGACTTCCATAGTAGGAAAAAAAATCAATGGTCAATGGGACCCAAAAACTGTCTGTAGGCTCGTCTCTTAAATGAACCGAAACTCAGCGTACTGTATAAGCTAGGCTACTTGCCTCACAGACCTGAGAAAGAGAAAGCATAAAAAGTCTACTTTTAAACAAAACAATTCAAAATAAAAGAAAACAGACTGCTCTCTGCTTATGCAATCCGTATAAAATGTGAATTTCTCTCTGGCGCGTTCACTACTGTGAAGATCGCGAGTCCGCATCGTCAACGTCAACTTTGACACAGAAAACACTTGTTTATTAATAAACAATTGAAATGTCTCCTTGATATATTTGACATATTAATAATCATTACTTTTCCCAGTTCTTTGTGACAGCTTTTAGGTGCGTTATTGGCAGCGCACCCTTACATGTTACATGAACGCGTCCCCACTGCTCAATAGATTTTAGCTTGTGTGTGATTTATCACGTGCACGGGTCGGGTAACGGGCCAAATATTAATGGGTTTGGGCGGGTGCGGATTTAATTTTGATATTATCACGGGTGACGGGTCGGATCTGGTGCTGAACTTTGCGGGTACGGGCAGGGGGCGGGTCTCCAAAAATGGACCCGTGCAGGACTCTGGTTGGGATTACACCGCAATTGTGCAGTCATGGCTCTTGTAAACTGTAGCCCTATGCTAGCCAGGGGATTCGTTATATCCTCGCTTTGCAAAGTGTATGTACATAGTTTCGTTTATGTTCATCTGTGAAAAACTCATTTTAACGTACAATTTTTTCCAAATGGTTTTCGAGGCCTGGGCTTTTCTACACTTCACTTGTCATTTTACCTCCACACGATATGTCTGCTTTTAATATTCTAAGTTGGAATGTGAGGGGTTTAAACTCACCAATAAAGCGCACTCGTTGTTTGGAATTTTTGCGACGGAAAGATGTATCCATTGCGCTACTCCAAGAAACCCATTTAAAAGACGGAGAAGTTCAAATATTATAAGATATTGGCATGTTCATGTGCGCTTAACAAATCTAAAGGTGTCTTAATCCTGTATAAGAGATCATCACTAAGTTTATCTGTGGATTCAATGGGGAAAGATGATTGTGGGCGGTTCGTATATGCAGCCACTAGAATTAATCATACTAAAGTCCTTTTAACATCTATATATGCACCGAACGTATGTGACCACCAATTTATGGATAATATTTCTGGAACTTTGATTAATTTCAATGATTATATTATTATATTAGGCACGGATTTCAATGCTTGTGTCCACCCTGAGTTAGACCGCTCCTCCACTGACTCTGTCGCAACGCCCTCGTCGGTAGCTCTTAATAACTTAATCGCAGAGCTTAATCTTTATGTAAACCCATGGCGTATTAAAAATGGTAATTCTAAAGTTTACACATTCTATTCTGCCCGTCACAAGTCGTTTTCTAGGATCGATTATATTCTGGTTGATACATCAGTACTATTGACATTTTGCCATTTTGATTTCGGATCATTCACCGGTTATCTGTAATATCACTATAGGTGCTAAAGTCTCTAAAATCAATAGATGGCGCTTTAATACTACATTATTATACGACATCTCCTTCTTAGATCAACTTAGACAAGAATGAATAATTTTTTTGGAAATTAATTCCCACTGCCATAATCCACAGACGTTGTAGGAAGTTACAAAATGCTTTTTAAGGGTTAATTGCATTTCATATTCTGTCAAAGTCAAGGCCTCTAGGAATAAACTGTTTGAGGAGCTAGAAAAAAAGATTAATCAACAGGCTTGGGCTTTTTCCGACAAGCTTAATCAGGAGCTATTTTTATTGAAAGCAGAATGTACTTCTCTATCTATATCCAAAGCTGAGTTTATCATTCATAGAACAAAGCAAAAATACTATTTTAATGCAGATAGGCCTAGCAGATTGCTTGCTCTGAAACTTAAAGAGTGCGAATCTAAAGCCAGCATTGATGTTATTAAAACTGACTCTGGTGAAATTACTACGGACCCAAAGGCTGTTAATGATGAGTTTAGATCATTCTACTCTACGCTGTATTCTTCTGAGGTCTGCCTTGACAGAGGAGAATGTAGTGATTTTCCCAGTCACCTGAATCTTCCCACTTTACCAGTATCTGCTCAAGAATTACTGGATGCTCCTCTAACACTGGGATATGCTCCACAATGCAGCTAAATTGTTGCAGAAAGGTAAATCTCCCGGCCCTGATGGAATTCCTCCGGAGTTCTATCTAGCTATCTGGGATATTGTGGGCCCCCTAATTCTGAAGTCCATGAATTATGCCATTGATCATGGCACACTTCATAGAGATCAAAATGTTGCCATCATTACCCTGTTGCTTAAAAAAGACAAAGATCCACTAAGTTGTTCTAGTTATCGTCCAATATCTCTGATATCAGCCGACGTCAAGATCCTAGTGTCACGACGCATACACGAAAAGGTGAATTCCAATAGCAGCTTTATTTAGGGTAATCCGTAATCATATCCACGAACAGGTAAAGGGTCATAATCCAAGTAAATCAGTCCAAAACAACAAACAAACAAACAAACAAACAAACAAACAAACAAACAAACAAACAAACAAACAAACAAACAAAGACTCTGATTTGCGGGTGACACAATACAAGGACTCCACACCAGTGACTAAAACAGACAGGATATAAATAGACAGACACTTAACAAGGTGATTGGGAACAGCTGAGTGCAATAATCAAAGATGAGTCCAACAAGGGTGATGGGGATTGTAGTTCATGAGTGAATGACACCGTGGGGGAAAAGGACCTCTAGTGGCTACCCAGGGAACATAAACCAGACACTGTGACACCTAGCCAAGGCATTGGTTTTAAGATTGGAACCATATATGGACAATCTGATTCATTATGACCAGACTGGCTTCTTGAAGGGCCGTTTAGCATCGGATAATATGCGCCGACTATTACACATTATTGATTACGCTCAGACCACCAATGCTACTTCTGCCATTTTTTCTTTGGACGCTCTCAAAGCATTTGATAGGCTTGAATGGGATTATCTGTGGGCTGTTCTGGAGCATTTTGGATTTGGCTCCAAGTTCCTAAATATTATACGATTGTTATATAAATGTCCTTCTGCTTCCGTATCAACAGGTTCCTGTCAATCACAACCTTTCTTACTTCGAAGAGGTTGTCGGCAAGGTTGTCCCTTGTCACCAATCTTATTTGCACTCTCACTAGAACAGAGGTGGGCACAAATACATCAAAAACTATTTTGTTACAAACTACAAATACTGGCTCATAAAATGTAACAAAATAAAATACAAAATACTGATGTGAAAAATGTATTTAAATAAAATACAAGTAATTAGTATTTTGAAAATACAAAAATACTCCCACAATAATCTTAAAGGGATAGTTCACCCAAAAATGAAAATTCTGTCAGTAATTACTCACCCTCATGTTGTTCAACCCCGTAAATCAAATCAAATCAAATCAAGTATATTTGTATAGCGCTTTTCACAATACAGATTGTATCAAAGCAGCTTCACAGTATTAAAATAAAATAATACAACAAAGTTTGTTTCTAGTGGAATTTATTGATTGATAGAATAAAATTAAATATCCCCAAAATATCCCCAACTGAGCAAGCCAAAGGCAACAGTGGCAAGGAACCGAAAAAAACTCCATCAAGCGGCCTAATGGTGTCCTAAAACTCCATCAGGTGATCTAATGGAGAAAAAAAAAACCTTGGGAGAACCCAGGCTCAGTCGGGGCCAGTTCTCCTCTGGCATTTATGAACTAGAGGCCGGATTGTAGTTTGAAACTGTGAGATTAACAATATTATATGAATGCCTGGCTGAAAAGATGCGTCTTTAATCTAGTTTTAAACTGGGAGAGTGAGTCCGAGCAACGAACAGTATCAGGAAGGCTATTCCAGAGTTTTGGAGCCAAATGTGAAAATGCTCTCCCTCCTTTGGTTGATCTGGATATCCTAGGTATGACCAAAAGCCTTGAATTTATTGATCTTAAAGAGCGCGATGGATTATAGGGTGATAGAAGATCCGTTAAATAGACTGGAGCTAAGCCGTTCAGGGCTTTATAAGTCAGTAGCAATACCTTGTAATTAATACGGAACTTTATAGGTAGCCAATGTAGTGATGATAAAATCGGTGTTATATGATCATATTTTCTTGATCTAGTAAGAACTCTAGCGGCTGCATTTTGGACTAACTGTAGCTTGTTTATTGAGGATGCAGGACAACCGGCTAATAAAGCATTACAGTAATCTAGTCTCGAGGTCATGAATGCATGAACTAACTTTTCTGCATCAGAAACTGATAGGATATTACGTAGCTTAGCAATGTTTCTAAGGTGGAAAAAGGCTGTTTTTGTAACATACGAAATATGATTTTCAAAAGACAGGTTACAATCGAGTATAACACCCAGGTCTTTTACTGTAGAGGATAAAGTAACAGGACATCCTACGATGTCAAAGTTGTATTGTGAGAGGTTCTGTGGGCGTTTTTT
The DNA here is from genome assembly GCF_963993115.1 of Abramis brama. NCBI lineage: Eukaryota > Metazoa > Chordata > Actinopteri > Cypriniformes > Leuciscidae > Abramis > Abramis brama. The sequence goes on from NC_139975.1 coordinate 1,063,312, forward strand.
TGAACCGATAAGTATTACCTCTGTCTTGTCTGGATTTAATCATAGAAAATTACGCGTCATCCAATCTTTTATATCTTTAACACACTCTGTCAATTTGGATAATTTAGCGTTTTCATCCGGCCGTGATGAAATATATATTTGAGTGTCATCAGCATAACAATGGAAACTAATTCCATGTTTCCTTATAATATTTCCAAGTGGCATCATATATATTGAGAATAACAGAGGGCCTAACACAGATCCCTGCGGCACTCCATAGTTTACTGGAATTATGATCGATTTTTCTCCATTTAAATAGACAAAATGGTAGCGGTCTGATAAGTATGATCTAAACCAGCTTAATGCTTGTCCTTGAACACCAGTATAATTTTGTAGTCGATCTAAGAGTATTGTGTGATCTATAGTATCGAACGCAGCACTTAGATCAAGTAAAACTAGTATTGAGATGCAGCCTTGGTCAGAAGCTAAGAGTAAATCATTTGTGATTTTAACGAGCGCAGTTTCAGTGCTATGATGCGGCCTGAATCCAGACTGAAACTTTTCATAGATATCATTTTCAACCCCGTAAGACCTTCGTTCATCTTCGGAACACAAATTAAGATATTTTTGATTAAATCTGAGAGCTGGATCACTCCTCCATCGGCTTCTAAGACATTATAACTTGCTGGCCCAGAAAAGTTATTAAAGAGATCGTTAATATAGTCCAAGTGACTACAGTGGCTCAATCTTAAGTTTATAAAGCGAGGAAAATACTTTTTGTGTGCAAAAAAAACAAAAATAACGACTTTATTCCACTATTCATTTCCTTCTCTCTGGGCCTCGAGTTATTTCACGTAGTGTTTTAGCGCAGCACGTTTGTGTTGCACGTCACACGCATCACACACATGACCAGCGTCGGCCAATAGTGAGCCTATGTGGTGACGTGCAACACAGACGCGCTACGCAGTTATACTACGTGAAAAGACTCGAGGCCCAGAGAGAAGGAAATGAAAAGTGGAATAAAGTCGTTATTTTTGTTTTGTTTTTTGCACACAAAAAGTATTCTTGTCGCTTTATAAACTTAAGATTGAGCCATTGTAGTCACTTGGACTATATTAACGATGTCTTTAATAACTTTTCTGGGCCAGCAAGTTATAATGTCTTAGAAGCCTATGGTGGAGTGATCCAGCTCTCAGATTTAATCAAAAATATCTTAATTTGTGTTCCGAAGATGAACGAAGGTCTTACGGGGTTGGAACAACATGAGGGTAATTACCGACAGAATTTTCATTTTTGGGTGAACTAACCCTTTAATGCCGTTTTTAAGAGGAGCAGCGCCACTTCTTCTCCTGTGTTCAAAACTCATTCACTTCTTGGAGGGAGCCCGGTCTACAGGGTGTCACGTGATTTTCGTGGATTTAACCTGGACATTGCCATTGCCAACATCAGACCGAAAATATGGCAAAATCATTTACTATGGTGATAAGCATATGGTGATTTTTCTTAAGTATTTAAGTATTTGAAATACTCTAAATACACTCCCTCAAAATATTTTGTTACAAACTACATTTTATTTTTTCCACACCTGCAAAATACAAATTACAAAATACACTAAAGTAATTAAATACGTATTTAAAATACATTTAATTGAAATACTGCCCATGTCTGCACTAGAACCTCTCACACAAGCTCTTAGACAAAGCCAAACAGTAACACCTATAACTATTAACAACTCACACCACCACATCTCATTATATGCCGATGACATTATGCTTTATCTCTCAGACTTAAATACTTCTCTACCAGAAGTTTTGCATCTGTTCAACTCCTTTAGCACTATGTCTGGTTATAAAATAAATTGGGATAAGTCATCCTTAATGGCACTTAATAGCATCACTAAAGCAGCATCTCTACCTAGTGGCCTTGTCTTTGCTAATTCATGCACCTATCTTGGTATTAAAATTGCTGATTCTTTGTCTAGGATTGCTCAGACAAATTTTTCTGAAATCAGTCACGGTTAAAATGAACATTTTTACCCAGAGTTAACGTTTTATTTGTCATGCTCCCTTGTTTTCCTCCCCCAAATTTTTTTTCAAAGAAATGAATTCATTAATCTCTAAATTCATCTGGGGTGGTAAGCGTCCTAGAGTCAGCCTTTCAGTATTACAGCGTGCAAAACTGCATGCCGGTCTTGCACTTCCTAATTTAATGCTCTACTACTTTGCTTTCCAAATTAGGGCCATGCGTGTCTGGGTGGACACTCACTCCAAAGTACCCTGGAGAAGCATTGAGTCTGACCGTGTTCTTCCCCATAGACTTCAAGATCTGCCTTTTACTGGTGTAGGCTAAAGAAGTTTACATCAGAAGTTCGGAAATATTATTTCAGTTACTTTAAAAGCTTGGTTCAATGCAGAAAAGATTACAGGTCACGCTAATAAAATCTCACGTCAGTCTCCTCTCTGGAACAATGCCCGCCTATTATCTGGTAATCAACCTTTCATTTACCCTTCCTGGTCCTTAAAAGGTGTGTTCACATTTGGTGATATATTCAATGGCAGTGGATTGCGTGCATTCTAAGATATTCAAGTGGATTATTCTTTGCCAGGTACCTCCTTTTTTATGTACTTGAAGTTGAGGTCTGCCATGAAAGCATACGGGGTACCTTGGAATTCTAGCCTAGATGATCAACCATTGTTAAAGTGGTTCAAAAATACTGGGAAAATTCAGGGCACAGTCTCCTTGATTTATAAACAACTACTTGAATGTTCATATAAGACCCTGAAGGTATTAGCTGTGTGGGAGGGAGAACTCTCATGGTTGGGCTATAGTCCTGACTGGAATACAGTTTGGTCAAATCTCTGTCTTACCTCCAAAAACCCCTCGCACATTCTTATTCATTTCAAAACTGTACACAAAATGTATTGTACCCCATACAAGCGATACTTGATGAAACTCATTAAATCCGAATTGCAGTCTGTGTAACAATAACTCTAAAGGCACTTTTTTTGCATATGTTTTGGGACTGTTCAGTTATATCCAATTTTTGGAAACATGTAGTTCAAGTACTAAAACATATCACAAAGTTGCAGTTTGACCTTGACCCCTGTCTTATGTTGTTGAATGATGATTCTTCATACAACTTTACGTTAGTTCAGAGAAGATTGCTAATGTCTGGTTTCACTGCTGCTAAAAAAACAATTATACAGCAATGGTTCACTCCTGACATGGATCTTAGAAGATTCTGGCTGCTGTCTTTTCATTATATTGCTTGTTTAGAACGCAGCACTGCAAGGATTAATGGGGCTAGAATACAAACGGTCACTTATTGGAGTAGTACAGCCCAAGCTCTAAAAGAATTGTTTTAAATTGATGATGCATTATTTTGTGCTTGTAATTGGCTGCCGGGGTTTATTTGTATGTTCCCTTTAAGTTACCCTTCCTTGTGTCCTTTGTGTGTTTTGTGTCTTTTTCTTTCATTGGTATTCATGCTGTCATCCAACTTTTGTAATGTTATTATTTCAAATAAAAGAAAAAAACAATCACAAAAAAAAGTGTTGGTGTGACGGCGTGTCAGCGGTGGTCGCTGTTAAAGAGCATTTCCTACACTTTACTGCAGTTCAGCTTAAAGAGCAGCTGAACACTGCAGACTTTATCTTTATCTGGTTTATCAGTGTGTGCTGTGGCCATTTCCCCTTCAGCACATAAACAGCTCGTTCCCTACACTGCAAAACATGCTTTTCTTACTTAGTATTTTTGTCTTGTTTCCAGTCCAAATATCTAAATATTCTTAAAGCAAGAAGCATTTACTAGATGAGTAAAATGTCATAAGAAATTCTGTCTCTTAAGAAATTAAGTGGGGTTTTGCTTAAAACAAGAAAAAAGATCTGCCAATGGGGTAAGAAGAAAAATCTCAATTAAAATGGAAAACATTGCCACAATTGCTGATCCAAGTGCGCTTCCTTATATACGCTCTTTTTTTGGGGCGGGTGCACGATGAAGAGCTCGCATGGCAATGTCCATTGGCTCGTTTAGTTTACACTCAAAGATGATTGGGCTCTCAGCCTAGACCAGAATTCATCAGTTCACGTCTGAGGTAACAATCCCGTTCCCTCCTTCAGGGAACAGAGGTTACATTAGTAACATAGACATTCTCCATTCATTGTTACTGTAATTAACTAATTATTATTTTTGAGAAATAAATGTCATTTTCTCTTTTCACAGTTCCTGCTCTAATCATGGAGCCAGCAGATACTTTATGTGCATCGCTCTTCCGCTGGCTGGAGAACCGAAAGGACTGTGCAGGAGAGCTGGAGAAACTGGCGCAAGAGCTGGAAGATGTTCCTCAGGGCAGCAACATCGCTCAGGGGGTCGGAGATGACACATCTGTGCACCCAGTATTTGTAAACGCAGCGTTTATATCTTTAATGAAAGGTCTGGCCAGCGATTCCACAGCGAAAAATGAAGGTGTCAGTACCTTTAATAAAGCTGCTGAATTTATTAAGGAAGATGAGAAGATTGGCATGAGCATTCAGAAGCTACTGCGAGATCTGAAGGACAGGTGTGTTGAGCTGGACTGTGAGATCACCACTCAACTTATGTCGGCTCTGGCCAGAAGTCACATGACACCTGGTGGACTGGCTGCAGCCGAGGCCTCGGACTTTATTTGCCAAGCTCTGATACTCGATCGTTTCCCTGAGATCACGAGTGGCCTGAAGGTGTCGGCCACAGAAATGATGAAGAACATCGAACTCATTGGCACTAAAGCTGCTGAAGCAGGATCAGAGGTAACGGCTTTCTTTCCTCAAGCATCCCATTTTAAGAAATTTGCGACTTTGAAATTCTCTTGCAGTGACTATTCAAGAGAACAGTATGAAATATTCACTGCATTGCCCTGATATGTTAGACAGTGATTTTGTGATTGTGACTTTCTTTCTATGTACAGGGTGTGATTGGTTTCGGCATCTTTCAGTGTGACCCGCTTGAGAAGAGTAAAGAAATAGCAAACAGAAGGGGGATCACGGAGGCCAGCGAGTTCTTACGGGATTCAGCCAGGGAAATACTGGACAGCCAACAAAAGCTAAAGGAAGAGCTGGATGCAATGCAGTATGATATTTTATTTTCTACACATTTATAAAATTGTATACTAAATTTATACTAATTTATCTGTCTTGGCCAAAGCCAATATGTCAGTATGTATTTGTCTGAGATTGTACATTACTGCAATATTGAAAACGCAAACAATAATGAAGGTCTAAAGGAAACTTACTGACTGAATGACAACTTTTCTCATTACAGTGAAATCATCCAAAAATTGTTCATAACGAAGAGCCTCATCGAGGACTTGGGGGAATATTCTCTCAGCATGACTGAAAAGGGACAGAGAATAATTGATTATATCATGGGAACATGTAGAGACAACACAGTTGTCTCCTGGCTTCAGGGATTAACTCATCAGATTGAATTTGTGAATCTTGTACGATTTTTCCTGGATAGTTCGAGTCCCATTCCTGAGTATTTGACAAAGCCTGGCGGTCACATAGACATTGTGATTGTGTCTCATGGCGGTATTGTCGACCAGTTTATGCCAGCAGGTGTTCTGGTGCCCGCACCTTACATCAGAGACACCATTCTCTACTCTCCGTGGAACTGCAGAATTGACGCCAAAGCTGCATTTGCAATTGCTCAGGGGACCATTAAAGAGGCAGACAGAGCGTTTTTCAATATTGCTGACTGTGAGCCGATCCCTTTGCCAAATCACTGGAACCACATGCAAGAATCTCATCAAGCTCGCCACAACATCCCAGAGATCCTTCTATCCCCGCTGACCCCTAAAGATGGAGCATGGAGGCTTTTTCTCCAGTTATGGCAGAACAGACGCTTGGAAATAAACAACCGTGTTATTATTCCATATCTTGTCCCACAACATGAGGTAAATGCATTCGGACAGATCCCCCTGCACATGGTCATATTTTCAATCACGTCATTTTTACTCAGGCCGTATAATAAAACAGCTACTGTGCACCTGGCTGCTTGTTTGAGCCGAGTACAGTGCGTAAGACAGTACGCCTACACAAGAGATCGAATGTCAATGACTGTGAGAATAGATGAGCAGGACATGAACAATGACTTATTCAGAGCCTTTAGTTCATTATTTGACACAACAAAACACAGGGCTGGAGAGCGACCCGGAGCAGTTTAATGCCTGAGACTGTGTGTTATACAGAGCCTTAAGATCATTGTTTGACAGAAACCGTAGATAAATCAGCTGAACGGCCTCTGGGTCAGTCCTGATATGTAGTAAACACAGGGCTGGAGAGCGACCCGGAGCGGGGCAGTTTAATGACCAAGACCAGACCATTGTTTTCATGTTGGAAGAACTTATATAAAAGAAGTGACAGTTCAGGTCTTTATATCCCATAATATACCACTGACATGTTTCAACAGCAACATAAAGATAAATAACAAATTACATAACAACTATTGTGCTTGGTTTCCATTTAAACAAACATGAAATATTTCAGTAAAAAAAAAAACTTTGACTTTTCTATTTCCAATTCAATTAAATTCACATTTATTTTTCATTTGCTTTCTGTATAAAACGTATGGGTTTAACCATATCCGGCATAATTACTAATCTACTATTAATAATCTGCACTATATAATTATATTAATCATTTTAATTATCATATGTTTTTTAATCCATTAATTTGTGTCTTAAGGCCCGTACACAAAAATTATTCTCAATATTAAAGAATATGAGAGTTCACACCACAACTATAATAACGATAGAGAAACAATATCATTGGAATCACTTTCAGAGCGATTTTATCAGCTGATGAACGATAAAAACATTGTCAGCCAATCAGAATCCATCGTGCTGTGACGAGCTCGAGCATTTAAAGAGACAGACAAGCTTATAATAAACAGAACGATATCGCCCGCTGGTGTAGATGCTGATATATAGTTATCGTTCTTGGTGTGAACGGCCCTTACACCCTTCCATGGCAACACTTAAACATTTATAAACTTATTATAAATCATTTGCAAATGTTAGTTAATTCATAGTTTATTAATAGTATCGCTAACACATTAGTGAGTTTTTCATTCATTGTTTCTAAACATTTACGCTCTAAATTACGGGTTTCTCTCTTTAGAACATGCGTAGTATTATTGTACCATGGTGCTTTAATTTTCTCTGTGACCTTTTTTAATCTAACGGGTGCAACAACATCCAATGTTCTAGAGAGAATGGTGCTCATAGTGCTAGTTAGTTCTTCTAGTTCATCTGTTTGTTTGGGTTCAGGCAGCAGCTGAGACAGATCAGACAAGCAACTCGAGAAATTATCTATGGTGGATGGAAGGATTGTTCTGCCTGGTCGATAACGCGGCGCCGCATGACATATTACAGCAGTACGTAATATGCAAGTTACCAAGTAATGGTCAGTGACATCATCACTTTGTGGAATGATATCTATATCGGTTGGATCGGTTCCATATGATATAATTAAATCGAGTGTGTGATTAAGACGATGAGTTGGTCCGGTGACGTTTTGTTTGACCCCAAAGGAATTTAATAAATCTATAAACGCAGCCCCTAACGCATCATTTGAATTATCTACGTGTATGTTAAAATCTCCAACAATTAATGCTTTATCTACATTGACCAATAGATCTGAGAGAAAATCTGCAAACTCTTTTAGGAAATCAGCGTAAGGCCCAGGCGGTCTATATACGGTAGCCAAGGCTAGAGATAATATGGATTTTTTTCTAACATCTAAGAGCGTAACATTTAGTACAAGTATTTCAAATGAAATAAACTTATAACCCGTTTTCTGAGTAACATTGAGAATATCTCTATAGACCGCTGCAACACCGCCGCCACGACCAATCAGACGGGGTTCGTGCTTATAGGAGTATCCTGATGGAGTAGACTCATTTAGACCGAAATAATCATTAGGTTTAAGCCAAGTTTCAGTAAGGCAAAGTACATCGAAGCTATTATCCGTGACTATTTCATTTACAATAACTGCCTTAGGTGTGAGTGATCTAATGTTTAGAAGACCTAGCTTTAGAAATTGTTTTTGGTTACTAATAGCAACATTTTCTGGTTTAATAACAATTAGATTTTTTCTAGATCCTGCAGTAGATTTATTATTTGATCTCACTAAACGAGGAATAGACACAGTTTCTATGCAATGTTCTACACTATTTATATCAGTTAATTTGGTGCAGCAGAGACTATGATTTGAACTTTTGGTTACTAGTCAAAAGGTATTTAACATTTTGGAGATGTTATCTGACAGAAGATCCGATCCGAATCTGCTTGGGTGTAAGCCATCGGCACGGTAAAGCCTAGGACGCTCCCAAAACAGATTCCAATTATTTACAAAGAGCAGTTTCTGCTCATTGCACCATGACATTAACCATTCATTTAGCGCGAATAATCTACTAAACTTTTCATGTCCTAGTCGGTACGTGGGAAGCGGTCCTGACACAATGATCGTTATATCAGGCGATGTGCTGCGTACCGTATCGATCAGATTCCTGAAGTCTTTCTTCAGAACCTCTGTCTGGCGCAGCCTGATGTCGGCCCCTCCCGCGTGCAGGACCACAGTTCCGACGCGCTCGTTCAGAATCTCGGGAACGTGAGCAGCGATTTCAGAAACACGAGCACCAGGAAAGCAGTGACTATGCACCTTACTTTTATTTAACGTAGCTTGTACGTGTCGAACGATGGAATCACCGATGATCACAGCATCGCGTTCTGTTTCGCGAAGAGGGGAGAAGCGGTTTTGTGTGGATATCTCGAAAACCGGGAGGGTCGGAGAGAGTTTTCTTGGTCTAGACCTGACTCGCGTCTTCCGCTGCGGAAATATCCAGGCTTCGTGGTGGCATGTTGGAGCCGGCGTAAACGAGACCATAGCTGATCGCGGCCTCGACGCTCGTGACCGATGCTGAGTAACGCACGGAGTAGACGAGGTCGGAGTCAGCGGGTTAGTAACGTTGATCACTGATTTGTGTGCATCGGCGCGTGATGTTTCAAGAGCTAACCGCCGGTCTATCAGCTCGGCTTTTCTCACTAAAACAGGGGTGGGCAAACTACGGCCCGCGGGCCACATACGGCCCGTTAGGCTGTTTAATCCGGCCCGTCGAGTATTTAAAAAATTGTCTTAAGATCGCGTTCATTTTGCCTTTTTCTTGCAATACTTTGCGTTTTATATGTATTGCGTTGCATATATTTGACAATCGGAATATCAGATATTTTATGCCATAGCTAACAAATGTAAAAAAGGAAAAATGACATAAAAGCAGATCATCATTCATTAAGCGCTGTTGTGGCTGCGGTGTCTCACGTAACAAGCAGTGACGCGTCACCATGGAAACCAAACAGACAGCGACTTAAGCCATAGACTTGTTGCACGTTAATGTTTTTTCCTTTTTTGGAAACTCAGAGAAAAAAATGTGTGGTAACCGCTTGCACACCTGTTTAGTTTTTCCTTTGACTTGTCTGCTATTTAGTTTCTTTGCTCCTCTGGATTTGTGGATGTATCATTCCTGACTGATTCCGTTTACCGACCTTTATCGCCCGGCTTTCGGCTACGCTCCCCTGTCTGCCATGTAACGTTACAGAACCCGGTTTTGTTCATTAAATGTTCTGATCTGCCTTTGCTTTTTATGTTTTATTTTATTATACTTAAAATAAATGTATATATTCGTTTATTTCGTTTTTTCCCCACAAATGCATGACTTTTGGAAGTGCAAATTGATTGCCATGTGCAGTTTTAATAAAGTTGAATTAACGTAACCTTCTGTCATTTTTACTCTTCTAAGTGTACACTTGTAGGTGTTTTGTTTCTAATTTACTGTTAGGCCCATTAAATAATAATAAGGATAAACAATATTTAAAAAGTATAGGCTATAATTATCTAACATCTGACTAATTAAAAATTAACCTCAAAACATAACATGCTAAATGGGCGATATCTAAGTTAGCATAAAAAATGTATTGTCAGAATGTCGTCTCTCACATTCGCGCAGTCAATTTCGCGCAGACGTTGCCACAACCTAAATGTGTTTGCTCAGCCCGATCTCATGAAAGTGCGAATACCACGAATTGTATTTGTAGTGCTTATGATACGCAGTTTTCGCGTGCATATGATGCGCACTTTATGGCGTGTAATAGGCACGCACTCCGCACCCCTAATCCTAACCAAGGGGTTTACAGTGCGTAGATATGCACGCAAAAAAACATTTTTGGCATATAAATGGCACGATAAATAAAATTCGTGGTATAGATACGCACTTTCATGAGATCGTGTTTCATAATCTGCTACTGGGCAGGTGTTGTGCCGAATTTCGACCCCCTGCCAAATTATTACCCCCCTCCTTGAAGTCAGTACCTGATTGCCTAATCCTAACCCCACCCCTAATCCTACCCCTCCCCCACAACTAATCCTAAACCTACCAATACTAGGGGGGTAATAATTTGGCAGGGGGTCGAAATTCGGCACAACACCGGCCCTCTGTCAAATTTTAAAACCCAGTGTGGCCCTTGAGCCAAAAAGTTTGCCCACCCCTGCACTAAAAGGTCGTGGATCTGTTTCTCAACAGCTTCCAGCTCAGACTGCAACGCGTGTAACGTTAGCTCAAATGTGTCCTCACCTGCACCAAAAGGTAGACTACTTACATCTGATATATTCGCCATTTTAACAGATGGACAGTAAGTTAAGTTAGCAACGACGCTACCAGTGATGCTATCAATATTAATACTAATTTATGACTGAAGTCTTGGATATAATCCGTCTTTTTAGTGGTACAGGTGTAGAGTAGACGCACGATAGGCAAAAAAATGTTTGTTTGTAAGTGAGTGTGGAGAAGACGCGTTCAGCCGTGATCCACAGGAGTAACCTATAAGAGTATCCGACGTTGGATCACTAGGCTTGAGACGCGTCTGCTCAACAGTCCGCGTTGTAACTATGAGGTGAGGAAAAATAGAAAATGTTCGTTGTAAGTGAGTTTAAAGAGAAATCAAGAATTATAAATCAATCGATGGAGTTCCAAAGACAACAACGCGTTCAGACGCGACGCATGCGCATTCGAAACAGGAAGTCAGGTATGGCGCAGGAAGAATCTGAAATATAACAGATTCAACATTGATGACTCGACTCGGACTCGAACTCAGGTAATGGTGACTCGACTCGGACTCGACTCGGTCTCTTCTTTGGTGACTCGGACTTGGACTCGGACTCGAACACGGGGACTCGAGACTCTACTCGGACTCGACAGTTGGTGACTCGACTACAACACTGACACACACACACACACACACACACACACACACACACACACACACACACACACACACACACACACACACACACACACACACACACACACACACACACACACTCCAGACCTGATGAAGGACCTGCGCCTGGACACACACACACACACACTGGACACGACGACAGCGCAGTCCTGAAGTGTCCTCTAGTCTCTCCTCTGTGAAGGCCTCCTTCCCTCTGCCTCTGTACAGATCAAACGTTGTCAAAATGATTGCAGTTCACACGGATCCGCGGAAACAACTAAAAATTCTGTATTATGCAGCCGGACCAATAGTAAAGTCTGGCGATGTCAAAGAAAGACTACGCGCCTGGCACATATATATTCTAACACGCACACCTATAGACTGAACAACACGTAATATGCATGTGCACGCCGTCAGCGTTTTCACTGATTCACGTTTTTGAAGTTTACCCAGAGATATATCTCATATAACACAGGAGAAAACATGAATTGGCATAAAATGGCATCCACTCCAGTTTTAGACACGAACTTGCGAACTCCCCTAAGCACTTCCCCTCGGGGGAATCCCTGCCGCCATTTTGAAGTGTGTTCCACTTCGTGAAGTGGACGAGGGAAGTTTATGTCCGATGCAGTCTCGCGGCCAGACGACCTTGCTCCTAGAGGTCCCAAAGTGCATGTGTGGTTTTCACACTCAAAAGGTAATAATGTGAAGATGTAACTTGTATTTTAAAAAAAATAATATACTGAACATATTCTTCTCGTTCAAAAATGATTGTAGCCTATGTATTTTTGTGGTTGTCTTAAGCAGGCCACAGCCTCTAGTGGACAAGCACCAAGGGTTGTGGAACAACAGTCTGCCGCTACTGGACCAGCACTGGAGGTCATGGAGCAGAGTCAGCGTCAGCTCCCAGCCCAGCCCACTTCATCTAAAATAATACCAAGTTTGTCAAAGGTAATAACATTTTTTAAAAAGAATTTCAATATACATTTTGAAGTATAAAGGTTTAAGTTCAGTGGAAATGGCTGGTATGTTTTTACACCTACCTGCCAGCTGTACAGGGGCGACTGTAGTCTGCTTATTGGTCAGTTTCACCGTCTCAGGTGGGTTTAGTCACATGATCAAGTAAAATGGTGAAAGAACAATGTAACCTGTGTGATCTCTCTTTCTTCTCTGGGCTCTGCTCTCGTATTCTCCTCTTCCTCTCTAATTGGGCTCTGCCATTATTGGTTAAAGGACACTCACGTCCGTCATGGCATCTCTCTTGATCTTTTTCAACTGGCTATTGAAGCTACGTCTTTCATTCTGTATCTCTCAGGTAATATTCCACTTATGCACATTTAATTATACACGTATTATTAATTAAGTCATCTCATCATACATCTGCTTTGTAGCCATTTCAAGTGTAACCTTCATTACTGTTAATAAACACTTTCTCTTACAATCTATGTGCAGACTAGTTTTGATTTTAAGTCATTTTAAAAGGTTCCTGTTGAATTACAATATACTCAAATTCTAGCAATACCTTCCCACACATTTTTCTATTCTAACTGTGCTTATTTCAATCTGTATAAATAACAGGGTGGTAATACACAGAAAAATATTATACATTATATCGTTCAAATACTCAAGAACGGCGCTCTCTGCTTTGTACTATACAGATTGTGTTAAAGAAGCTTTACGGTGATAAACAGGAAAACAACACAATCAGTTATGGAATGATGCATTAGACAGATGTGATGTAATAATTGTATTGCGTGTTTGTGTTTTTTAATAGGCTGTTGACTACCAAAATGTCCCGGGTTATCAACATGTGGACCAGCTGGCAGAATATCTGGTGGATCTCCGGGCCCACACAGCCCTCAGCCTGACCAACCAGAAGCCAACACCATAATCGCTCTTTGGCAGAACCTGGACGACCGGGACAAGGAACGGGTGGTGTATGGCAGTCGATGCCGCAAGAGACTGCTGAGTGGAGGCTTCAAAGTACCCAAGAGGTCCACTCACCCTGGAGTCGAGAGCACCACCAGATGTGTGCACTCCTGCTCAGTGGCCTGACTGTTGCCGTCTGGTGGAGACCATCTTCATCAGACTTTGCACTGTCCACCCAAGCCCCAAAAGAAAAGGCAAGGGATCCCTGTCGAGATGGTCTCTGATCCTGCAAGACTATCGCAGGATAAGGCAGCTTGTGCTGGGCAACATCTTGGTGATGGGAGGAACATCCATGCAGCTGGTGGAGGTTAACCAGAACACGCTGATTCAGACGGAGCTGTCTGTGCTGCTTCAGGGCATTCAGTTGCCTCAGCCCCTCCCTGAAGCTCATGAACCTCTCCAGGTTGCCAAACGTCTACGGACTGGGCTAGAACAACCAGGGGAGCAGTACCAGTACAAGCTACCAGAGAGCACAGCTGGTCAGGCAAAGCAGAGGCAGACTTCTGTTGGGCGACTCAGACCCAAGGCACCAGCGCAGAGTCAGATGTTGCTGACACCATCAGCACCTGGAGCATCACTGCAGACGGTGCCAACCGTACTTATGCCAGTAGCACCAGGTTTCCAGGGTGTGCCAATGTTCCAGGGTGTGCCAATGTTTCAGGGAATCCCAATGGTCCAGGGAATCCCAATGTTCCAGAGAATCCCAATGGTCCAGGGAATGCACGTGATACAGCCACTGTTACAACCTACAGCTGTACAGGGCACCCGCTTACCCGCTGCACCAGCTGCCAATCCAGACGCCATGCCCAAGAGACCCTACAGGAGAACTGTTGAGGCCAACACTTGTAAAAAATGTGGGCAATTCAGAACAAGTGCAACAGGACATAGCCAGCACAGGGGCAGGGTGTAGTGGTGCACTGCCCACAGACCGAGACGCTTTCAAAAGAGGAGTGGCTAGAGGAAATGTGGAGAACCTTTTCCAAATAATGTAGATATTTTTGTGTATATAGTATCGTGTATATTGTGTGTTTTAACAGTTGTTTAAATAGTTCACAATTGATAATACTTGTGTTGAATATTATTTAACATTTTAATTTATGTTTTTATATGTTTTTTTAAACGTTATTTAACATTTTATTTAACTTTTTATTTCTTGTTTTTTATTTTATTTATTCATTTTTAAAACGTTATTTAACATTTTAATATTCACTACTGTTCTGTTGGCATGATTGTAAAATAAAAACAAATTGGCAAGTCATTGCTTTTTGACTTTTACCTTCATATAACACTATTTCATAAGTACACTGCAACAATATAACATTTGTATATAAAAAGATAATTTGTACATTTTGTTATTCTTGTGACAGACATTTTCAGCATATTAGTTACCATTTAATGGGTTGCATCTTTTTTCATTACAAATAACAGATTTGCAAGTGTCTTGTTTGAATGTAACCTAAAAAACTACTTAATCAGATCAATAGTAATACAACAACTACTAAATAATAACACTGTTCCATTGGTAATTATATTTTTTATGAAAGAATATCAAAAAACACAACAAACAAATTACATATGTATATTTTATTAACACTGGAACAGTATGCATTCAATGAATGCAATTAGCTTATTTACTTTAACTTTATTACAACATTTTATCAGTACACTGCAACAATATAACATTTGTTTATAAAAATATAATTTGTACATTTTGTTATTCTTGTGACAGACATTTTTCAGCCTGTTAGTTACTATTTAATGGGTTGCATCTTTGTTTATTGCATAATAATGCAAATAACATTATTTTTCATGAAAGAATATCAATAAAACACAACAAACAAATTACATATGTATATTTTATTAACACTGGAACAGTATGCATCCAAAAAGAATGCTTATTTAATTAAAAAATAAAAATTACAAAAAGTTGGCTTTAGCTGGATTCGAACCCCGGTCTCGGTGAGCACCTGCAATAGAAAACAGTGTAATATAAATGCATGATTTTCCCGCACGAAGAAACCAGAAAATGTATCATAAGACCTATGCTGAGGAAGACATATTTCTGAACATCACATTTCCCCCTTTCTTTTTTTAATTTTTTCTTTCTCTTCTTCCCCTTCTCTTTTTCTTCCTTCCCCCTTTTCTTCCCTTTTTCCCCACCTTTGTTGGACTATTGTTCCCCAGCTTAGAGTCTGAAACCAGCGCTGGTGGGCCGTTGTCCTGCTCCACTTCACACACACAGAGAAAGGAGGATTATAGGAGGACGAGACACTTGTTTATATTACACTTTAATTATAAAAATTATGTTGGCATTAGTGGAATTGCATTAGCATGGTTTAAATCACGCAAACCACACTTATCTGACCGTTATCAGTTTGTAGCAGTAAATGAAGAGATGTCCTTCGGATGAGACGTTAAACCGAGGTCCTGACTCTCTGTGGTCATTAAAAATCCCAGGATGTCCTTCGAAAAAGAGTAGGGGTGTAACCCCGGCATCCTGGCCAAATTTGCCCCTTGGCCTCTGTCCATCATGGCCTCCTAATCATCCCCATATACTGATTGGTTTCATCACTGTCTCCTCTCCACCAATAAGCTGGTGTGTGGTGGGCGTTCTGGCGCAATATGGCTGCCGTCGCATCATCCAGGTGGATGCTGCACATTGGTGGTGGTTGAGGGGATTCCCCCCTTCTATGTAAAGCGCTTTGAGGTCTCAGAAAAAGCGCTATATAAATGTAACTAATTATAATTATTAATTATGTCTCATCGATCACAAGTTCAGTATGGCGTACCTCAAGGCTCAGTACTAGGACCGCTGCTGTTCACTCTGTACATGCTACACACACACACACACACACACACACACACACACACACACACACACACACACACACACACACACACACATGCTACCATTAGGAGATATCATTAGGAAGCATGGCATTAGTTTTCACTGTTATGCTGATGATACTCAGCTGTATATTTCTTCAAAACCTAACGAAACTTACCAATTCACTAAATTAACAGAATGCACAGCTGATATAAAAAATTGCCCAGGGAATTTACAATGAAGGTACACTCATCACAATTCCTGACAATGTGCAAGTGTGTTTGATATATGGACCAAGTTTTCGGACCCAGCGCTGTCGATTCCCCCTGTCACGCACGGGTACTAGCTTCAGCCCAGCCACGCTTGGGCCCTCATAATAAAATGAATAATAATAATAATCCTCAGAAAAACAAAAGGGCCTTCACCCTTTCAGGGCTTGGGTCCTAATTAGGGCACAAAGAACACAAGCAAACCAGAAGAGAATAGTTTCAGTTTCTGAATTAGATCTAGCTCTAAAAAAAGCCCCTACACTGTTTTTCTGCCCTTCTTCCGCCCAGCTCAGACATCCTCATACTCTCAAACATATGCAGAGGACATTGAGACACAAACTTGTGCTTTAACTTGTAAGTTGTCAGGTTTTTTTTTAATATTTACTAGAATCTTCACTGAACAAGACTTTTTTAGGACTTCAGTTGAATTTTCCCAAATGTCAAACATCACATTATATTCTTTATATCCACACTTGGCTGATTTGAACTCTTTTATTTTTTTGACTACTTTGTTTATTCTCCTGTCTACTTTAACTCTTTATCATGCTTCAAATGTGTGAGGAAGTTGCTCGGCCCGATGAGATCTATGTACTGAGTTTCAGACTAATATGTTGTTGTGTTTATATTCTCCTTAAATGACTAAGATTTCCATTCCAAAATACAGCATTTGGTAAAACAGTCATACAGCAACAGTCAGCTTCTCCCCCTCGGGTTTCACAGACCTGAGCTCGACCTCCTCTTGCTGGAGGCTTCAGGACAACAATTCCTTGCCTTCACACTTGTAACATACATATTTATCAGCAAAGCAGAAGTTTTTCTACTTTAACTCTTTATCTTCCTTCAAATTCTTATCTGTATTTCTGACTAGTTTAACTCAAGTTGATACAGTTGATAATACCTAGAATATCTAAATCGACTGCTGGCGGTAGATCCTTCTCCTATTTAGCACCAAAACTCTGGAACAGTCTTCCTAATGTGGCAGAGTGGGGGATAGGAGCCGAGATAAGCAGCGAGGACAATAGCTGACCTCCTGAGCTTGTCTGACCTCCTGAGCTTGTCTGACCTCCTTTTGCTGGAGGTTTCATGACAACAATTCCTTGCCTTCATACTTGTAACATATACATATTTATCAGCAAAGCAGAAGTTATATTTGTCTCGGATGCTTCATATCCTCTTTTACCGAAACACACTTGCGGCTTATCAGCAGTTTAGTAATCTCTCTTATAGGAATACTTCACCTCTGGAAAGATGAATGTGTATTTAAAATGGGTCATTTATGTAGTAGAAATGTGAAATTAGTTTTGAATTTGGAGCTTTCTAGACTGAGAAAAGCCAGAAAATGTATTTTTGGCTCATGTGGATGAAAAACAACAACTCCCAGAATGCACTTGCTTCGCTGCTCTACGAAGCCACTCCCACGCCACGCCTACCGGTTAGAGTGCAGTTAAACAACAAGGCTAGGCTACTAGTGAGTCTCCGTGAGTCTGCCTGGGATTTTGAGATCACACAAAATGTCTGGGATTCGGCTTTTGCGTTCTACAGTCGCCATTCATCATGTTTACTGTGGCGAGCAGGACGAGGCTGACGGCCGCGGGATAACGGCACGAGGCCGGTGGCGTCATTACTGAGACGCACCGGTCTCGTATCTCTCACGGAGGAGCGGGAATCTTCTTAGCAATGCTAAAACGCACATCAACCGATCACTTGTTTAGCGTTCATGTAAACACTACATCAGATTCACCAATCGGAATGAATTCAGTGAGACTGAAACTAAAGGTGTGCATGTAAACAATGAATGGCGACTGCAGAACGCAAAAGCTGAATCCTGGACATTTTGGACGATCTCGATGGCCGGACATGTCCGGGAAAAAGAGGATGGTAACCCCTACTACTCAGCTTTCTCCACAGAGCAAGAGCCCGATAGCTTAGCTTCCAAAGAAAGACGGCTGACACTATGTGTGCATTCTGTGAGTGAGATCCCACCCTCTATGGGCGGGTTGAGGACATGCGGGACAGCTCCTACTGGCTGGACTCTCTCGCCTCTGGACAAACAATCCTCAGATGACGCAAAATTACGATTTTTGCGTCATCGGCGGATTTTTTCTAGATTAAAAACACATAAATCTCTCGTCTCAGGGGGATATGAGAGTGGAAAGCATGGTCATTCAAAAATACTACAGGTTTTCTACTGATACAAAGCTTAATGCTAAATCCTGAAGTATCCCTTTAAGCAACATGTTATATGTAAAAAGTACATTTATCAGTATATATGAGTTACCCATCACATTTTCTTCATGATTTACCAGAAACAAACTCAGCAGGCGGTGTCAAGTTTCTAATGAAAGTCCACACCCTCCACTAGTTTGTCCATTCTATATTTCAAACAATTTTCCAAAAATGTTTGTCATCAATTGATTGTTTTCTAAGTTTCATCAACCTTATATTCAATCGCTCTTGTCTAATTATTCGCATCTCTTGCTTTGGAAACGGTTGTCTCCTGAGGAGGAACTTCCCGTCTTCTGTCTTCGTCGTTTCTTCTTTGCTTCGTCTCTTTTCTGAAGATTTGCTACAAATAAATCATCCAAATTAATCTCAAGCTTATTTGTTCTAGTTTTTTCTTCGCCCAGGGAATTTACAATGAAGGTACACTCATCACAATTCCCGACAATGTGCAAGTGTGTTTGATACAGGCATGAAAACAGGTCAGGGGTAAAAAAGGTGTACAAAAAACGAAAAATTCCAAAAAAGGAAATAAGTACAAAATTCTCACTTATTAATAGAACTGAACTATACTCCACAGTGATGAATCCCCCCAAAAAAGCTGTAAGCTGCATTGGCATAGTAATACCAGTGTTTCTCGCAGGATTTTTTGGATCACTGTGGTGAGTAGACCTCTGCCACTCTAGGGGGGTTCGGGGGCATGCTCCCCCTTAAGAAAATTTTGTGCTTTTTAATGTTAAATTCATCAATCTGGTGCAAATTAAACAAAGAAAAATTAAAAACTCTTTTAGTTACAGTATCTGTCTACATTACTACTACAATAATAGTTATAATATTAATCCCATGATAGTAATAGCCATATATTGTAAAACAAATGCACTGAAAAATAAAGGAAACTTTCATAATTAGTTTTGTACTAATTTCTATACTTGAAAGAGTATATTTCTATACTTCACATTAAAGATGTGACTGGGCTAGCCCAGTGTCAATCAAGAAAAGAACCAATGGGCCGCTGATCAACGTGTTTCATCGGGTGTCAGAAAAAAAAACTAGCGCTGACTTTTTTTTGACCAATGTATTACACACTAATTATGCACTGTCTAACCCAGCGCCGCCAAATAAGCAAAACAAAACGAATGGGCCGCCGATGTACGAGTTTTATGGGGCGTTAAGACAAAAAAACAAAACAAAAAAGTATGAGAGATGCATCGGCCCAAAAAGCATGTCGGCCCACCAGGAATCTCCCGGTAGTCCCGATGGCATTAGCCTACATGCCTGGACGTTACACAAAACAAAATCCTACCTGTAGCCTTTCACCATCCACTTATTTAGCTGCTGTCGCATCAGTTGACATGCCATCTCATTTCCTCTCTTTCTTTTTCTATTTTTAGCCCCTGACAGCTTTTTAGCGTTATCCATCTTTTTCGACGACAACTCACTGTTACTCGTTCCTGCTCGCTCAGAGGCAGAGCTCACGGCGCCCGCGCCCGCTCGCGATATTATCCCGCCCACTTCTATGTCAAAATTAAAAATAATGACATTGGCAACATCGCTGTCTGTATCTGACAGGACAGTTAACATTGTAAGCTAACGTACCTCAGGCTTGCTTTCCGACGTGCGGTTCTTTGTTCGGCAGTGTGTCCAGTTGTCAGACTCGCGGTGTAAAAGACTTTGAAAACATTTCTGCCCTAACGTTACTCAGACTCGTATTGGCTGTCAGGTTTTGGCATTAGGAATGATGATTGTTTTTTAAAGCTGCAAAGTTTATGGTAACTTTATAGCGGGTAAATATAAATTTACCCCCCCCCCCCAAATAAATATTTTCTCATCGGATCTGCACAAATCACGTAGGTGACCCATTTTGGTTTTAAAACGGCGAATTTCGCCGAAAGGTGAGGAGTTTTCATGCCTGTTGATATATGGACCAAGTTTTCGGACCCAGCGCTGCCGATTCCCCCACGCACGGGTACTAGCTTCAGCCCAGCCGCGCTTGGGCCATAATAATAATAATAATAATAATAATCCTTAGAAAAACAAAACGGCCTTCACCCTTTCAAGGCTTGGGTCCTAATTAGAGCACAAAGAACACAAGCAAACCAGAAGAGAATAGTTTCAGTTTCTGAATTAGATCTAGCTCTAAAAAAAGCCCCTACACAGTTTTTCTGCCCTTCCTCCGCCCAGCTCAGACATCCTCATACTCTCAAACATATGCAGAGGACATCGAGACACAAACTTGTGCTTTAACTTGTAAGTTGTTAAGAAGTGTTTGCTGTATTTCAGTCAAATCTGCTGGCGTTTGAAGAGTGATTACTTCTCTGATACAGTAGACACGCAAGTACATTTTTCAACAGTTTTAAAAATGAAAGTAAAAGCAACAAAACCTCAGTTTGCGATTGTTTGTTTCATGATCTCAGTGAAAGTACTGAAGTCTGCCCTGATATATCTGCTCTGCCGACACTTTTTGTTTTAGATTAACTAGAAGCTTCACTGATTTTAGAACTTTAGCTGGATATTCCTAAATGTCAAACATCACCGTATTGTCATGGCTCGAAAGGAACAGTCAAGGATTCAATAGCAAGTGAATACTGGTGTTTATTAACACAAAAGTATAGAGGTAGTGCAGGTTCAGATAGCAGGCAGACAGCAGATAACAGTCTCGGCAACGCAGGACTCAGTGGGCAGACAGCAAACGGACGAACTGCAACTGATCCTCAGAACAGGCAGAAGAATCACAGAACAGGAACACAGGAACTGGAGCGAGGAGAAAAGACTGAGCCTGAGAACCTCCACAACCATCTGACAAAGACAAGACGAGGTGACAAACAATATATAGGACATTCTCATTCAAAACAGCTGGCGCTGATTAGCTCATCAGCGATAACGAGCCGTGCTGATGAGCCGCGCCTATTCATACAACACGCATTCACATAGCGAGGGCGAGTCAATGAATCCATGAATCGTGACACGTATATTTTTATATCCACCCTTGGCTGATTTGAACTTTTTTTTTGACTACTTGTTTATTCTCCTGTCTACTTTAACTCTTTATCGTGCTTCAAATTCTTAAACTAGTTTACTTTTCCTAATTAGATTGCTAATTTCCTAAATAGACTTTTCTAATTGTTGTCTGAGTACAGTATTCTGGTTGTAGAGCATTTTGCGAATCTTGAATGATTTTGTGTCTATGTGGCTCAGAGCAAAATCTACTGCTCTGTAGAATTACTAACCTGTAGAATTAAATGACATCAGGCATGCATTACTATAAACTTTAGATGATATATTGTGCCATTTGAAGAAATATATGTAATTTTCTCTCTTCACAGATCCTGCTCTAATCATGGAGGAAGCAGATGTGTTATGTGATTCGCTCTTCCGCTGGCTGGAGAACCGAAAACACTGTGCAAGAGAGCTGGAGAAACTGGCGCAAAAGCTGGAAGATGTTCATCAGGGCAGCAACATCGCTCTGGGGGGCGGAGCTGCCACATCTGTGCTCTCAATATCTGGAGCACTGCTTGCCACTATCTTAACAGGAGGTCTGGCCAGCCCTCTATTGGCTGTAGCGGGCTCTGCAGTCGGCGTCACTTCCGCATTGGTAGAGGCAAGTTTGTCCAGCAGTACCTTTAAAAAAGCTACTGAGTTAATTAAGGAAGATGAAGAGGCTGGCACGAGCATTCAGAAGCTACTGCGAGATCAGAAGGACAGGTGTGGAGAAGCGCCGCTCGGGGCTCATGCTGATGAGTTGGACTGTGAGGTCACCACTCTACTTATGTGTGCTCTGGCCAGAAGGAGTAATACTCACGTACCCCTAGACTTTCTCAGAAGTTTCAATAGGGCCACGTTCTTTCGTCACATGACACCTGGTGGACTGGCTCCAGCCGAGGCCTCGGACTTTATTTGCCAAGCTCTGGGACTCGATCATTTCCCCTGAGATCACGAGTAGCCTGAATGTGTCGGCCAAAGAAATGGTGAAGAACATCGAACTCATTGGCATTAAAGCTGCTGAAGCAGGATCAGAGGTATCAGCTTTCTGTTCTCAAGCATCCCATTTTAAGAAAATTGCTAAAAATGAACAATATTAAATATTCACTGCATTGCCCTGATATGTTAGACAGTGATTTTGTGATTGTGACTTTCTTTCTATACAGGGTGCGACTGGTTTCGGCATCTTTCAGTTGGACCTGATTGTGACGATTGAAGAACTAGTAAAGGGCAATCGGGTCACAGAGGCCAGCAAGTTCCTACGGGATTCAGCCAGGGAAATACTGGAAGGCCAAAAGCTAAAGGAACAGCTGGATGCAATGAAGTATGATATTTTATTTTCTACACATTTTGGTAACTCTTTACAATCAGGTTCATTAGTTAACATTAGTTAATGTGTTAATTAACATGAACTAACCATGTGTGAAGGCAGTCAAGGGCAAAGAATGCAGGATTTCCAAACAAAAGAAAATTATTTATTAAATGCCAAACAAAGTTAAAAATTAAATTACTTGAAAACTGAAAAAAAAACAAAGTCAGGTCTGGGCTCATAAAACTGAACAGAACCAAACTTAACAATAATCAAACCAACTAAGCAAACCAAACTAAACAAAGAGCATGGCCACCCAAATAACACACATGGGGAACTTATATACTCAAAGGACTAGTCCATTAGCACTAGTCCACACGTACACAGGGAATAACACAAACATCACTTAACACAATTAAAATAAATAAAGTAATTAACTTCAGAAATATGAAGAAATTAGTCATAAACAAAGTAATATAACCAAATAATTATAGTCAACAAAATATACTTAAAATTATAATAAACAAATAAACATACAATTAATCCTGCACCCCCAGCTAATTGGCAGCATGGATTAGCCTAACAAAACAAAATGGCGGCCACTAACGCCAGCCGGTCCTTTATTGGAGGACCTCCACCAGAGCGCTGCGTCCCAGACAGCGCCAAACCTCCGCTCTTCCCACGTAAGCAACTTAAACTCAAAAGAAATAAACATTAACAATATACCAATAATAACTAGAAAGTGTGCACCCAAACTAGTAATTTATGTCAGAAAACAAATTAAAAATAAAAGTGAAAATGAACCAAATCTGTGTCTGTCATTATTAAGAAATACATATAAAGCGTGATCTGTAACCAAGGTTTCTGCAACAAATGTTTAATCATGAAATACTAAAAATACCTAAAATAATGTGTAATCAACCCAGAAAGAAGGATTCATGTATGCATGGGTTCTCAGTTACTGTCCTTTTGAGTGGCCACGTCATTGGCCATCATAATGAGCAATACATTTGTAACAGTATTTCATAATCTTTGTTTATGTTAGTTAATAAAAATACAGTCGCTCATTGTTTGTTCATGTTAGTTCACAGTGCATTAACTGATGTCACCAAATACAACCTTTGACTTTAATAATGTATTAGTAAGTGTTGAAATGAACATTAACAATTAATAAATGCTGTAGAAGTATTGTTCATTATTAGTTTTTTTCAGACTTTTGTTGACAGGTTTTTGCTTAATTGGCTTAATATGCTATTTATTTTTTAAGAAAGAAAGAGAAAGAAAGAAAGAGAAAGAAAGAAAGAAAGAAAGAAAGAAAGAAAGAAAAGAGAAAGAAAGAGAAAGAAAGAAAGAGAAAGAAAGAAAGAAAGAAAGAAAGAGAGAGAAAGAAAGAAAAAGAAATAAAGAAAAAGAAAGAAGTTCAGTACTTTATAATGCACATGAAGGGTTTTTCCTGGCTCAAAACTAGGCGGAGGTGGTAAAATCCTGATCATGTATTTTAATAAGATAATTAAATTTGTATTTTTCGTAGACCATAGACCCAAGCAGGTTATTTAGGCTTGGCCTGAAGGACTCGGCCAAATGCTGGTGATGTGAGAGAGAGGACGGAGACCTGAAACATGCTCTGTGGTCCCGTTCTAATATACAAGAATTTTGGTCTAAGGTCCATAACTATATTCAACAGGTGTCAGAGCATTGCTTTCCATTTTGTCCAGGTTTATATGTCCTTGGAGACCCATCTTTTTTTAAGCCCGGATGTAGAGACAACTGAATGGATTCAAATAAGTATTATGATTGGGAGACAAATTATAATGAGAAGCTGGCGGCTGCCAGAATTGGGCAAAGTTTGTGCCTTTGAAGGAATGGCATACAGATTACTTGATAAAAATGAGGTCTATTGGATAAAGTAGCGCAGATATCTGACATTTATTGAGGGTATAGGATGATGATGGGAGACACAATATATAATTCCTTTAATGTATCCGGTGAATAACTCTTTGACATTGCTATTTTAATTTAAGTATTACTTTTTGCACATTTATTTATGTATTTGTATTATTTATATATATTTGCTGTGTTTATTTTTCTTTTGTTGCAGATGTATTGTAGCAATGTTCATGCAATTGTACTGACACGGGGTATTTGGGTGGGTAATTTGGGGCCGGGGGGGAGGATACAATTATATTTGGAAAATAAATGTACTGTTTTGTCAATCCGAAAGAGAAAATAAAAAAGTGTGAATCATAAAAAAAGAGATTGTACAGTGCTGCAATTCTGAAACCGCAAACAATAATGAAGGTCTGAAGGAAACTGACTCGCTGTACAACTTTTCTCATTACAGTGAAATCATCCACAAATTGTTCAGAATGAAGAACCTCATCGAGGACTTGGGGAAATATTTTCTCTGCATGAATGAAAATGGACAGAAAACAATTGATTATATCAAAGGAACATGTAGAGACAACACAGTTGTCTCCTGGCTTCAGGGATTACCTTATCAGAAAGAATTATTAAATCTTCTACAATTCTTCTACGAGAGGTTGAGTCCCAATCTTGAGGATTTGATAAAGCCTGGCGGACGTCACATAGACATTGTGTTTGTGGCTCATGGCGGTATTGTCGACCAGTTTATGTCATCATGTGTTCTGGTGCCCACAGCTAACATCACAGACACCATTCTCTACTCTCTGTGGAACTGCGGCATTGACGAGAACGCTGCATATGCAATTGCTCAGGGTTTCATTCATGTGTCAAGCAGAGAGTTTTACAACAAAATTAGTACAGCTAATTGTCAGCCGATTCCTTCAAGAAATCACTGGAACAGCATGCGAAGATCTCTCCACGACATCCCAATGATCCATCTAGCCCCTGTGACCCCAGAAGAAAGAGCATGGAAGTGTTTTCACCAGCTTTCGATGGATAGTGACATGGAAATAGGAGACCGTGTTATTATTCCATATCTTGTCCCACAACATCAGGTAAATGCATTCGGAGAGATCCCCCTGTTCATATTCATATTTGCGATATCATATATACTCAGCACCCAAGATAAAACAGCTACTGTGCACCTGGTTGCTTGTTTATCATCACTACATTGGCTACCTATAAAGTTCCGTATTAATTATAAGGTATTGCTACTGACTTATAAAGCCCTAAACGGCTTAGCTCCAGTCTATTTAACGGATCTTCTATCACCCTATAATCCATCGCGCTCTTTAAGATCAATAAATTCGAGGCTTTTGGTCATACCTAGGATATCCAGATCAACCAAAGGAGGGAGAGCATTTTCACATTTGGCTCCAAAACTCTGGAATAGCCTTCCTGATACTGTTCGTTACTCGGACTCGCTCTCCCAGTTTAAAACTAGATTAAAGACGCATCTTTTCAGCCAGGCATTCATATAATATTGTTAATCTCACAGTTTCAAACTACAATCCGGCCTCTAGTTCATAAATGCCAGAGGAGAACTGGCCCCCGACTGAGCCTGGGTTCTCCCAAGGTTTTTTTTTCTCCATTAGGTCACCTGATGGAGTTTTAGGACACCATTAGGTCACTTGATGGAGTTTTTCGGTTCCTTGCCACTGTTGTCTTTGGCTTGCTCAGTTGGGGATATTTGGGGATATTTAATTTTATTCTATCAATCAATAAATTCCACTAGAAACAAACTTTGTTGTATTATTTTATTTTAATACTGTGAAGCTGCTTTGATACAATCTGTATTGTAAAAAGCGCTATACAAATATACTTGATTTGATTTGATTTGATTTGTTTGGGCCGAGGCAGAAGTCCAGAAAGACAAGAAGAGTGGGTAACACAGTATGCCTACACAAGTGATGGAACCATGATGACTGTGAACCTGGGGGACAGGAAAATAGACTATAAGTTATTCAGAGCCTTAAGATCAATGTTTGACAGAAACCGTAGATAAATCAGCTGAACGGCCTCTGGGTCAGTCCTGATATGTAATAAATACAGGGCTGGAGAGCGACCCGGAGCGGGGCAGTTTAATGACCAAGACCAGACCATTGTTTTCATGTTTAAAAGAACTTATATAAAAGAAGTGACAGTTCAGGTCTTTATATCCCATCATATTTACCACAGAAGACCAGGTGGTACTTGGTGTAAAAAGTTTGAGAACCACTGATTTAAGCTGTTTGTGGATTTTTATGAAAATAGAGGTCAGTTTTAAAATGTTCTTTACCAATGGCTTAAATGATTTGAAATATCAAAAATTGAGCACTGTAGCATTTTGTGACATGCTGCCTGTCTTGAAAAAAA
Source organism: Abramis brama (assembly GCF_963993115.1). NCBI lineage: Eukaryota > Metazoa > Chordata > Actinopteri > Cypriniformes > Leuciscidae > Abramis > Abramis brama. Next base: position 1,090,410 of record NC_139975.1, read on the forward strand.
AAAAAAAAAACTTTCCTTTTTATTTTTCTAAGTTAAATTTTATTCCAGGCAGTTGCACATTGTGAGAATGTTGACTATTGACGTGTTTTTTTTTTTTTTTAACAAACAGTTATTTAAGCTGTTTGTGGTTGTTTACAAAAATAGAGGCCAGTTTTAATGTTACTTTTACTGTTGATTATAAAGATCAGAAATCGAGTTTAGCAGTATTTTAGGGCATGTTGCTTAATTTCAACATACATTCCATTTATGTAATATTTTTATAAGCAAGACTTACAAATTCTTGAAGCCAGTTGCACTTTAAAAGACCTTTTGAAGAATGTTTACTGTTAAATTATTGATCTTGTAGTGTATTTGTTTCAAAGGAACTGTGAAATTGAAGTTGTTTTACAGTTTTTAGCAGTGGTATATTGCAAAACCTTACAAAAAAATAAAATAATTATTTTGTTTCTAAAAATATGCTTGATTATGTAAGTTTTACACTTGTAGAGCAAATACTTAAAGTTAATAAAATTAATTTTAAAAAAAATTTCACCTTACGTATTGAAAGTTCATAATTGTAACATAACATTACTAAGTAAAATATACATATAACTAAAATGCAGTAGTGACACATCTGAATGGGTTGTATGTACTAAAAAATGTTTTGTCAACTTTACCAGAATTTATTTTCTTCATTGAACTGTATTGTTACTTGTAGAAACTACTTAACACACTTACGTGGAATCACTTGACACTCTTTTTTATGTAAGTCCAACAAATCATTTTTTTGAGTGTACAGTACTTTGAGTTAAAAGGATGTTAATTCTATTAAATAATTCTGATTCTTTTATATTTCTAAGGAATTTAAGTTCTTTACTTCTCTTAATAGCAACACATCTAGCCATATATTTAAAGTATTCCCATTTTTGCTTGAATTTGCAATTTGTATTATCATTAAATATTTCTTCAATTATTTTTTTAATACTATCATTGAAGTTGACGTCCTGGAGAAGAGAGTTATTGAATGATTCCCAAGTTTGCAGTTTCCTGTGAATCACCCAATTTCAGAATAATTTGTTTATGATCTGATAAAGGGGCAGAAGAATGAGACACGTTTTTAAGAAGATGAAGAGCATTTGTTGAAATTAAAAAAATATCAATTCTAGATTTACACGACAAACTTCTGTTAGACCAAGTAAAATTCAACATATCAGGATTCAAAAAGCGCCATGCATCAGTCAGAGACAAGTCACAACACAAATTTAAAATCAGATTGTTACTTTGTGAAGGTTGGCAAATCTTGGGAGGATACCTGTCTTTTGCATCATCAGCACATTCATTAAAGTCACCACCTAAAATGAAAAGGGAGTTTGAATACTTCTGCAAGAGTTCATTTAATTTTGAGACTATGTGGGAGAAAAGCCCTTTGTTCCGAGAGCGTGAGTTGTGACCATAAACATTGCACACAATAAGGATTGCATTATCCTGCCTAATAACAATAGTTAACCATCTGCATTACAGAGTCCCGTATACCCCTGGCATTCAATGACATCACAGTAAGAGAATTTAACTTAACATCCATCAAATAAATTAGAAAAACAGAAACAGAAAAAAAAGAAGTGTTTAAGTAACCATTGAAGAAGGATTGATACACAACCACTAACATTATGGTGAACAAATAGCGACTAAGTAAATGTATATTAAGGCACCATATGTTTGATTTGGTATAATAGTTTGTAACAAAATTACAAACTACCTTTAACATAGCCATGTATATACTACTTATATCAACTTAGTTTAATTATACATATGAATTTAAGGTATTACTTTTAAATTTACTAACTCCTTTAGGAGAATATATTGTATAAGGTTAATTAGAGAATTTCAGAACCAAACATTAGGACCAAATAATCACAAATAAACATATTGGCCACTAGCCCATATATGGGTGAGAACCTTTAATTCGTCTCAGGACAAAAACAAAATACTAATTTCCTTTCCTTTTGTTATTTTCTATCCTTTTTTTTTTTTTTTACATACCGACGTTAATGTTTCTTGAACTGAAGGAAGACCCATCATTAGTTCTACCGGTCTGCAGCTCCGATGACAGTATGACCGTTAGAATCACTCTGGGATCACAGGGGATGAGAAGTCATCATACAGATTTCCGTCCATCAAATGTCAGTTCAGAAAGTAGTTAATCAATGTCTGCGTAGTTGATCTTTTTCCCATCAATTAGAGCGAGTGGGCCAAGGAAAGAAGCTTTTTAACCCTCCTCTCTTGCTTTTTTAACAAGGGGCCAGAGCTTCTCTCTGGCAATTCTGTCCTCTGGAGACAAAGCCTCAGTAAGCCGCAGTTTTTTGTCACGTAGGAACCTGCTCCCTTTGGCGCTCTTCCAAACAGCATCACGGATGCGGCGGAGTGCAAACAGAATAATGACAGATCTGTGGGGACCATCCTGTTTTTTAGGGCCGACACGATGGGCAATGTCGATCCCCTCCTCCAGGTATTCCTGTAGCCCAGGAGCAACCTTTCCAATTACAGTAATCACCACCCTTCTCACATCCTCGTTGGCCTCCTCTTTTAGCCCGTGCAGCTTTAGCGCCCATCTCCAGCTATAACGCTTGCTTCGTGTTTTTCAGTATTTCTTTATGCTGCTCCACCACAAGTTGTTGAACAGTAAATGAGAGTTTCTCAATTTGCTTAGAGGTTTCAGTTGTTGTCAGTTCGATGACCGAAATTTTATGGAATAAGTTGTCAATTTTTTTCCCTAGTTCACCACAACTTTTTGCTAAATCTTGGATAGCAGCCAAAATGTCCGCATGGCCATTTTCTTTGCTGTCACCGTTACCATTACTGTGCTCGCGCTTCTTCTTCTTTGTGACAGGTTTCTTAGAGATATGAGGTGAGGTGGAAAGAATGTCACCTGGGTTAACGTCAAGTTTATTCGATACATCTTCTTTACCTGAGTCTTCCATAGAAACTTCTGTGGTACTGACGTTAGAGTTGTCTTCCATTGTTTTCACCCCCCAGACCCCCCCTTTCAGCACCGGCAACCCTGACACCCAGATGAACGGAAAGGATGATGCAATATCCTACTACTCTGGGGAAGCCCTTTATATAGCCCAAATAAGGCCCGCTAAATAATCATGGGGCGGAGTCATGCTTAAAGGAGCACTTCACCACGGCACAGGAGGATTTTTTTCCAGACAAAAATACATAAATCTCTCATCTCAGGGGGATATGAGGGAGGAAAGCACGGTAATTCAAAAATACTACAAGTTTTCTACTGATACAAAGCAAGCTTAATGCTAAATCCTGAAGTACTATGGCCAAGACCAAAGAGCTGTCAAAGGACACCAGAAACAAAATTGTAGACCTGCACCAGGAGGGGAAGACTGAATCTGCAATAGGTAAGCAGCTTGGTGAGAAGAAATCAACTGTGGGAGCAATTATTAGAAAATGGAAGACATACAAGACCACTGATAATCTCCCTCGATCTGGGGCTCCACGCAAGATCTCACCCCGTGGGGTCAAAATGATCACAAGAACGGTGAGCAAAAATCCCAGAACCACACGGGGGGACCTAGTGAATGACCTGCAGAGAGCTGGGACCAAAGTAACAAAGGCTACCATCAGTAACACACTACGCCGCCAGGGACTCAAATCCTGCAGTGCCAGATGTGTCCCCCTGCTTAAGCCAGTACATGTCCAGGCCCGTCTGAAGTTTGCATTTGGATGATCATCTAGAGAGCATTTGGATGATCCAGAAGAGGATTGGGAGAATGTCATATGGTCAGATGAAACCAAAAACTAAAAACTCAACTCGTCGTGTTTGGAGGAGAAAGAACACCATACCTACTGTGAAGCGTGGGGGGGCGGGGGGGACATCATGCTTTGGGACTGTTTTTCTGCAAAGGGACCAGGATGACTGATCCGTGTGAAGAAAAGAATGAATGGGGCCATGTATCGTGAGATTTTGAGTGAAAACCTCCTTCCATCAGCAAGGGCATTGAAGATGAAACGTGGCTGGGTCTTTCAGCATGACAATGATCCCAAACACACCGGCCGGGCAACGAAGGAGTGGCTTCGTAAGAAGCATTTCAAGGTCCTGGAGTGGCCTAGCCAGTCTCCAGATCTCAACCCCATAGACAATCTTTGGAGGGAGTGTTGCCCAGCGACAGCCCCAAAACATCACTGCTCTAGAGGAGATCTGTATGGAGAAATGGGCCAAAAAACAGCAACAGTGTGTGAAAAACTTGTGAAGACTTACAGAAAACATTTGACTTCTGTCATTGCCAACAAAGGGTATATAACAAGTATTGAGATGAACTTTTGTTATTGACCAAATACTTATTTTCCACCATAATTTGCAAATAAATTCTTTAAAAATCAGACATGATTTCTGGATTTTTTTTTTCTCATTTTGTCTCTCATAGTTGAGGTATACCTATGATGAAAATTACAGGCCTCTCTCATATTTTTAAGTGGGAGAACTTGCACAATTGGTGGCTGACTAAATACTTTTTTGCCCCACTGTAAGTTTCATCAACCTTATATTCAGTCGCGTTTAATTATTCGCATCTCTTGCTGTGGAAGCAGTTGTCTCCTGAGGAGGAACTTCCCGTCTTCTGTCTTCGTCGTTTCTTGGCTTCTTTCTTTTCTTCTTTGCTTTGTCTTTTCTGAAGATTTGCTACAAATAAATCATCCAAATTAATCTCAAGATTGTTTGTTCTAGTTTTTACAATGGAAGGACACTCATCACAATTCTCAAAAATGTGCAAGTGTGTTTGAAATATGGACCAAGTTTTCGGACCCAGCGCTGTCGATTCCCCCTGCCACGCACGGGTACTAGCTTCAGCCCAGCCGGATTTGGGCCATCATAATAATGATAATAATAATAATAATAATCTTCAGAAAAAAAATAGGGCCTTCAACCTTTCAAGGCTTGGGTCCTAATTAGGGCACAAAGAACACAAGCAAACCAGAACATAATAGTTTCAGTTTCTGAATTAGATCTAGCTCTAAAAAAAAGCCCCTACAAAGTTTTTCTGCCCTTTCTCCGCCCAGCTCAGACATCCTCCTACTCAATATATGAAGAGGACATTGAGACTTTAACTTGTGAGTTGTTAAGAAGTGTTTGCTGAAATTCAGTCAAATCGAGTGAAGGTTCGTGTTCTCAGGCTGCTGGCGTTAGAAGACTGATTACTTCTCTGATACAGTAGACACGTAAGTACATTTTTCAACAGTTTTTAAAATGAAAGAAAAGCAACAAAACCTCAGTTTGCGATTGTTGTTTCATGATCTCAGTGAAAGTACTGAAGTCTGCCCTGATATATCTGCTCTGCCGACACTGTTAGGTTTTTTTTTAGATTAACTAGAATCTTCTCTGAACAAGACTGTTTTAGGACTTCAGCTGGATTTTCCTAAATGTCAGACATCACAGTATAGTTGTTATATCCACCCTTGGCTGATTTTTTTTTTTTTTTTTTTTACTACTTGTTTATTCTCCTGTCTACTTTAACTCTTTATCTTCCTTCAAATTCTTATCTGTATTTCTGACTAGTTTAACTCCGGTCAGTTGATAATACCTAGAATATCAAAATCGACTGCTGGCGGCAGATCCTTCTCCTATTTAGCACCAAAACTCTGGAACAGTCTTCCTAATGTGGCAGAGTGGGGGATAGGAGCCGAGCTAAGCAGCAACGATAATAGCTGACCTCCTGTTGGCGAAGCTTATGACTGTGAGTGAGGAAGTTGCTCGGCCCGATGAGATCTGTGTACTGAGTTTCAGACTAACATGTTGTTGTGTTTATATTCTCCTTAAATGACTAAGATTTCCATCACACATCTCCATAACTTTTCCCAAGGGGAGTCCGTGCCAAACTCAGTCTGGATTCGGGTGCTCTCGAGGCTTGATGGGATTGATTATCCAGGTTCAGATCATATGTTTTAGAAGAAAATCACTCTGAAACTTGTTATAGAAAAGTTTACGAATCACCACAATCAATGATTTCGATTTCTTTCGTTTGAAGAGTAGTCTTCGAGATTCGCCCCGAACTGTTGCGTGTCTCACAATTTATCCCCTTCTGAAATCACAGGGTTTTCCTCAGCAAGAAGCATTTGCATAGTATATTGAAAACACAGCATTTGGTAAAACAGTCATACAGCAACAGTCAGCTTCTCCCCCTCGGGTTTCACAGACCTGAGCTTGACCTCCTCTTGCTGGAGCTTTCAGGACAACAATTCCTTGCCTTCACACTTGTAACATATACATATTTATCAGCAAAGCAGAAGTTATATTTGTCTCAGATGCTTCATATCCTCTTCTACTGAAACACACTTGCGGCTATCAGCAGTTTAGTAATCTCTCTTTAAGCAACATGCTATATGTAAAAAGTACATTTATCAGCATATATGAGTTACCCATCACACTTTCTTCATGATTTACCGGAAACAAACTCAGCAGGCGGTGTCAAGTTTCTAATGAAAGTCCACACCCTCCACTAGTTTGTCCATTCTATATTTCAAACACTTTTCCTCAAAATGTTCTTCATCAATTGATTGTTTTATAAGATTCATCAACCTTATATTCAATCGCTCTTGTTTAATTATTCGCATCTCTTGCTTTGGAAACGGTTGTCTCCTGAGGAGGAACTTCCCGTCTTCTGTCTTCGTCGTTTCTTGGCTTCTTTCTTTTCTTCTTTGCTTCGTCTCTTTTCTGAAGATTTGCTACAAATAAATCATCCAAATTAATCTCAAGCTTGTTTGTTCTAGTTTTTTCTTCGCCCAGGGAATTTACAATGGAAGGACACTCATCACAATCCCTGACAATGTGCAAAAGTGTGTTTGAAATATGGACCAAGTTTTCGGACCCAGCGCTGTCGATTCCCCCTGTCACGCACGGGTACTAGCTTCAGCCCAGCCGCGCTTGGCCCTCATAATAAAAATAATAATAATAATAATCCTCAGAAAAACAAAAGGGCCTTCAACCTTTCAGGACTTGGGTCCTAATTAGGGCACAAAGAACACAAGCAAACCAGAAGAGAATAGTTTCAGTTTCTGAATTAGATCTATCTATAAAAAAAGCCCCAACACAGGTTTTTTGCCCTTCTTCCGCCCAGCTCAGACATCCTCATACTCTCAAACATATGCAGAGGACATTGTGAGACAAACTTGTGCTTTAACTTGTAAGTTGTTAAGAAGTGGTTGCTGTAATTCAGTCAAATCGAGTGAAGGTTCGTGTTCTCAGGCTGCTGGCGTTAGAAGACTGATTACTTCTCTGATACAGTAGACACGCAAGTACATTTTTCAACAGTTTTAGAAATGAAAGTAAAAGCAACAAAACCTCAGTTTGCGATTGTTTGTTTCATGATCTCAGTGAAAGTACTGAAGTCTGCCCTGATATATCTGCTCTGCCGACACTGGCAGGTTTTTTTTTTTATATTTACTAGAATCTTCACTGAACAAGACTTTTTTAGGACTTCAGTTGGATTTTCCCAAATGTCAAACATCACATTATATTCTTTATATCCACCCTTGGCTGATTTGAACTCTTTCATTTTTTTGACTACTTTGTTTATTCTCCTGTCTACTTTAACTCTTTATCGTGCTTCAAATTCTTAAACTAGTTTATTTTTCCTAATAAGATTCCTAATTTCCTAAATAGACTTTGCTAATTGTTGTCTGAGTACAGTACTCTGGTTGTAAAGCATTTTGCGAGTCTTGAATGATTTTGTTTCTATGTGGCTCAGAGCAAATTCTACAACCTGTGGGATTACCTGTAGCTGTAGGCTCTGTAGAATTACTAACCTGTAGAATTAAATGATTCTGACACAGACCCTGCTCTAATCATGGAGGCAGCAGATATGTTATGTGATGCGCTCTTCCGCTGGCTGGGGAACCGAAAGGAATGTGCAGGAAAGCTGTTGGAACTGGCGCAAGAGCTGGAAGATGTTCATGAGTGCAGCAACATCGCTCAGGTGTTCGAAGCTGCCGCTTCTGTGGGCGTAATAACTGGAGCAGTGATTGCCAGCGTTTTGACAGGAGGTCTGGCCGGCCCTCTAGTGGCTGCTGCAGTAGCATACACTACAGTCAAAGTCTCTTCCACATTGCTAGAGACATTTATCTCCAGCAGTACCTTTAAAAAAGCTATTGAATTAATTAAAGAACAAAAATACAAAAAGTACAGAATTACAAAAAGTAATGTTTTGTCCATTACAATACTGTATGGGGCATCGCCAAATAAATCTGACCAGAAGTTTTTTCTACTTATTAGAAAATAAGGACTTTTTAGGCCTGTGAAGTCGATAAATGGCATATATCTGCAAAATGCTGCAGTAAATTTGTTTCAGATGAGGTGTGTATACTGTATGGGACATCCCTTATAAGAGCTGGCCATTGATTTTTTTCTACTTATTAGAAATGAGGTCTTTATGGGCCTCTCAATTGGAATAATGTGACTTTTTTTTTACAAAAAGCTGCAGTAAAATGGTTTAATATGAGGTTTGTATACTTTATGGGACATCCCTTATAAAAACAGATCATTCATTTTTTGTGGAGTGTTTTTTTTGGGCGGCTGAGTTTACCGCAGTGAATTACTGATTTTACAGGAAACTCACTCAGACGGGTGTGTTTCCCGTTCAACAACATAACGTTTGGCTCAAGATACAGATTTTTTGAGTCCACATCATACAAACCATATTTGGCTAACGATACTTTCGGTAAACACACCCCTGAATAGTTGTGGTTCCCGTATTAGATCTAGCTCTATAAAACGTCCCAACAAAGTTTTGCCCAGCACAGACATCCTCCAACTCTCAGAGATATTCAGAGGACATCGAGACACACACTTGAGCTTGTGAGTTGTTAAGAAGTGTTTGCTGTAATTCAGTCAAATCGAGTGAAGGTTCGTGTTCTCAGACTGCTGGCGTTAGAAGACTGATTACTTCTCTGATACAGTAGACACGTGAGTACATTGTTCATAGATTTATTTACCATTAATAACATTTAATGTATAACATGAATGAAAGAAAAGCAACAAAACCTCAGTTTGCGATTGTTTGTTTCATGATCTCAGTGAAAGTACTGAAGTCTGCCCTGATATATCTGCTCTGCTGACACTGGCAGGGTTTATTAGATGAACTTTTAGGACTTCATCTGGATTTTCTTAAATGTCAAACATCACAGTATATTCTTTATATCCACTGTTGCTGATTTGAATAGTTGTTTTGACTACTCGTTTATTCTCCTGTCTACTTTAACTCTTTATCTTGCTTCAAGTTGTGATCTGTATTTCTAACTAGTTAACTTTTCCTAATTAGATAATTAACCCCTTAAGCCCTGAAAGCATTTTTAAAGTTTTTTTTTTCTTCTGAGTGACACACATAAAAGTAAAGACTCATAACTCCAAAACTATAGCAAGAGTCAAAAAATTTGTATTGTTTGATAGAACACGTTTCAAACTGCTGATAAAAGACTTATATCTTTTTTTTATATCTAAGAGCAATATCATGTGATCAACGAACGCAATGGATTATGTTGGCTCTTTCTAATCCTGAGAATCTGCTGTAAATAAAGATTCGATTTTTCACAATTTATGCATGTTTCATGGAGTTATGATTGAAAACGTCACATCCATGGTCCATCTAAATTCTTGATTGTATGTAAAAATATGTGTCAAAATAAGATTTGTCACCAAAAATCATTCCATTTGCTGAAACACAGAGAAAGTTATGGCCAAATTAAGACTCAAAAATACCCCATAGTGGATGAAAACATCCCCAACAGCACATAAGGGTTAATGTTATATATACATAAAAACGATATGACTTACCATTCTTAATCAGGATGCAGCAGCAGCTTCTGTGTTGACTGTCTGTCACTGGACTGTTAAAATTTGAACTGTTGTTGCGGAAACCATAGGTTATTTAACCCAACAGTCGGGTTATTTCTAGAAATTACCCAACGATTTTAAAAATGACCCAATAATTTTGGAAAATAACCCAACATATTGACCCAATATGTGTAACCCAACGTTTGGGTTAAACAAATAACCCAATGTTTTGTCCTGAACTTTACCTAAATCCTGACCTTTTATGTCATAGTTTAGGGTGAGAAACCACAAACCACTTGCCACACTATAGTGCTCTCTTCCTTCTTTTGATATATTGCATGTTCAGATATTCATAGAACAAAATATGGGGGCTGTGAAACTCAAAAATGCTGGCTGTGGCTGGTAAATTAAAAAAAAAAAAAAAGAAAGAGAAAGAATTAATATCAATGTAATGTCCACCAGTCTCCTCTTCTTGTGACTGTTTGGTGATATTCCACAGATTCTGAGCTGAAGCTGATGATGGGTTTCAGCGTGTTCTTCATCTTTGCTCTGCTACAGATCTGCACACTGTGTGATGGGGGGAATTCAGAGGATCTTTCTAACATCTCTGGTATGTTCACCTTCGGTTCTTGTGTTCAACATTCTGCAGAACTCCTAAACTAAACTATAATCCATGTGTGAAGCTGTACTCATTTAAGATGATTGTAAATAACAAATAAGTTATCAGTCTTTGGTTTGTGTATTTCTGTTGGATTTGTCTTGCAGACTCTTCTAACCATCGTCATCACCTTCGTCGTCGTGGACTTTCCAACCGTAGATCAGCTGAGAAAGAGAAGGACCAGAGCCCTGTCTACAACCATAACTTGGAGTTGGTTGTATCAAAAGATCCACCTGAAGATGCAGTTCAAGTTACTCATAACAACGATGATTATTACATTCTTCAAATTAGGAAATGTAATGTGGTTACGGTAAAAGCACTTAAAAGTTCAGAAATGAGACAAAGTGCTTATAATGAGGAACGTACATTTCTAGTGAATAAAGACAACTTTGAAATTTTAGAGTGGAAAAAATGGGCAGATGTAAAGAATAGCCAGATTCCATTTCACCCAATAATCATTTTTGAAGGTCACTACATTACTAAAGATGACAATGGTATCAAGTTTATGACCAAAGGCAGTTTATTAAAAAGTTCTGAAGTTCTCACTGTAAACTATGACATGAAAGATCAGTATTTTCAAACTGATAAATGTGAAGACAAAAAAAAGGTAAAGCCAGACAAGATAGAAGTGATAAAACGGGTCACAGCTGAAAACAAGAACTGCAAGTCAGCCAAACATGTGGTGAAGTTTGATCAAGGCATCGACAGAACAAAATCTATCCTAACGAGCCGTACGCATACGGGTGGAGTAGGGGGGGAGGCATCAGCCTCTGTTAATTTTCTAGGTTTAATTCAAATAGGTGGAAAAGTTTCTCCAAAATATGACTATACTCACCAGAATTCTGAAACGTCATCTAAAGTTGACACTGACCTGCACTCAGTGAGTATGGAGATAGAGGTTCCACCCAACCATTCTTGCACCATTGAGATTAAAAGCAAAACTTCTACATTTGAAGCCCAGTGCTCTGGTCAGCTCACCCGACAGTACACGAACGGTGGAGATCGCACATCCTCGGTTACTGGCACCAATCAAGAGGAAGTAACAGAACTCCTAACATCTATGAATCCCTGCAAACCCGTGAAAGATGGGGCGAAATGCTCAAATGCATGAAATCTGCGCAACGTCTGAAAAAATAAATGACATGTTAGCGTGTGTGTGTTCATAACAAAATATATTAAATTGAATTTTGACATGCTAACAATGTTTTGTTTTGTTTTTGTTGTAGGAGGGACATTGTGTATGATTTTCTCCCATCTAGTGGTGAAATTGTATTTTGCATTCAAACGAATAGTGCTCTCCAGCGCCTCGCTTTTTAAAATGCGTGTTGCATCTACGGTAGCCGTTATGTACCAAAAAGCTATGCACTTCATCGAGTTTTCCTTCGGGTGAACTGGTTTATTTCAAACAAACTGCAACTTGACACAACGAACAAACGAATGTTACAGTTTTAAACAAACAAAACTTACAACCTTGTTTTTAGGGCCTTCTCTACTTTACTCAATAGCTGCTATTCATCAAAGAGCCTGTTTAACTTTTAACTATAAATGTTCTTCTGTCTATATAATAAAGTACACAACCAAGCAAAGAAAAAAAGCTTGTAATTAAGACCGTAACATTGACTTACCAGTCGAGAAGAAAGCAGGAAACTTCAGCGTCTCTTTTGAAAGCTTTCTCCTGCATTAGCTGTCCCCACATTAACCCTTGTTTTTGTAATCTCCGGTCACGTTTCCTTTTACAGTCTATTTTGGACTTTTTCGATGACGAGGACTCCTTATCCTGTGACTCAGCATTTGTATGGTCCTCCATTATAAATAACCGTGCAGTGGCAGTGACAAGCGCCTCTCTCTGCTCTGCTCCTCCGCTTCTGTTGGCTTCAGTCACGTGACACTGGCTCTGAACGAAACGCGTTGTGGAAGCGTGTTGGCCTAGTACTTTTTGTCCCTCTCTGCTATTATAGTTTTTCAAGATGGCGGAACTACATGGAAGCCTCCATGGACCTACCCGACTCAAAGACGCTTTACAGTTAATTGGTTTACATTGAAAAAACAAACAAGGTATACTGACAGGGTTACATAGATAGCACAAGAAATGAAAACACATAGGTACAAGGACAAGCAGAGGCAAAGCAAGAGAGGAGGCGATGAAAGGGATGAAGATGAAGAACTGGGAAAGTCTGTTAACAGGAAAAAGCAAGCTCAAAGAGGTGAGTTTTGAGGGCCTGTTTGAAGGAGGTTAAGGTGCTTGACTGTTTGATGTGGTCGGGGAGGGCGTTCCAGAGGGTATGCAGCGGAGAAGGCTCTGTCTCCCCAGGTCCGGCGCTTAGTTCTGATGGTCTTGAGTGTGTCAGCACCAACGGACCTGAGGCGGCGGGCGTGAGTGTGGCGGGTTAGTAGGGCAGAGAGGTATGGAGGGGCAAGGTTATTAAGTGCTTTGCATGTGAGGAGGACTATTTTGGAGTTGATCCTGTGTTTGACTGGGAGCCAGGGGAGGTTGTAGAGGACAGGGGTGATATGATCGCGGCGGCGGGTGGAGGTGAGAAGGCGGGCGCTGAGTTATTCAAATTTATTTATTAGGATAAACCCCTTGAGATGCACCATCTCGTTTTCGAGGGGGTCCTAAAATACATCACAACCATCACTATTATACATGTCAATATTCAGACAATCAACAAACAAACACACACAGAATAACAAATATATATATATATATATATATATATACATACAATATTTTATATATATATATATATATATATATATATATACACACACACATATATATACATACACACATACATACATATAAAGAACCCTACAACCACCAGATGGTCAAACTGGCAGAAATACATTTGATATTGTATGTACGTGGGTCACAAAATAATACAATTAATTTAAGTATAGCATATACACAATGTGTCAGCATCATACATTATGTAAGATATTTGTAATTTGTAGTGATTACAATTTAGCTCAAAGGAATTATTAATTAATTTATAGGGAATTCGAAAGAGTCACTTATTACAACCGAGCAAATGATTCGTTCGCGGTTCATTTGAACTGGCTGTATCTATCAACTCTGCAACGGATATAAATATCCGAACTATAGTGAAACACTATGGTTAGCAAGGTAACTTAGATCAGAAGTTTAAGACATTAAATTTGTAAGCAGATAACACAAGTAATCTCTTTGTTCAAATACAAACAATACTTTATTGATTATATACTAACACATAAAGCTAATTATCTAAAATATCTAACACAAACCCACACGCACGCATACGCACACATTCATACAAGTTACAGAAAGAAAGAAAGAAATAAAGAAAGAAATAAAAAAAAAGTTTTTTTCCCGGTCCGTTCCTTGGCTGGTCTCCTCGTGCCTGATGTCTGGGGCGGCCAGTCACATGGTGTGCTGGCGGAATGAAAGTCTTTGTTTGAAGCTGGCTTTGCAGAAGAAACGTGGCTCGAAATCTTGTCGCAAAACTTAACTTAGAACCGAGACTCACAACGGAAAAGAAAATGATAACTCAAAAAAGAAAGAAAATTGAGAAGAGAGTAGGCTAGTAAGATGGCTTGAATGAAGTTGTTTAACCCATGTTCTTCAGATCTTGATTTGGGTTCTTTCGTCTGCGCATTTACATGGTTACTAGTCTTGAGAGGGAGCACAGAGATCGAGAGAGCACGGAGCGGGAGCGAACAGAGAGAGAGAGAGATTTTAAACTCAAAGTTTGTCCCCCCTCCTGAAGAGATCGGACCAATTAGACACTGGCTTTGTTTGTCTCATCGTAAATCATGCATTATCTGGGATCTCCTTTACTCTCCAAGCTCTGGCAGAGAGTACAGAGGCCACAGTTTAGACATCATTACTATTATAAGAATACGAAACATTTTACCCAGATTTCAATCGAGCCATCTTGCTAGTTGTGTTCGTAAGATAGCATTGATATGAAACAGTACACACTTTCATTCACACACCTAATAAACGGACACATATATCGTAGAAACACATAGAATGATGTATGATGTTGTCCATTGAAAATTGTTCTTGAATGAGTTTTATGGATTTTGATATGTAAAGTCTTTTTGGTGTGTAACGTTTAGACATTCCAATCTGAGGTCATGGATAGTTCCTGATGAAAAGAGGTTTTGTTCATCTCTCATGGGACCCTGGGTCCTTAAGAGAGATGGGGTCTGGTAGTCGCAGGGGTCAGCAGTACCATCTTGCAAAACTATCAAACGTTGACCAGTTCTTCCTTCATTTAACCAATAAATGTCTTTGGTTACAGACTCTCTGGAGCCTGGGTGATTTATGGCTCTGGTTTGTGATTTGAGTCTGGGATGTGAAGACTCTTTGTGGGATTATGTATGAACAAAATCACCTAAAAGCTTCAATTGTGTTTGGTTCATTCTCGTAGTTGTTACAATTACAAGAGCAGTCAATCACAAGGTAAGAAGACAGGGTATGCTTAAACATCCCAAATGAAGTGATGGATCTAATATCAGAAGGTACTGTAAGTTATTCCAGTCTAAAGTAGCTTTAAACATAAAAGCTCTTTTATCAACTGATTTCTTAGCTCTGGGGACAGAAAAGTAAAGCTGAACAGAGTGCCTCAATTGATAATTTGAAGTAATTGGAACAAAATACTCTTTTAAATAAGAAGGGTAATTGAAATGAATACATTTGAATATTAGTTGAAGCCAATGAATTTATCTTCTTATATTTAGAGATGGCCAATTAAGGGCATTATACATTATACAATGATGCGTGAGAAAGGGACATCCAAGGACAAATCTGCACAGTCTGTTGTTTGCTGTTTTAAGACGGTAAAGGTCAGATTTTACAGAGTTTTGATAAACAACATCATAATAGTCAAAAATCGGAAGTATAAGTTGAGAGGCAAGTTTTTTGCGCACACTCTGAGTAAAACAATTACGAGATCGATAAAGAATATTAATTCCATAGTTGACTTTAAGTAAAACATGATCAATATGTGGTTTGAAAGACAGCTCAGAATCGAGCCATACACCAAGATATGTACGTTTTTCAACTTGAAGCAGAGTACAGTCAGAGCAAGTTATTATACAAGAATCGGTTTCGGATTTGAGTTTCTGTCTGGTACCAAAAATCATAAGATATGATTTAACAATAATTTGTTATGAAAAAGCCAATCTTGTAAAATTTTGAAATCATACTGAAGACACGCTTGGATTTGTGGAAGATCAGGTTTAGATGTATATAAGACAGTGTCATCTGCATTAAGTTGAGCACAACAGTTATTAAAAATTGATGGTAAGTTATTAACATAGATAGAAAAAAGGAGTGGTCCCAAAGTCGAGCCCTGGGGCACACCTCTTTGTTGAATCAGCAAATTACATTTATTTCCATGTAGGATAACACATTGTTTTCTATTGTGGAGATATGAACTAAACCACAGAACTGCACTTTTAGACAGGCCAATAGCATAGAGTTTATCTAAAAGTAAATAGTGATCAACAAGGTCAAAAGCTTTAGTCAGGTCAATAAATATTGCACCTGTAAGTTCCCCATTATCTGCAGCAGAGAACACATCATTGGTGAGTTTAAAGGGGGGGTGAAATGATCATTTTCACTCAATCTCCTGTTAATCTTGAGTACCTATAGAGTAGTATTGCATCCTTCATATCTCCAAAAAGTCTTTAGTTTTATTATATTTATAAAAGAAAGATAGGCTGTACCGAGTCTTTCCGGAAAAAAACGAGCGGCTGGGGGCGGGCCGTGCGGGCGGAGCTAAAGCTGTGCTAACGCGCCGAGCTAACATCACACAGAGACATTTGTTCTCAACAGTTTTACTCACTGTCCGGTTCCAACGTACGACCGCGAACCTTTATCATTGTGACTGCTCGATCCTTAAGCATTAGACAATCTGCAAATCCGTTGATCTGGGCTTTGTTTATAAAACAATCATCGTCGAAATGCAGGGAACAAACAGTCTTACACAACTCCGTTTATGCTCAGGAAAACAAACGCCATCCACTGGTCCCTTAACACTGGGTTCTTTGGGAATCTGTGCAGGGTTGTCTTGCCCTGGCAACCAAAAACACACTTCTTTGGTGACATTGACTTCCCTAAAGCCGGGCAGGGCGCTTTGATGGCGAACTGCTTTCACTCTCTTGCTGTGGTCTAAGAGTGCGCGCGCGCCCGCGATCTTACCGGAGAAGTGCCCTTAGGACTCATATAAGGAAATTCCGCTACATCTGACGTCACTCAGACCCATACTCGAAAAAAACTTTCCGAAACTTGTGACAAACCGGAAGGACAATTTTTGGCACAGAAATACTCCTTCAAACGTACAATTTAATTTTTGAAACTTTGTCCATGTTTAGCATGGGAATCCAACTCTTTAACAGTGTAAAAAACTCAGTATGCATGAAATAGCATTTCACCCCCCCTTTAAGAAGGGCAGTAGATGTAGAGTGGTTAGACCTAAAGCCAGATTGAAATGGTGATAAGATATTGTTTGCACTAAAAAAATGTGAAAGTTGGTTATAAATTAATTTTTCAAACACTTTAGCAATAGAGAATAGATATGGGTCTATAATTGTTAAGATCTAATACATCTCCTCCTTTATGTATTGGAGTGATGCGTGCGCATTTCCAAATGGCTGGTAACTCACATGAAGACAGAGAGAGATTAAATAGATCAGTAAGTGGATATATAAGTATATGGGATGATAAACTTATTTTCTAAACCATCAAGTCCAGCACCACTGTTCACTTTTAATTCATTAATGACATTCTGAACTTCATCTGGTTGAATTTTCCTAGAATAAAAGGAACTGTGACTGGGCAAAGTATTATTAAAAAAAAAACAGTACCTGGATCAGATTCGGGTATT
This sequence comes from Abramis brama, assembly GCF_963993115.1. Classification (NCBI taxonomy): domain Eukaryota; kingdom Metazoa; phylum Chordata; class Actinopteri; order Cypriniformes; family Leuciscidae; genus Abramis; species Abramis brama. The sequence continues at coordinate 1,107,757 of NC_139975.1, forward strand.
AAGGTAGAACAAACAAAAGAGAAATGGTGATTGAATGCTTGAGCAATAGATAGAGAGTCATGTAGAATTGTATTAGCAACTCGTATTTGATTAATACAATGTTTTTCAGATGTATTGGTAATATTTTTAATTTTTGGATTCTTAAAATCCTTACTGAGGCTATCCTTATAGTAGTTGGATTTTGCATTACGGTTTTAGTCTTAGTCATATTTCTCATAGTTCTGTACATATTGAAGTTTATCGATGATTTTGTTTGATAGTACGTAAAGAATGCTGTTGCAATAGTCCAGTCTGGAGGTGATGAGGGCATGGATGAGTGTTTTAGCTGCAATGGTAGACAGAGAGGGACGGAGCCGTGCAATGTTACGAAGGTGAAAGAAAGCAATTTTGGTGACGTGGTTGACATGCGGTACAAAGGAGAGGGTGGGATCGAAGATGGTTACAAGGTTGCGGATGCAGGTGGAAGTAGTGACATGACTGACGTCCTGCGTCGATAAACCTGGGGAATGCATTTAAGAGTTAAAACAGTCTATTCATTTATATTTAAATAATATAAATTTACATTTTAACAAGCACCTGTGTTAACTAGAGAATCACTGACATGACGTCAGCTGGCAGGGCTGAAATGCAGCGGAAATCATTTTTTGGGGATCAAGTTCATTTTCATGGCAAGAAGGGACTTTGCAATTAATTGGAATTCATCCGATCACTCTTCACAACATTCTGGAGTATATGCAAATTGCCATCATAAAAACTGAGACAGCAGATTTTGTGAAAATTAATTTTTGTGTCATTCTCAAAAATGTTGGCCACGGCTGTGTACTGCAGTGGGTCGCCATCGAAGACTGAGATCTCCCTTTTTGGTATAAGATACAATGTTGCTTGTTGATGAATAAGATCAATTGTTAATTCATTTTGCTTTTTCAAGACTTCAAGCAGAGGATCACCATGAGGAGGAAGATAATCTGGCACTTGATGGACTCCTATATTGCCTTGAGCAGAATTATGGAAATTAGATTGTTCAGATGTGTGGATTATTTGTTGATCTTTCCATCCTTTCCTCTGATCTTTCCATCCTTTCCTCTGATCTTTCCATCCTTTCCTCTGATCTTTCCATCCTTTCCTCTGATCTTTCCATCCTCTCCTATTGTGGTGATGTAATCAGCCATCATAGGGTTAATTCACAAATATGGTGTTCTGCGGGTATAAAAAGGGATGCGGCAGGCATCTAGACTGGTGTGCTATCCCGAGTCCGGGAGGTGACGTCATTCTGGGGCGCCGGTTTAGGTTTAGGAGTGTGGTGGAGAACTTGGCTAGCTTCCTGACTTCACCTAGTGGTGATAAGCGTAAACGTGCCATCGACATTTCCTCTGATTGGTCAAATGTCGAAAATGATAAGAAAATGTCAAGAATGGCGCTCTCTGATTGGCTGTAAATGTTATAGCGCAACGACATGATTGGCTGTGGTGTTCAACATTGTTCAAATTCAGCCCCATATTGTCGGACTATCCTTCGACAGCTTCTATTACTTATTGGACCAGAAATCTCTTAAATACAATTTGCATTTGGAATGATGTACTGTAACTTCATCATCTACAGTTAAACACCAGGGCCGTATTCTTAAAGCTTCTAGAATCCTCCCAGAAAACTCCTAATTTAGCTTAAAAACGTCTACGTAAGAGTCTCAGCTTAAGAGCGATTCAGGACCGATCTGAGAGCAACTCTGAGCGAGGAAAAGACAAAAACGTTCATCTTAGTGAGGAGGCGGGGCTGACCCTGTTGCTATGTATGACACAATCCGTTTGAAGACTGTGATTGGGTGGTTGTCCAAGAAAAAAAAGTGCTATTCTAAGTCTATTCTAAGCCTTCACTTTTAAAAAAAAAATGACATGCATACTTTTTCCTATTTTACCGTTCACACACACACACACACACACACACACACACACACACACACACACATACACACTAACACTCTCTCACACACTCATACACACACACACACACACGTGATGAGCGCAGGCCACGACTGTATGAAGGTACTTTTGGAGGAAAACAACGGAGCACTTGTGACAGTGGAATTTATAGTTGTTGAGAACAGCCTCCCGACCCACTATCCAGTCCGGGCGTTGGAGGCACTGTGTCTGTGTTGGTACTCGGTCCGTCCCACCAGAGGTGTGTGCGCCCAGACCTCCCTCCACTGTTAAAGTGAGTCAAATAAAAACAAACACCTTCACAAATCCTGCTGCAAGCGTCAGCCTCCCGTCATAGTGTGGCGAGCTCTCGCTGCCCGAGGCCAGGCTTGGGAAGCCATTCGGGACATGTCGAATTGTGTTTTAGAGACAATAAAAAGGGGTAACTCGGTCAAATCCCCCTGTTTCAGGGGTGTGACTTACACTTCAGTCTCGGGCGCCGACTCTAGTGTCCTCTGAGCCGAAGTACAGGTTCTTTTAGTAAAGGCCGTGGGAGAAAACGTACCCACAGCCCACAGCGAGTCAGGCTTTTACAGCTGCTACCTTCTCCTCCCCAGGCGACAACGCAGTCCTAAAGTACAACTAGTCTCTCCCCTGTGAAGGCCTCCTTCCCTTTACCTCTCTACAGATAAAACGTTGTCAAAATAATTCCAGTTCACATGGCTACTCGGAAGCGATAAAAAAAAAAAGCTTTTTAAAAGTATTTTAAAATTTTAAGGCCAACATTTGTAAGTATTATGTTGAGGTCAATTTGTAAAGAAAGATTACACGCCTGCGCACATATATATTCAAATGTGCATACCTATAGACTAAACACGTAATACGCATGTGCGGCGTCAGCGTTTTCACAGATTCACGTTTTTGAAGTTTACACGGAGACGATAACTTTTTATTTTTTTCTAAATTATTCAACCCTTGCACCTTGGAATCTATTTCAGGGTTTGCGTTCTCAAGCCACCAGGCAAATGCAAATGAGCGGGCCGGTAATTAGCCCCTGAGTTAATAACTAATGATCTTTGCAACGGAAGTGAATCAATCAAACTAACTTTATCTGGACAATAACTTTATTCTAGATCTGCTGTAAAGCCTGAACACTCTCTGTTACTGTAATCTCCTGTTATCACTGCAAAGCGGCTTTGAAACACTCTATATTGTTAAAGCGCTGTATAAATGAAGGTGACTTGTCTTGTAGCCCGCTGGATGATAAACGCAACTGGTCAAACCAGCGACGCCTTCAACACCACGGATGTGCTCCCGAGATAATCACTGCAACACTATTCACAAATAACAAATCCGACACATCTCAAAAGAAACATGCCGCTATACCTATCAGAGAAAAACAATATTACACATGCACCAACTGGTGATTTCACACGGTGAACAAATTGTTGTAAGTAAGTTGTAAGAACAAATTTTCGTGTGTCCAAAAATAACCAATTATCAAACTACAAGAATCCAAAAAGTTAAAGCGAACAAATAAACTAAGCCCGGACGAGCCCTCCATTTTTTATGACCCTTAGCTCAAGGGAAGCAACAAAAACAAGGGACACACGTAAACCAAATTATAGGCTCAAAAGTAATGTTTATTTAATAACAAAATAAGACAACTCTAAATATTAGAATGAAAACAATTAAAGACAGTGTTTCTGCATTAGCAACATCAGTGTGTAAAGCAAGATGCATGGTTGAAAGTGTAATACAATGTTGAAGATGGTCACAGAATACAATGCAAACAAAGTCCAAAATCAAAGTCCCCCCTCCCCCTGGCTCAGTTGGTGATCTCTTAAGAAGCGTCTAAGGCACGGTCACTGGTGTTTCCAGTTGACTGCCAACTCAGGTAATTAGTGGGCAAAGGTACCAAACAGCAATTCCCAAAATCAACAGCAGAGGTCGTCACAAACAACCCATAATAGCTGACCTCCTGTTGGCGAAGCTTATGACTGTAAGTGAGGAAGTTGCTCGGCCCGATGAGATCTGTGTACTGAGTTTCAGACTAAAATGTTGTTGTTGTCATCATTCTGGTATCTTTCTCTGTCTCCCTCTTCTGGTCACACACACACACACACACACACACACACACACACACACACACATTACCTCAGTTCACCTTTAATTATCTTCAGATGTTTCCAGTTACTACTTGTCATCACACTAATTCCTTCACTCCTGTTCTCTGTTTTCTCTAATTGTGTTTGCTACTTCTAGCTTCCCTTTTTCCCTGCTTCTTTGCCAGATTATTTTCGTACGCTACTGATGCAAGAAGTCTTTTCTTATCTGCTGTCCGAGTCCTGTCTGAGTCCTGTCCGAGTCTAGTCTGAGTCCTGTCCAAGTGCTGTCCGAGTCTACACGAGTGCAAGACCGATTATTCATCCAGCCAGGCACAGGTCTATTTCTATCTGTTCATTAGTAACCATTTGTTCTGCACTCTGTCCAGCCTGCCGGTTGCTGACGATCACCCTGAACATTCGCCCCTCTTCATCTGTTTGCTGCTAATTCACATAAGAGATCAGAGGACAGTGTCCGCTGGATCCCTTTCCCAGACTGTTTGCTGCTGCCTACTCAAGACGAGTCTTTCTGTTATCTGTTATTAGAGCATCTGCCTTGTTGGTGACTTTTCTGTTGTCTTTCTAAGAAGAGGAAACATTTTTCTGTTGAACTCACCTTTTCTCTCAATTAAAGAGACTGTTACTCTATTTCGCATTTGGGTCTTATCTTCATCATCACAGTTGTGGTTTTTTTTAATTTTTTTTTATTATTAGAAAAAATAACAATATACAACAGAAAAAAGACACGTCAACAAAGGTAATACAGAAAACAATACAATAACAAACAAAAATAGAAAACAAAACAAAAACAACAACAAAAAAAGATACATGCATCCTTAATATGTCAGCCATTTTCACATTTACACTGAAAATGAACTCTATGACAACCAGAAACAGAAAAGATCAAAAAGCATAAAAAATAAATAAGTCTTTATTGTTCTTTATCCCATTTTTTTGTAAATGCAAATTTTTGCCAACTATCTGATTGTGGCCTGCTTTTATCTTTTATCATATTCTTAGTCAATAAATAATAATGCTTTAGGAACATAACAAATAATTCTAATTTAATATGTTTCTCTCTTTTGAAAATAAAATATTTACCAAGAAGCACAATGGTATTTAACAACATGTTTTCTTCTTCATGCACACCCCAAATTATATATATTGGTGACATTAGTAAGATAAGTCCTTGCTCATATAACCAAGCTGCCACCTTGTGCCAAAAACAAGCTACATCTGGACAACACCAGAACAAATGTAAAATGTCTTCCTCTTCTTCTCCACAATATCTACAATTATTATCCTCAGTTATTCTCCAGATTTTTAACATTTTCTTTGTTGGTAGAATTTTAACTTGAAAGGCCCATAAATATGTTGAACAAGATGATTTGTACAAATTCTTAAAAATATTTAACCAAGGAAGCGGAGTATCAAACATACTCTTCCAGTAATCATGAAAATAATATGGAGAAATTGCTGTATTTTTAAATGATACAAAGAAAGTGTACATATCAAAATTAACTTTTCTATGTCCCAACCATTTATAGTTTTTTATTGCCGGACGGCAAACGCCTAGGTGTGTATTTGAGTCAATTAATATTGTTTTCCAAGCTGGGGAAATTGCTGTTATCAACTGCAGATACCATAATTTTGAACAAAAGTCTCCATATATTGAAGTAAAGGATTCATAACTAAGAAAATCTCCTTTATCATTCAGTAAGTCATTTACAAAAAGTACATTATTATCTAAAAATGACTGCCAGTATACAGGTTTTTTATCTATGCAAATATTTGAGTTTAGCCACAATATCTGCTGTTTAATCTCTAATATGTTATCTGGTGTAGAAAACTGAAAGCAAAACCACATAGACAAACAATTTCTGAAAAAAAGGGAGAAATCAGGAAAAAAATTATTCAAAGTTACTCTTGATTCTTGATCTAGTTGAAAAAAAGGATAAAGTTTGGCTATTGATGATGCACCACATTGAGCTATGAATAATTTAGATGAAAACCAGTGTTGGTTATTGTATAATCTTTGGATCCAAGCACCTTTTAAAGCAATATCAAGTGTTGCAAGGCTCTTCAATCCTAAACCTCCATTTTCACGTGTATTATACACATATGTACGTTTTATTTAGTCAGTTTTACCATTCCAAATAAAATAAAAATAACCCTTTCATATGTTTTCATGAACAGTGTATCAGGTGAAGGTAAGGCTTGCAGTAAGTATGTAAATTGTGAAAGTATCAATGAGTTAATTACAGTTACTTTTCCAAATATAGAAAGATATTTGCCTCTCCAAGCCTGAAGAATTTTATTCATTTTTTGGAGTTTTTTCTCAAAATTAATCTTTACAAGAAGTTCTTTATCTACTGGTATATGTATACCTAGAAGATTAACAGGGCCTTCTGAGCATTGAATAGGCACAATAGAGGAAAATTGATTTGATCTTTTTAAAGATCCAATTCTAAGAATAGAGCATTTGTCGTAATTTGGTTTTAAACCCGAAAGTAAAGCAAAGGAATCCAATTCTGTAATTAGTGAGTCTAACGACACAACATCCGGTTTTATGTAAAATGAGGCATCATCTGCATAAAAGGAAGACTTTGACTCTAACCCATTCACTTCCAATCCCTTAATATTTGCATTATTCCTTATTCTAATGGCCAACATTTCAATTGAAAGAATAAATAAATAAGCTGAAAGGGGGCAGCCTTGCCTCACTCCTTTAGATAGAGCAATTTTATCAGAAATATGCCCATTGTTAATTATTTTACTGCAAGGGTTTTGATATGGTACATGAATCCATTTAATAAAACTCTCACCAAAGTTGTAAATGTTTAGACATTGATATATAAAATTCCAATTTATCGTATCAAAAGCCTTCTCAAAATCAGCTATAAATATCAATCCAGGCAAATTTTCTTTATCATAATAATCCATTATTTCAAGCAGGCGTCTAATGTTATCGCCTATGAAGCGTCCATTTAAAAAACCTGTTTGATCAGGGTGTATTAAGTCCTGAATAACTTTTTTTAATCTCAGTGCTAAGCATTTGGCCAAAATACATGCATCACAACATAAAAGTCTAAGGGGTCTCCAATTTTTTTAATTTCACAGGGTCTTTGTCCTGACCCTCCACGTCATGTTTCAAAAGTAATGAAATTAAACCTTCTTTCTGAGAATTTGATTGACAACCAATCTCAAAAGAGTAATTATAGCATGCCAGTAAAGAATCTTTGATCTCTGTAAAGAATGTTTTGTATACCTCCACTGGTATTCCATCTAAACCTGGTGTTTTTCCATTTTGAAAAGAACAAATTGCATCATATAACTCTTTCTTAGAAACAAGACCTTCACATAATTTTTGCTGAACATTGGTAAGTTCTGGATGGGGATACATTTCCATATGCTCAAACAATGAATGATGAGATAAATGAGATAAATGAGGTGCCTCTTCATTAAATATGCCATTATAATACTCCATCAGTGTTTCCAGAATGCCATTTGTTGAGATAACATTTGTTCCGTCATCTTTCAAAATTTTTGATATATTCTTTCTGGGATAATTTCTATTTTGGAGTTGCAAAAAATACATTTTTCACCTTGTTCCATCCAATTGGCTTTAGTTCTATATATAATTCCTTTGATTTTATTCTGATAGAATCTCTCTAATTCTTTTTCTTTGTCATCTAATTTTTGTAAATCTTGCTCAATGCAATCAGATCTGTTTGTATCCAAGCGATTTTTAATGTTGTGCACCTCATTTAATAAAATTCTTTCTCTATTACACGTTTGTTTATATTTCCATGAAGAGAATTGTATAGCATGGCCTTGAAAAGCACATTTAAATGCATCCCAAACAATGTGTGGATTTGCTGAGTCAGTGTTAAAAAGAAAAAAATCTGAAATGAATTGTTTTGTTTTAATAATGAAATTACCATCTTCTAACAATGATCGATTGAATTTCCAATAGCCTTTACCCCTATCAGTGTCAACAAAATTTAATTTTAATATAATAAGATGATGATCAGATCTAAATCTTTCAGCAATTGTTACTTGAGTAGCTTTTGCTATAAGAGAGAAAGAAATCAGGAAAAAATCTATTCTACTTGCAGAAGCATTCCGCCGCCAAGAATATCTAATTAAGTCTGGATTTTTTAATCTTCAAACATCATAAAGATCCATTGCAGACATCATAGATGTAAGTGCATGTCTTTTTTGTCCATGCCAGTCCCTGCTCTCTCCAGCTCTGTCTTTAGAAGGCTGAAGGGCAATATTATAGTCTCCAGCTTCAACATCTAAAATAATTATACGACCGTCCATGTCTCGTTCTATTTTATGCACACAAATGTCAAGATGCTCTCTAAACAATATTATAACTCCTTTTTGGTTTCTTGTACCATGATTAAAGTAAATAAACCCCTCCCATTCTCGCCTCCATTTCTCTTCAACATCCTGAGTAGAATGACATTCTTGTAAACAAATTATATCCAATTCCTTTTTTCCAGCTAACCAGGTAAATATTTCAATTCTTTTTGTATCATTAGCCAGACCATTACAGTTATAGCTGGCAATACATAGGGAAGCAAGATTCATAATACTTTAGAAAATTGATTTCTTGCCATTAGAGTTTTATTATTAATCGTAGTGGCCTTATTCTGAAGACAAAATATTATGTATGCACAGACAAACAAAAAAATAAACAAAACAAAAAACAATAAACAAAACAACGGAAAATTAAAAGAAACAAACCATAATATGTTTGGCATATTAAAAGACCACAAAGTAGGCTATGTCAGTAGCAACAACCAAAATATGTATTTCAGGGAGATCAATTTTAAATTCATTCTGGTTCACATTCATTTAAGCTATCATCATCACTCGGCTCCAGTAAAAACAGCCATGGTGTAATTGTTATATCTTTGTATATTTCGCCATCGATATAAAGTTTATCAGCAACAAGTCTTACCCTTCCCTTTTCTTTTTTGTTCTTTTTTTCTTCTTTAAATATGGGAAGCAGTGCTTTTCGTCTGTTCACAATCTCCACAGGGTACTGCTGGTTAATGCCATAGCTTTTACCCTTGAGCTTTGGACCCAACCCAAAGACGATTTCTCTGTACCTGTAATGCTCGAAGCAGGCGATGATGGCTCTTGGTTTGGCCTGCTCCTCCACCACAGCGTTCGAGTATGAACTTTTCTTAGGTCTCGCAGGTCCGAGTCTGTGCACTCTGAGGAAGGAAATCTGCTGAACAATCTCCTTATTCATACCCAGCTCGTTGATAAAAAAGCTTTTGAGCACGTCTTCCACATTCTCGTTTTTCTTCTCAGGGATACCACTGAATATCAAGTTGTCTCGCATTGAGCGCGCTGTCATCTCCAGCATTTTTTCCTTCAGCTTGAGGTTTTCCCTGGTAACATCTCTCACAGACCTCTGCACATTCTTCACCTTTTTTTTCACAGACTCAAGATCCTTGCGTGTCTGCTCCAGTGATATCCCATTTGCAATCACTGTCTCTTTTAGATCTTTGATATCATCCGACATTGAGTCCAGCTTGTCAAGTTTCTTTAATTTCTCATTTATTTCGCTCAATATTCCCTCCATATCCGGCGTAAAAGAAATTTTTTTTTCCGGACTGCTTTCCAGTTCCGTGTTCAGTCGTTTGTTCGGGGGCTCAACTCAAATGTTGTTGTGTTTATATTCCCCTTAAATGACTAAGATTTCCATCACACATCTCCATAACTTTTTCCCAAGGGGAGTCCGTGCCAAACTCAGTCTGGATCCGGGTGCTCTCGAGGCTCGATGGGATTGATTATCAAGGTTCAGATAATATGTTTTAGAATAAAATCACTTGTTATAGAAAAGTTTACGAATCACCACAATCATGTCATGTCATGTCATCATCTCATCATGTCATGTCATCTTCGTCCGCTTATCCGGGGCCGGGTCGCGGGGGCAGCAGTCTAAGCAGAGATGCCCAGACTCCCCTCTCCCTAGACACTTCCTCCAGCTCTTCCGGGGGAACACCGAGGCGTTCCCAGGCCAGCCGGGAGACATAGTCTCTCCAGCGTGTCCTAGGTCTTCCCCGGGGTCTCCTCCCAGTGGGACGCGCCCGGAACACCTTCCCGGGAAGGCGTCCAGGAGGCATCCGGAACAGATGCCCGAGCCACCTCAGCTGACCCCTCTCGATGTGGAGGAGCAGCGGCTCTACTCTGAGCTCCTCCCGAGTGACCGAGCTTCTCACCCTATCTCTAAGGGATCGCCCAGCCACCCTGCGGAGAAAGCTCATTTCGGCCGCTTGTATCCGGGATCTTGTCCTTTCGGACAAGTTCATGCTGAAGGTCCTGGCTTGATGAAGCCAACACGACAACATCATCCGCAAAGGGCAGAGACGAAATCGTGTTGTCACCAAACCCGACACCCTCCGGCCCCTGGCTGCGCCTAGAAATTCTGTCCATAAAAATTATGAACAGAACCGGCGACAAAGGGCAGCCCTGCCGGAGTCCAACATGCACCGGGAACAAGTCTGACTTACTGCCGGCAATGCGAACCAAGCTCCTGCTCCGGTCGTACAGGGACCGGACAGCCCTTAGCAAAGGACCCCGGACCCCATACTCCCGGAGCACCCTCCACAGGCCGCCGCGAGGGACACAGTCGAATGCCTTCTCCAAATCCACAAAGCACATGTGGACTGGTTGGGCAAACTCCCATGAACCCTCCAGCACCCTGTAGAGGGTATAGAGCTGGTCCAGTGTTCCACGGCCTGGACGAAAACCACACTGTTCCTCCTGAATCCGAGGTTCTACTATCGGCCGTATTCTCCTCTCCAGTACCCTGGCATAGACTTTCCCAGGGAGGCTGAGAAGTGTGATCCCCCTGTAGTTGGAGCACACCCTCCGGTCCCCCTTCTTAAAAAGAGGGACCACCACCCCGGTCTGCCATCCCAGAGGCACTGTCCCCGACCGCCACGCGATGCTGCAGAGGCGTGTCAGCCAAGACAGCCCCACAACATCCAGAGACTTGAGGTACTCAGGGCGGATCTCATCCACCCCCGGTGCCTTGCCACCGAGGAGCTTCTTGACTACCTCGGTGACTTCAGCTTGGGTGATGGATGAGTCCACCTCTGAGCCCTCAGCCTCTGCTTCCTCAATGGAAGACGTGACGGTGGGATTGAGGAGATCCTCGAAGTATTCCTTCCACCGTCCGACGACATCCCCAGTTGAGGTCAACAGCTGCCCACCTCTACTGTAGACAGCATTGGTAGGGCACTGCTTCCCCCTCCTGAGGCGCCGGACGGTTTGCCAGAATCTCTTCGAGGCCAGCCGATAGTCCTTCTCCATGGCCTCACCGAACTCCTCCCAGGCCTGAGTTTTTGCCTCCACAACCACCCGGGCTGCAGTTCGCTTGGCCTGCCGGTACCCGTCAGCTGCCTCAGGAGTCCCACAAGCCAACCAGGCCCGATAGGACTCTTTCTTCAGCTTGACGGCATCCCTTACTTCCGGTGTCCACCACCGGGTTCGGGGATTGCCACAATCAGTGATTTCAAATTCTTTTGTTTGAAGAGCAGTCTTCGAGATTCGCCCGAACTGTTGCGTGTCTCACAATTTATCCTCTTCTGAAATCACAGGGTTTTCCTCAGCAAGAAGCATTTGCATAGTATATTGAAAATACAGCATTTGGTAAAACAGTCATACAGCAACAGTCAGCTTCTCCCCCTCGGGTTTCACAGAACTGAGCTTGACCTCCTCTTGATGGAAGTTTCATGACAACAATTCCTGGCCTTCACACTTGTAACATATACAGGTGCTGGTCATATAATTAGAATATCATCAAAAAGTTGATTTATTTCAGTTATTCCATTCAAAAAGTGAAACTTGTATATTATATTGACTCATTACATGCAAAGTGAGATATCTCAAGCCTTTATTAGTTATAATTTTGATGATTATAGCTTACAGCTTATGAAAACCACAAAATCTCAGAAAATTAGAATATTACATGAAATCACACAGTAATTACACAGTGATACCATGGTCATTGAACCAGGTTTTGGTTCTTTTGGCAGTGTGGGCAGGTGCAAATTCTGCTGGAAAATGAAGGAAGCATCTCCATTAAGCTTGTCTGCTGAAGGAAGCATGAAGTGCTCTGGAAATGTCCTGGTAGACGGCTGCGTTGAGTGGACAGCACAGTGGACCAACACCAGCCGATGACATGGGTCCCCAAACCAACACAGACTGTGGAAACTTCACACTGGACTTCAAGCATCTTGGATTGTGTGCCTCTCCATTCTTCCTCCAGACTCTGGGACCTTGGTTTCCAAATGAGATCTCATCAGAAAAGAGGACTTTGGTCCACTGTGCTTTATTAAATCCAGAGTCAACGCAGCCGTCTACCAGGACATTTTCAGAGCACTTCATGCTTCCTTCATTTTCCAGCAGGATTTGCACCGGCCCACACTGCCAGAAGAACCAAAACCTGGTTCAATGACCATGGGATTACTGTGTAATTACTGTGTGATGTCATGTAATATTCTAATTTTCTGAGATTTTGATTTTGTGTAAGCTGTAAGCCATAATCATCAAAATTATAACAAATAAAGGCTTGCGATATCTCACTTTGCATGTAATGAGTCTATATAATATACAAGTTTCACTTTTTTAACGGCATTACTGAAATAAATCAACTTTTTGATGATATTCTAATTATATGACCAGCACCTGTACATGTTTATCAGCAAAGCAGATATTATATTTGTCATGGTTGCTTCATATCCTCTTTTACTGAAACACACTTGCGGCTATCACCAGTTTAGTAATCTCTCTTAAGCAACATGTTATATTTAAAAATCCCTTATCAGCAGTTTTGCAAACTTCATCTCTCTTAAGCAACATTTTATATGTAAAAAATACATTTATCAGTAGTTTTGAGTTACCCATCACACTTTCATTAGTTCATTAGTTAACATTAACTAACCATGAGTGTGAAGGACCAAGCAGTCAAGTAGGGATGGCTGACGCGAAACAGTCGTTCCGAAGCTTTGCGAGATCCCGAAGCGCAGATGTTTCGAAACACTGATCCGAAGCGTGATTCAAAACACCCATGTCACGTGACTTTGGCCAAACGAAGCCTCGAAGTGTTTCACTGAGTGTTTCATCAGGTGTGGTCCGCCGAATCAGCGTTTGATTGACACGGTCGGGAACAGACCACACAATCGCACATCTGTATAAGTGAACGCATATTGACCTCGTGGGTTTTTGTGAGAGGAGTTTGATTTTGAGATAGCGGATTTTTTATGATATAGTGACATAGTGTGATTTGATTAGTTATAGGCTATTTAGGCTTACATTTAAATTTACACAACACATTGACTGATAGGCTAGAGACAGACAGAGTATATAGTGACACATTAATAGATACATAGATAGAGACATATATAGATAGATTATAGATACATATATAAATACATAGATTATAGATAGATAGATAAATAGATAGATACATATATAAATACATAGATTATATCTAGATAAATATCTAGGTACATATCTAGATACATTTATATATTATATAGATATATAGATAGATTATATCTAGATACATATCTAGATTATATATCTAGATACATAGATAGATTATAGATACATATCTAGATACATAGATAGATAGATTTGGATAGATAAAATGGAGGCTCCCCAGAAGAGATGCCGTACATCTGTGGTGTGGGAGCATTTCCGTTTAGAAACCCCAAATAAAGTGAGATGTGTGTATTGTGATCGGCAGCTAGCCTACTGCAACAATACATCATCCATGATGCGCCATTTGAGGAGCACTCATCCTGCCATTTTTCCAAGGTATGCATTGTTTGAAATATAATTATAATTGAAATATAATTACAAACTGTTGGGACACTTTTTAGAAAGTCCATAGGCCTGTGTCAACCTAAGCCCTACAACCTAACGTCCCAATCACAGCTGCCAATCATGTTAAAAACAGCTTCATTGTGAATATAATATAATATGATTTATACTTCATATATGCAGTCAGTTTAGGATTTGTTACTAACTGCTGTTTTCATTTTCATTCTGAGCCACAAATGTCAACATCAGGCCCATCATCATCATCATCATCAACATCAACACAGGGCAGTTTATGGGAACTTTTTGATAACCGTATCCGTGAAACCCAGATGATACACAATGTTACAGCTGATGCCACAGTGGAAGCGAAAAAATACCTCAACAATACGTTTTTGCCCAGAACTCATAATCCCCTAACTTATTGGAAAGAGAGAGAGCTGTAATCTTTCCTCATTTGTATGTCCTTGCTAAAAAAATATATTTGCATGCCAGCAACCTTCCACAGCAGAGAAATTAATATTTTTGAATACAAATCTATAAAAAAGTGAGACATTGTGGCTTGATTTCTTTTATTAATATTCATTTTTCATGACCAAAATAACATGCACAGTGAGGAGCCTACAGGTTACAAGCTTCACATATTAAAAAAATACAATAATAAAAAACAACACATTTTTTAACGGCTCGTTGTCAAGGTTGTTTCAGATCAACACCTGCAAGTGACCACTAGGTGTCACCGTTGAGACAGGTGTCAGATTGTTTCGAAGCCTCAACACAATATGGCACATTTGCTTAAACTGTTTCATTGTTTCACGAAGCCTCGATCTGACCATCACTACAGTCAAGGGCAAAGAATGCAGGATTTCCAAACAAAGAAAATTATTTATTAAATTCCAAACAAAGTTGCAAATTAAATTACTTGAAAACTGAACAAAATAAAGTCAGGTCTGGGCCCAAAAAGTGTCAACTGAACAGAACCAAACTTAACAATAATCAAACCAACTAAGCAAACCAAACTAAACAAAGAGCATGACCTCCCAAATGACACACATGGGGAACTTATATACTCAAAGGACTAGTCCATTACACATACACAGGGAATAACACAAACATCACTTAACACAATTAAAATAAATAAAGTAATTAACTTCAGAAATATGAAGAAATTAGTCATAAACAAAGTAATATACCTAAAGAATTATAGTAAAAAAATATACACAAAATTATAATAAACAAACAAACAATTAACCCTGCACCCCCAGCTAATTGGCAGCATGGATTAGCCCAACACAACAAAATGGCGGCCACTAACGCCAGCCGGTCCTTTATTGGAGGACCTCCACCAGAGCGCTGCGTCCCAGACAGCGCCAAACCTCCGCTCTTCCCACGTAATTGTTGAAATAAACATTAACAAAGATTAATAAATGCTGTAAGTGCAGTTCATTATTAGTTCATGCTAACTAATGTTAACTAATGAACCTTATTTTAAAGTGTTACCATTTCTACTAATTTATCTGTCTTGGCCGAAGCCACTATATCTTGTATTTGTTTGAGATTGTACAGTGCTGCAATTCTGAAAACACAAACAATAATGAAGGTCTGAAGGAAACTGACTCGCAGTACAACTTTTCTCATTACAGTGAAATCATCCAAAAATTGTTACGAATGGAGAGGATCATCGAGGACTTGGGGGGATATTCTCTCATCATGACTGTAAATGTACAGAGAATAATGAACTATATCATGGGAACATGTAGAGACAGCACAGTTCTCTCCTGGCTTCAGGGATTAACTCATCAGATTGAATTTGTGAATCTTCTATGATTTTTCCTGGAGAGGTTGAGTACACATACACATTGTGTTTGTGGCCCATGGCAGTATTGTCGACCAGTTTATGCCAGCAGGTGTTCTGGTTCCCACAGATAACATCAGAGACACCATTCTCTACTCTCCGTGGAACTGCGCTATTGACGCCAAAGCTGCATTTGCAATTGCTCAGGGTTTCATTCAAGTGACAGACAGAGCGTTTGTCAATATTGCTGACTGTGAGCCGATCCCTTTGCCAGATCACTGGAACAGCATGCGAAGATCTCTCCATGACATCCCAGGGCCTTTTTTCAGCAGTTTTGGAGAGGCAGGGAAATAGAAGAACGTGTTATTATTCCATATGTTGTCCCACAATGTTTGGTAAAATCATTCGGAGAGATCCCCCTGTACATGTTCATATTAGCGACATCATTTATACTCAGGCTGTCTAATAAAACAGCTACTGTGCACCTGGCGGCTTGTTTGGGCCGAGAAGTCATGCATGGCCAGAAGAGTGGGTAAGACAGTATGCCTACACAAGTGATGGAACGGTTATGACTGTGAACCTGGGTAACAGGAACGTGCACCCTGAGTTATTCAGAGCCTTTAGATCATTGTTTGACACAAACCGTAGATAAATCAGCTGAACGGCCTCTGGGTCAGTCCTGATAAGTAGTAAATACAGGGCTGGAGAGCGACCCGGAGCGGAGCAGTTTAATGACCAAGACCAGACCATTGTTTTCATGTTAAAGGAACTTTTAGAACAGTTCAGGTCTTTCTATCCCATCATATTCACCACTGACATGTTTCAACCGCAACATAAAGATAAATTACAAATGAAATACAGAGTATTGTGCTATGACAATTCCAACTGTAACATTATGGGAAAACATTTTTGTTTTCCATTTAAACAAACATGAAATATTTTTTTTTGAAACTTTTCTATATCCAATTCAATTCACATTTATTTTTCATTTAATTTACTTTCCGTATAAAACTTATGGGTTTCACCTGTATCCGGCTTAATTACTAATCTACTATTAATAATCTGCCTTATATAATTATATTACAGTTTTTCTTGATTGCTTAAACACATTTCTTGAAATTATGCCTCGTATTCTCAAAACTATAAACACAAATCCATAACGTCTCCTCCAATTCCCCAAACATCCTATTTTCAGGTCAAAATGAAGATCTACACTCAAAACCATTCACACGAACCTTCACTCGATTTGACTGTGAATTACAGAAACCACTCCTTAACAACTCAGTTACAGTTTTTCTCGATTGTTTACACACATTTTCTGGTACTTGAGACACAATGACCACAACATGTAACTCATTCACCAACCCCCTGAACCAGTTCTGCTAAACTACAAGCACAATTCCTGCTTTACAATCACAGTTCTAAAACACACTTTTTTCAAAACACTACACTACACACAATTCTCTGCTTTTGGCACAATTTTCATGCAGAAAATCTCTTGTTTTCACAAGGAACACACTGCCATTCAGATATGCACACTGACTCATGGGCAAACACCCGTCACACAGTTTTACAATTAACAATCAGAGCTTTAGCATAAAAGAGCAACAGGTGAGCTCTTCAACAGGTGAGCTCTTCAACAGGTCAGCTCTTCAACAGGTGAGCTCTTCAACAGGTCAGCTCTTCAACAGGTGAGCTCTTCAACAGGTGAGCTCTTCAACAGGTCAGCTCTTCAACAGGTTGAGCTCTTCAACAGGTGAGCTCTTCAACAGGTCAGCTCTTCAACAGGTCAGCTCTTCAACAGGTCAGCTCTTCAACAGGTGAGCTCTTCAACAGGTGAGCTCTTCAACAGGTGAGCTCTTCAACAGGTCAGCTCTTCAACAGGTGAGCTCTTCAACAGGTCAGCTCTTCAACAGGTTGAGCTCTTCAACAGGTGAGCTCTTCAACAGGTGAGCTCTTCAACAGGTGAGCTCTTCAACAGGTCAGCTCTTCAACAGGTCAGCTCTTCAACAGGTCAGCTCTTCAACAGGTGAGCTCTTCAACAGGTCAGCTCTTCAACAGGTGAGCTCTTCAACAGGTCAGCTCTTCAACAGGTGAGCTCTTCAACAGGTGAGCTCTTCAACAGGTGAGCTCTTCAACAGGTCAGCTCTTCAACAGGTGAGCTCTTCTACAGGTGAGCTCTTCAACAGGTGAGCTCTTCAACAGGTGAGCTCTTCAACAGGTGAGCTCTTCAACAGGTCAGCTCTTCAACAGGTCAGCTCTTCAACAGGTGAGCTCTTCAACAGGTCAGCTCTTCAACAGGTCAGCTCTTCAACAGGTGAGCTCTTCAACAGGTTGAGCTCTTCAACAGGTGAGCTCTTCAACAGGTCAGCTCTTCAACAGGTCAGCTCTTCAACAGGTGAGCTCTTCAACAGGTCAGCTCTTCAACAGGTCAGCTCTTCAACAGGTCAGCTCTTCAACAGGTGAGCTCTTCAACAGGTGAGCTCTTCAACAGGTCAGCTCTTCAACAGGTCAGCTCTTCAACAGGTCAGCTCTTCAACAGGTCAGCTCTTCAACAGGTGAGCTCTTCAACAGGTCAGCTCTTCAACAGGTTCAGCTCTTCAACAGGTGAGCTCTTCAACAGGTGAGCTCTTCAACAGGTGAGCTCTTCAACAGGTCAGCTCTTCAACAGGTCAGCTCTTCAACAGGTGAGCTCTTCAACAGGTGAGCTCTTCAACAGGTTGAGCTCTTCAACAGGTGAGCTCTTCAACAGGTCAGCTCTTCAACAGGTGAGCTCTTCAACAGGTCAGCTCTTCAACAGGTTGAGCTCTTCAACAGGTGAGCTCTTCAACAGGTCAGCTCTTCAACAGGTCAGCTCTTCAACAGGTGAGCTCTTCAACAGGTGAGCTCTTCAACAGGTCAGCTCTTCAACAGGTCAGCGCTTCAGTGGAGCAATGGATGCTAATATTGGATTTTTTTTTGTTTTTACCGTAACTGTATACAGTAAATTCTTCTGTTGTTTTGTATGTAGACCACTGTATGTACAGCTTTGTGTTGGTTGGGATGTACACTGTGTACATTGTTTTTGTGGGAAAAATAAAATATATTTGTTACCGTGTATTTGTGTGTTCTGAGTATAAAAACAATATTCTCAGATATTTTACAACACACTTATGTATGTACTGTCTGTAGTAAGCGTAACACTGAACAAAAAAAGTCATTATGATGAATGGAGAAGAAGTGTTTTCCGTCATCAGTGTTCAACTGGCTCTTATAAATGTCTGTTCATATGATGGTTTGTGTGTGTCATTTGAAAACAAAATACCATTTTGAGAAGAAATAACATTGTTTTGAATGTAAAGTTTCATTTTGCAGGAGAATTGAGGGGTTTTGCCCATTGTGTGTGTGTGTGTTTTTGGATTTGTGTGTAGAGTTCTGAGAATATGAGGCATGCTTTCAGAAAATGTGTGTAAACAATCGAGAAAAACTGTAATATATTAAGGAGGCTGGTGCTACCGCAAATCTTAGTTAAGGTAGGTCAAACTAAAGGCGCATGTATGAACGGAGCAGTAGCACGTCATCTGGAGACCTTTTGATTTCTGTCTATCACTGATTTAGCAAGTTGTATGGAAATGGCTAAATTAAACTACACTCTTTTGTTCGAGTGAGCAGTAGGCAACCGACCTTAGGGGTATTAGCAAACCCTACATCCTCTGACTCAAATCAGAATTAACAAGTTTGTGTCCGTGAGAAACACGATCTGGGCGACGTGATCTCTGTGCGGCATTGGGTCCATAATGAATTAATAACTGAAAGTATGGGATACTCAGATTAATCAAAGATCTAAATTAATTCATAATCAATATTCATGATTATTTTCTAATCAGAAACACAATCTTAATTTGATTATCATTTGAAATTGGAGTCAGATTACGCATAGAGCTAAAGTAATACTACAACTAAATTCCAATAAATTAATGGACCAATAAAATTCCAATAACTTCACTGGAGTGCTGAAAAGACATACACATATTAAACCTTCGCCAGGCCGTTGGATTCCGTCGTTGGGCCAATGGATGGTCCTTACAAGAAAAACTATTTTGTTGTTCCGAGAACACTTAAAAACTTCAGTTAAAAGATAAAATGGCAGTTCATGATATATTCTTAATTTCCTTTAAGTGCATTTACAAATTCTTTTAATCAACACATTCTCATACCCAAGACGTCACTTTTTGTCACTTTCAACCATGCTTCAATATCCGACGCACAAAGCACCCTTAGCGTCAATATGAGACGCTTCGGTTGGGTAGGTTTAGGTCTGTGGTAGGGTTATGCGTCTCATATGGACGCTAAAGGGTGCTTTGAGCGTCAGATATTGAAGCATGGTTGAAAGTGACAAAAAGTGACGTCTTGGGTATGAGAACGGGCTGTTTTAATAGGTTTTAGAAGAAAATCACTCTGAAACTTTTACGAAAAAAGTTTACGAATCACAATGGTTTTGTTTTATTAACAAAGTACAGAATAAAAGTCAACATAAAACAAACACGAGTAGCCTTCACCACAGGATTCTTGCGTGTCTCACAATTTATCCTCTTCTGAAATCACAAGGTTTTTCTCAGCAAGAAGCATTTGCATAGTATATAAAAAATACAGCATTTGGTAAAACAGTCATAAAGCAACAGTCAGCTTCTCCCCCTCGGGTTTCACGTTTCATGACAACAATTTCTGCCAGAATGCACATCTCCTGCAATCAGTGTAAATAATATCGAGACTTGTAATCTTTATTGGGGGATCTTTTCCTTCTGTCTGTTCCAAAGGTTAGAACTGATCTGGGAAAAGGTGTTTGAGTTTGCTGCTCCCTCTACAGGGAAAGAGTTACAGAAATCCATGAAACTTGATAAGCCGGTGTCATTGGTGGCTTTTAAGAGGAGGTTAACTGACCTGGAGTCAGCCTCATCTGGCTGTAGATGTTCTGCCTGATGTGTTGAGGATTGTGATTGACTTCAAGGGATTTGTTATTTCAGTTGTTTCATGTTTTCATTATTTTTGTGTATTTTGTGTCTGTGTGTATGTATGGTTGTTCCTGTCTTGGCCAGGAGACTCTTGAAAAAGAAGATTAAATTTTTAATCTCAATGAGTCTCTTCATGGTTAAATAATGGTAAAAATAAAAATAAAAAAAGGACCAAGTTTTCGGACCCAGCCCAAAGGGGCGCTGTCGATTCCCCCAGGCACGGGTACTAGCTTCAGCCCAGCCGGGCTTGGGCCCTCATAATAAAATTAATAATAATAATCCTCAGAAAAACAAAAGGGCCTTCACCCTTTCAGGGCTTGGGTCCTAATTATGGCACAAAGAACACAAGAAACCAGAAGAGAAGAGTTTCGGTTCCTGTATTCGATCTATCTATAAAAAAAAGCCCCTACACAGTTTTTCTGCTCCTTCTCCACCCAGCTCACACATCCTCATACTCTCAAACATATGCAGAGGAAATTGTGACACACACTTGTGCTTTACAGTTTTTCTCGATTGCTTAAACACATTTCTTGAAACTATGCCTCGTATTCTCAAAACTATAAACACAAATCCATAACGTCTCCCCAAACATCCTATTTTCAGGTCAAAATGAAGCTCTACACTCAAAACCATTCACTCTTGCTGAAAAACCAAACTTTGCCCTCAGACACACACACATGCCCTCAAAATCACACACACTACAACATAGTCTAACACACTGGTGCAATAAATTCAAAACAACATTTCCAAACCAAGTTGTGTTGCTTGTGGTTTCCCCATCACAAACCTTTTCACATGATGAACACAAAAGACACAACCAATGAATACATTGGCACATTTTTATTCATTCATGTTCTACACAGTGCAACACACACAAAAAACAACAACAAAAAAACACACACAAAAAAGCTTTTTCCTGTTATACAGTTTTATTTTTACTCTCTCCTCTAATTTAAAATATATATATATATATATTTACTTAAGATGTGTATGACCATCATATGACAGTAAAAGAGCACACACAATATGAAAGTGTATTGGAATGGTAAAGAGTGTTGGTCGTGACAGGAGAGCCTCCACTCAAGGACACAATATGATGAACACGTCTAAGAATGGAGAAACACACACAGATTATTATAAAAACAATATTCTCAAATATTTTACAACACACTCATGTATGTACTGTCTGTAGTAAGCGTAACAATGAACCAAAAAAAGGCCTAAGTCATGATGATGAATGGAGAAGAAGTGTTTTACACTGAGCACATCAGTGTTCAACTGGTTCTTATAAATGTCTATTCATATGATGGTTTGTGTCATTTGAAAACAAAATACCATATTGAGGGGTTTTGCCCATTGTGTGTGTTTTTTTGGATTTGTGTGTAGAGTTCTGAGAATATGAGGCATGCTTTCAGAAAATGTGTGTAAACAATCGAGAAAAACTGTAACTTCGCTTAAACAGGCGTATGATAATTTGGGTAAATGTGTAAGCTATGCTTTTATAATAAATTATCTATCTATCTATCTATCTATCTATTTATCTATCTATCGTAATAATGTATGATTTGCAAAAATGAAAACGGCTGCTTCTGTGTAGATGAGAGAAGCAAAGTGTATGTTGTGCACACGCTACATTGATTATGGCCAAGCATGCGCCCTTAAAATAGCATATGAATAACATGCGCAATGCGCCACTGACTTTAAACTGTTTTTTTTTTTCGGTCTGTGGAGGAATTGTTTTCTAAACCTGTAAAATAGCACCAGGGAATGTTTGTGCCGGAACACGCCTCCTCTTAGCGCTGAACCGCCCCCGGGAGCGCAAGTTCATTCCCTAGTTTACCAACGTGCTTCTGTGGAGGGAAAAGTGCGCTGTGCGCGGGTGAGAAACACATATTGTTCTCAGCCGAGAACACATATTGAGCAAAGACACCCTGTAACCCTAACACGCCTTAAAATGCCGCGCCTAACCCTTACACGCCTTAATATGTACTTGTGTATCTGGCCCATGAAACTTCCAGCTGCATACAGTGGAGTATTTAACTTTTGCCTCTGCAAGAAATAATGACTCAAACTCTGAATAGTGTTGAGTCTGTTTATTGCTGTTGTGGCAGGAGGAGCAAACGACAGAGACAGTGGGAGTGATGTCAGGCCTCGGAGAGGCATTTATTAAAGTAAATAAACATAAAATGTCCAAAAAATGGGGGAAATAAAGAAAACAAAAGGGGATCTGGTGTCCTCGTCGTGCCAGGGAATAGTGAAGGATGGGTAGTGAATAGATGGGATGGGTCCAGGTAAGGGGGGGTGGTGTTGGGCGGTCGCACGCTCTTCTCTCTCTCTCCGGTCTGAGGCGCGAGGGGCGGCAGCTTCGGCATCGCAGCTTGTCCTCTTTAGCCACAACAACTGAGGGGAATAGCGGCCCAGCATCCTAGCCTGTCAGCGGCGTCACGCATGATTCTCTATTCAAGACTGCGGGTTCAGCAACTCACATCTTCGATGGCGCGGGAATCCCTCCGCGCCCCTTCCTGGACCCACGAGGACACCAGCGGCACCCACAGGGAAGAGACCAGAGGTGCGTTCCTTATTTAAATAGTCAATGTCATTGACTCCCCTAAACATGAAGTAATCCTCGGTTTTCCTATGGAAGAATAAAAGAAATTAACTGAAAACATACTGAAAAATCAAAATAAAATATAAATATTAATAAAATATTTTAACATGCAAAACTGTCCTATAAGCTCTGCAGGACAGCGGCCCTCGAGGACGATGTTGCCCATCCCTAATCTATAAGACATATTTTTTGTGTTTATATTATATAGCCTATACTGTTCATATTTTTTTAAACAATATCTAATATCATAATGTAATATCCATGTTCATAAAAATCATAAAAAGTAGCCTACAATATTTTCCTCTGAGATGAAGTGGAGATGAATAACAATTTAAAACAACAAACAAAATGTATTGTCAAATTTACAAATTGTTGCTAGCTGTGTCCCGGGAGTTGTTCTAGCGGTACCCTAACGCATACCTAAACCTACCCATAACCCGAATAGTCACATATGGACGTTTTAGGGGTACCCTTTTCGTCGTATGTTGCCGTTTGGTCAAGACACGTCAGTATGTGACGTTTTGGGGTGAGACTGTGTTACTGATGACAGCCGATGTGACGAGCGGCAGTAACATTTGTACTGGACTTTATACAGTATATAAAATTTTATATAAGTTTATATATATTTTTTATTTTTATATATTTTTAAGTTTATATATAAGTAAATTATAAGTCAACATTTGAACCTTTATTGTATTTTTTATTTATTATTATTTCCATTTTTATCATTAGATACATTAGATTACTCAATTTAATTGAAACCCAATGCTTACATTTAAAAGTATAATATAATATGGCAAATTCGATGGGATTGATTATCCAGGTTCAGATAATAGGTTTTAGAAGAATAGGTCTTTCCTCAGCAAGAAGCATTTGCATAGTATATAATAATACCGCATTTCACGAGTTCACATGTTAATGAAATCTGATGTAATATTATAATGCGTATTTGGCTTGCTGTCCGGGGGGAGCCCAACCCCAGAGTACTCCCCCCTATGAATGTATAGATCATGGGTATCTATGAGCAGGCCCATCTGAATGTGAGGTGATGGGGTGGTGGCGGGATGCTGAGAAATTTGTCATGAGACAGGAGGTAAGGGAAGGCTTTATTTATACTGGCTTCTTCTTGTGCTGATTGGATGATTACCTGAACATGCTCTTCCCGAACTTTGTTACATAAAACTTCATTTGGTAAAACAGTCATACAGCAACAGTCAGCTTCTCCCCCTCGGGTTTCACAGACCTGAGCTCGTCTGATCTCCTCTTTCTGTACGTTTCATGACAACAATTTCTGCCAGCATGCACATCTCCTGCCATCAGTGTAAATAATATCGAGACTTGTAATCTTCGTTCCCAGGATCTTTGAGTAGCATCTGCCTGCAAAATCGGAGGCTGCACTTTCAGGACCCCACTTTTAGGACCGCATTTCTAGGACCCTAGGTTTTTAGTGACAGCGCCACCTACCGAATTAGAGGACCAGCGAAGATGGATAACAATCAGAGTGTGAGTATCAAATGCAAATCAGTATTAATTTGTTTAACTTTACAGTTTTTTTTATTCGCTTTGGTACTATTTTCACAAGTTAGGTGTACATTTTCAAAACTCTTAGTACAAAAATCCAAACTGATCACACTAGTAACACAGCTAGTCATTCTTTCAAAACCTGATGTAATGCTTTCAGTCAGTTGCACATGTTTTCAGTCCACATAATCATTGTTTCAAACACAAGATTATTGTAATATGTAATGAGAACATTTGGTTTAATCACAGAAACACAACAGTATGACCTTCTTTCAGTTTAGTACTTTTAACAATCAGCTCATTCAACAGCAAACAATGCAAGATACATGTTTCAAATCACTGTTGTTGCTGAATTAATTACAGTAATACAGGCTACACTTGCCACATTAGAAAATACATGTGCATAACCTAACTTATGAACTGAATCCATAATGTTTGTAATAGTATCTATCCAGTGTGTTATCAAAAGCTGTGATGAAGCACAGCAATGAGGTTCTGTGCTAGAACAGAGTTTGCTGGCAATGAATACAGTAAATGATTTTGACTATTTGACTGAATATACTGTAGTGGACCTTTACAGATGAAGGTTGAGTTACAGTAATCTAACAGCCATGTCTCTACCATGTTTACAGTATCACATAGCATACATACTGTAATGTAAAATACTGTATTTGATGCCATCTGTCTCCCTTCTACTGATATATCTCTGATCAATCTGATGTTTTACAGTCATTGACTGTTTCCTCTCCCTTATACTCTATTCTGCTTTACAGTATTTGCACAAATGGCAAATTTCTCTGTATCTTTCGCTCTCTCTCTGCAAATCAAAAGTTTGATAGTAAGAGCTTTATGAAGGGGAGTTACTGTGAATGAAACATTTATGTAGATGAAACACTTATTTTGTGTTGTGAAAAGGATACTTTGTGATTTTGTGTATTGTACTTACACAACTGAAAACATGATGAAATGTTTGAAAAAAGTGCACTTTTGATGATCTGTTGTGATATGAGCACTAAGAGTTTTGAAAATGTACACCTAACTTGTGAAAATAGTACCAAAGCGAATAAAAAAAACTGTAAACTGTAGCATGTTTGTTCTGAAAGCTTGTTACGGTAATTACTCATTGTTTTTCCATTTTAATTCAGTTAAAATAATCTTAATGTTTTCACTGTCATGTGCTTTCAGTCTGTCTGTTTAACGTTACCCACAATACATGTTATGAGTACGTCTCTTCATTTTGACATGGTTTTATAAAGTTGGTTGAGACATATGACATTTTAATAGTCAGACATAACAGAGGCCATCATAATAACTGACTGTTAAAATACCACATGTTAGATTGTGTTATTTACTGTGTACTGATGAAGTGCTTTCAAGGACACAGCTCAGGGTAGGCAATAGTGTGACAAAAGATAAATAAATAAATTGGTTAAATTCTAGGCTTATAGGCCTAATTTATGTCTATTTATTTATTTATGAAATTAACTTAAACGTTTTTCAAGAAACACATAACATATGTATAATATGTTATTTCTATTCAGATTTATTGCATCTCTCTATTATTTTTTCTCAGTTCAGATGGGCTTTAATGACATGAGTCTAGAACCTTTGTTCCCACAACATCAAAATCATTTTTTTTTTTTTTTCAAATATTTGAACAGTATGCAATAATAGTATTATGAACATTAATTGTTATGAAGATTGATATCATTATTTTTGTATTGTATATATGTGTGCACTCTGTGGTAACTAAGATCTTTTAAATATGAAATTTAAAATTAGAGAGTAGAACATGTTCAACTAAATGTTCCTTATTCACTTCTCTTTCTCTCTCTTAGGAGTCAGTGATGATGCTGATGATGAAGTTCTGTCTATGTGGTTCATGTCATGAAGTTCAGTTGTTATATATTATTTTGTAAAATATACACAACCTTAAATCTACCCCCAGAGTCATCCTTGTCTTCCCTCTTTACTTGAAAATGTGGTCAATCTAGTGACTGAGTTATTATATTATGCTACTTAGACCCAATAATTTCTCAACATTCCTACGAACCAGGTTTAATTGCAATAAAGAAAGTAGTATTTGTGTGTAATAAAACTTTTAAAAAACTGTAAAACTCTAATGTAGTTAAAACTGGGTGGAAATACTGGCTTTGGTGGCACTTTTTTCAGTCCTCCAAAACTAGGGTCCTGGAAATGCGTTCCTGAGACTGCGGTTCTCCAAGTCGGTAGGTGGCGCTGTCACAAAAAACTAGGGTCCTAGAAATGCGGTCCTAGAAGTGGGGTCCTGAAAATGCAGCCTCCGGGACTGCAGACGGATAATATTGGGGGATCTTTTCCTTCTGTCTGTTCCAAAGGTTAGAACTGATCTGGGAAAAGGTGTTTGAGTTTGAAGTTACAGAAATCCATGAAACTTGATAAGCCGGCCTCATTGGTGGCTTTTAAGAGGAGGTTAACTGACCTGGAGTCAGCCACATCTGGCTGTAGATGTTCTGCCTGATGTGTTGAGGATTGTGGTTGACTTCAAGGGATTTGCTATTTCAGTTGTTTTATGTTTTTATTATTTTTGTGTATTTTGTGTCTGTATGTATGTATGGTTGTACCTGTCTTGGCCAGGAGACTCTTGAAAAGGAGATTTTTAATCTCAATGAGTCTCTTCATGGTTAAAGAATGGTAAAAAAATGAATAAAAAATGGACCAAGTTTTCGGACCCAGCCCAAAGGGGCGCTGTCGATTCCCCCACGCCCGGGTACTAGCCTGGGGCCATCATAATAAAATTAATAATACTGTTTTTCTTGATTGCTTAAACACATTTCTTGAAACTATGCCTCGTATTCTCAAAACTGTAAACGCAAATCCATAACGTCTCACCCAATTCCCCAAACATCCTATTTTCAGGTCAAAATGAAGCTCTACACTCAAAACCATTCACTCTTGCTGAAAAACCCAACTTTGCCCTCAGACACACACACAAGCCCTCAAAATCACACACACTAACATAGTCTAACACACTAGTGCAATAAATTCCTTTACCTTTACCATGACTGTTCCCTGCTGGTGGAATGATCTGCCGAACTCAACCAGAGCAGCAGAGTCCATAGCCACTTTTAAGAAACGGCTGAAGACACTTCTTTTTCGACAGCACTTGATCCAGTAATACTAACACTTTCTCTCTCTACTACTCTATTTTGTTCTATAATAAAAAAATAAAAAAAAAAAATAAAAAAATTGCGTTGAATTAAACTGAGAAGGGTCATAGCACTTACATTTTGTTGTCCTACTGCTAGTTTAACTGCTTCTATTGTTCTCATTTGTAAGTCGCTTTGGATAAAAGCGTCTGCTAAATGAATAAATGTAATGTAAATGTAAATTCAAAACAACATTTCCAAAACTGGTAAGTTATGTTGCTTGTGTTCCCCCCTCCCCCATCACAAACCTTTTCACATGATGAACACAAAAGACACAACCAGTGGATACATTGGCACATTTTTATTCATACACAGAAAACACACAAACACACACACACACACACACACACACACACACACACACACACACACACACATACACACACACAAATATATATTTTTTTCCTGTTTTACTCTCTCTTTTTTTTACTCTCTCCTCAATTTTTTTAATTTTTATATTTACTTACAGTAAGATGTGTGTGTCCATCATATGACAGTAAAAGAGCACACACAAACCTTATTCTAATATGGAATTGTATTGGAATGGTAAAGAGTGTTGGTCGTGACAGGAGGGCCTCCACTCAAGGATACAATATGATGAACACGTCTAAGAATGTTCCACGTATGGTTGAAATACCATCATTTGCCTAGAAAGATAACATTCTGGAATCAAGACTATAAAGGATGAAGGACGCCCTCCCTTCACTGTCACTCTCTGTGTCACTCTGTGTGACTGTACGACTGCTGGCCTTTTCTTGCAAGAGAATCCACCTCATCAAAGACTATTGGAAATGTTTGTCTCTTATTCAGTGATAGAGTTTTGTTTGCCACCACTCCTCCCTGAAGGCTCTCGAGGCAACGGTAAAGCGACTCAAATTTGGCCTTGTCTTTCGACAATTTGGCCTTGTCTTTGCCTTCTCGATCTTGTCTTTCTGGATCCATTGTTCCAAAACTCAATAAACTGATTTGGGCCCTTTTATCTATCTACTGAAGGATCTGATTGATGTGTGTTAAATTTTGACTCTTAGTGTTTCCACCTGGGTAATTGTGTGCTAACTGAACTGAAGCTGTGCTGACTTGAGTGAACAATATTGAATGCTAGTGCTTTCTAAATGACAACATGGTCTAAGCAATAGCCGCGTTTCCACTGTCGGGCCAGGGCCGGGCCGTGCTAGTGCGTGCCAGGGCCAGTCGCGTTTCCACTGTCACTTCCGGGGTTTGATCGGGGCTTACTCGAGGCCAACGGCCAGGATTTCTGGCCCGTCGAATACCTTGGGCCAAAGCGGGCCAGCTCGGGCTAGAGGAGTGGTTACCAACAGAGGAGGAGTTTACCGTTGGGAGACGGCAGCGCCGGATGATTCTGTCAGCATTAAAGACTTAAAAATAAAATAAATTCAATCGCGTTCATGTTTGAATGCCTTCTGTTTGTGATGCAAAAGACTATGCGCGCTAACCGTTACCATAGTAAACATAGTAAACGCTTGAAAATACGCATAGTAAAAAAAAAAAAAACATAGCGAACGCTTGAAGAAATCAGACCAATCTTAAAGGCTATCATGTTTTTATTTTATCTGTCATAGCCTACGTCTCGTCTCTTTATACCGGACTATCATAAAATAAAGTAACTTTTTTTCCGGGAGCTTCCTCTGTTTCTCTGACTGAAAATATCTGTATGGGAGTCGAGAGATTGCTAAAGCTCCTCAGGTCGTATGGCATATATTTGTAGAAATTATAATTTTTTCTAAATGTGATGTAAATATGTCCTGTAACTACCAGATAAAGAAACAGACGCGACTGAAAAAGTAAGTGTGTCCTCTTTTGTGAAATAGACCTAACGGTAATTTATTTCTGAGTGACTAATGTGCAAGTTTGACATAAATTAATTCATTATGATCAATGTATCACTTTTTATTGTAAACCTGTGGTAAAACATCGATGCTTGGGTTTTAAATATTCAAGTAAACAACAAAAATGCCAGCAAACGGCCGCTTTTATCGTGTTTGTTTTCAACGCTGTTTCCAGTGATTTCTGATTAGTTTTCTGATAAAACTTCCATTTGTTGGTGAAATGATGGGTTAGTGTGACGTTGTCCCAGAGAGGCGTGTTACGGGCGTGTTTTAGTGAAATGCTGTGGAGCTTCTGGCCCGACAGTGGAAACGCAGGCCCGGTACTATTGGCCCGAGGCTATTAGCCCGGCACGGCCCGTTTAAAGCCCTGGCCCGGCCCTGGCCCGACAGTGGAAACGCGGCTATTGAGAAATGAAGGGATTTGTGTGTAGAGTTTTGCAGTGACAGTTCAACAAATCTGACTCATGTGTTAAAGGTCCCGTATTATGCCCCTTTTCACAAGATGTAAAATAAGTCTCTGATGTCCCCAGAGTGTGTATGTGAAGTTTCAGCTCAAAATACCCAACAGATCATTTTTTACAGCATGTTTAAATTAGCATTTTTTGGGGCTCAGAAAAACGAGCTGTTTTAGTGTGTGCTCTTTAAATGCAAATGAGCTGCTGCTGGACGACCCAGGGGGCGGAGCTTCATGAGCTCGCGCTCAGTCTGTCAGGACAAATTCATCTCACGGAATGATGATAATATCAGAAACTCTCAGTAACGGTGTTCATTTCGAGTCGGACAATAATGCCTACAGAGTCAGAGTGCTGTATAGAGATGGAACAGGTATAGTTTAGTAGTTTAATTACCATTATTATAACGTATTTGTCATCTGCTTGTATGTATCCATTATTTATTAATAGCCTAAGTCTGCTGTTTCAGACCAGGTCTGAATGATGATCAAACATATACTGATGAGTTTAATAAAGTTTATTGTACATCACACAAAAGATGAAGCGTCAGTTTTACTTCAGAAAATCACCGTAAGAGCTGAGTAAACACAGTAAGTTATAAGAAGTGTGCAAGTAGCCAGTAGAGTTGAGGGAGCATTCCTGTGGGCGGAGCTTAGTCAAAAAACGGTTCTAGTGACATCATTAAAGAAGGAAGTAGAGGGATGTAGTCCAAACGAGCCGTTCACTGTAGTCGACTTCTGTTAAATAAAATATCTCGCTTGGCATTGAACCTTGAGCTTTATAATTTTACAGATATTATTTATGCTCTAACAGCAACATTACACACTAACTAAAGTTTGAAACATGGGATCACGAAGAACAGGACCTTTAATACAGGGAATAGTGTTTATAGTTTAGTGAAATGGGTGTGCTTTTTATAAATAGCATTATGGTTTTGAAATTTTTGTTCAAAAGCCTGGTTATAGTGTTTAAGCAATCGAGAAAAACTAATAATCCTCAGAAAAACAATAGGGCGTTCACCCTTTCAGGGCTTGGGTCGTAATTAGGGCACAAAGAACACAAGCAAACCAGAAGAGAAGAGTTTCGGTTCCTGTATTCAATCTATCTATAAAAAAAGCCCCAACACTGTTTTTCTGCCCTTTCTCCGCCCAGCTCACACATCCTCATACTCTCAAAAACATGCAGAGGAAATTGTGACACACACTTGTGCTTTAACTTGTAAGGTGTTAAGGAGTGGTTTCTGTAATTCAGTCAAATTGAGTGAAGGTTCGTGTGAATGGTTATGAATATAGATCTTCATTATGACCTGAAAAATTGGGGGAATTGGGGGAGACGTTATGGATTTGTGTTTATAGTTTTGAGAATATGTAACGGGTGTTTGAGACGGTTAACCGATATTAATATGTCTTAGGCTAGTAAAATAACAGAAGTCTAAATTCGTCTACAGGAGCTGGTGGTCAGTAACAACACAAAAACATAAGTTTAAATTTGGTGCAGGTACCATATATTGCAAAATAATCAAACAAAATATTTACAAATAGAAATAATGAAAGAAAAGAAAAAGAAAAGAATCCCAAAATATTTACAGACTGCAGTTGAACCGGTTTATAGTTAAGTGCACTTGGTAGTTGTTGTTCAAGTATATACTAATATAAATTACAGCAAATACACACACACAAAAACCAAAAAGAAAAAAGAACTGTCCCAGCAATAGATGGTATACAAGACCAGCGCGACAACCCACAAGGGTTTTATGGAAGTTTGTAGTGATAAGTCCGTAAGTTATTGTTCATCATGTGAAGGATGTGTATGTGGGGTTGAAGCACTAGTCTATGGAGAAGTGTGTGGGGGACAGACTGTGGACAACCTTCCTACCAGACCAGTAGGATGGCTATTCAGTGGATGCTACACGGATGGTAGGCTCCCAGCAATAGAAATTCGGCTCGCCATCATTCGTCTCCAGACAGAGAGAAAAAACCTGGCCTGTAGTACAACAACAGGACCAGTAAATAACAGGGCTAAGTTGGAACTAAGCATCAGCTCATTCCACACTCAGATATCATTTTCATGTGCACATAATTCTAAATCATTACAAAATAAATCAATAAATGTACAAACTGCAAATAATAAACATTAAGGGCATGACAACACAATCAACAGTACAATGTTATAGTTGTATTGTCTGCACACAGTTCAAATAATTTTAACAGTACTATAATCATATCTCATAATACATGTAAACACTTACTGAAAACAATTATATATTGTATCCCACAATTGCAAATGTCACAAAAGCATAAAATTAATCAAAACCAGTTGGTGAATATTTGGCTAATATGTTAGCTTGCAGCATGTAGTTCATTCAATCAGAGTACTCACCAGTTCCTCTAAGTAAACATATGGCAACCTGATGACGGTGACGATTCCCTGCAGCCACTAAGTTATTCTAAAAGTTACAATGATGTGTTTAAACTTAAAAGAATAAATCAAGCAAAAGAGTGAATTGTTTGTTGAACACAAACCTGTCCACAGCTGCCGATCAGCTTCCCCACACCTCTGAATAAGGAAGAAGCTGCAGCTTAGTTAAACTTGTGCTCTACTTCGCGATTGGCCAAGCACAGTCACATGACTGGGGTGGCATGAGATCACTTCTTAAAGGGGCAGCAGAACTACTAATATATTACCAGATTTCAACCTGGGTTACACCCTCCCCCCTTAAACCCATGCACGTCCCGTTGCATGTTAAACCACGTGAATAATTGAACTGGTGGTAGAAGCAGGATTTAATGCCTCAGATATACTATGTAAAAGGGTTTGAACCACAGATATCAAGGGATTACCAAGCGAACTGTACTGCAACCTTTTAGGCGGTAATTGTTGACGCACAGAACGTCTTGGACCGGGTTCTGGTTCTACAGAATCAAGAGTTAAATCAAAGTTTAATGGCTCAAAAACACTAGAAACTGACGTCTCAGGATCGACAGATTCTTCAGCGTCTTCAGTGAGTGAGATTTCAACAAATTCAGGACTGACACTTCCAGAGTTTCTTTCCACAGGTAGTTCGACAGACTCTTCTTCTTCCTCGGCTTCAGACTCAGATAGATGTTCAGGTAAGTCAGCCTCAACAGGTGCTACCGATTCTTCAGCTTCAGATAAATGGTCAGGTGGTACAGGTAACGTCTCTTCTTCAGGTAAGTGATCACTCTCTGATCCTTCATCAACAACAGCTGGTTCACTCGCAGGTGTCATTGGTGGAGAAAGATAGTCATTGGCAACACTTGGGGATGAAGCCTTTTTATAAAACTTCTCCACAGTGAACTTCATTGGACTTGAGTCCAAACCAAGAACTGTTGGTTCAGGTGGAGAGTCTTCCTCTTCAGAGACCTCAGAGTCAGGAGGGATCTCACGCTGCTGCCGCGTTCTTGGCCTTGAGACTGAACTGGCCTCAATGAACGGCTCTTCAACAGCAGGGAGGAAACCACATGGTAAAAGAAGATCTCTGTGAAGAGTACGTTTAGGACCATCACAACGCTCTGGCTTCACTGTATAGACTGGTAGGTCTCCAGCTTGATCCACCACAACGTAGATGTCCTGCTCCCACTTATCACTGAGCTTGTGTTTACCTCTCAATCGAACACTGCGCACAAGCACTCGGTCTCCAGGCTCCAACTTCGAAGGGATGACTCTTTGATCAAAGCGGACCTTGTTCTTTTCAGATGCTTTAACAGCATTCTTCGAGGCAATATCGTAGCTTTCTTTCAACCGGGACTTCAGATTTTGGACATACTGTGAATGAGGTTGGTGTTTTTCCCCACTCAGAGGTAACCCAAAAGCCAGGTCGACCGGAAGACGGGGAGAACGTCCAAACATCAGCTCGTATGGTGTATATCCTGTGGTCTCATTCCTTGTACAATTGTAAGCGTGTACCAAGGGTTTGACGAAGTCTTTCCATTTCATTTTCTGTTTTGCTTCCAGAGTCCCCAACATGTTGAGCAGAGTGCGATTGAACCTTTCTACCGGATTCCCTCGAGGATGGTATGGTGTCGTCCGACACTTCTTGATTCCAGCCACTTCACATAACTCCTTGATCAGTTTGGACTCAAAGTCCCGCCCTTGGTCTGTATGTAGTCGTTCTGGTATCCCATAATAGACTATAAAGTTGTCCCACAGACATTTGGCCACTGTCCTAGCCTTCTGATTTGGGGTGGGAAAGGCTAAGGCGAATTTAGTGAAGTGGTCTGTTAACACAAGGATGTCTTTGGTGTTGCTGGTGTCTGGTTCAAGACTGAGAAAATCCATGCAGATGAGTTCAAGTGGTCTAAAAGTTTGAATACTGATGAGAGGAGCGGCTCTCTCAGGAAGAGCTTTGCGACGAATGCACCGTCCACAAGTCTTTATCTTGTGCTCTATGTCAGCAGACATTTTGGGCCAATAGAAGCGGGTACGAGCGAGGTCTAACGTGCGCTCTATCCCCATATGACCCATATCATTATGGAGACTCTGCAAAACAGGGGAACGAAGTTCTTCAGGCAGGACAAATTGATATGAAGTCTGTTCATTGTCCTGTCGCTTTCTGTAGAGAATGCCTTCGACTAGTTCGAGCTTGTTGAGCTCCCTCAGCAACAAGGAGATCTCAGGCAGCCCCTCCCTGGCAGTAGGAGGAACTTTCTCACCTGTCTCCATCTGGTGAATGACTTCCCGAAGATTTGGGTCAGCCCGCTGTTTGTCCCGGAGCTCAAGATGGGACAGAGTCGGAACCACAGGCAGCCCAGGATCTTCTATATAACTCTCAGGAAGAACGTCTGCCTTGATGGACAGGGACTCAATCAAAGGGCTGGCTGCTTCCGCTCGGAAGAGGCAACTCTCACAAATGGCAGTGACAACCTCAGATGAAATTGAGGGGTCACCAGGATAAGAAAGATGTTGTCTGGTGAACTGATCGAGGAGTTCTTGATCAGATTCGCAACAGGACGGGTCCTCCTGTGGTCGGCGGGAAAGTGCATCCGCATCCAGATTCTGTCGTCCAGCTCTATATTGCAACTTAAAGGAAAACGTGGAAAGTGCAGCCAACCACCGATGGCTCGTTGCATCCAGCTTGGCTGATGTCAGGATGTAGGTAAGAGGGTTATTATCAGTAACCACAGTAAAATGGGCACCATACAGATAGTCCTGAAATTTTTCTGTCACACTCCACTTTAGTGCTAAAAACTCAAGTTTATGAGCCGGATAACGAGTTTCGCTCGATGTGAGTCCTCGGCTTGCGAAAGCAATAGGTCGAAGGTTGGAGTCTTGCTCTTGATAGAGCGCTGCACCCAGCCCAATGGTGCTTGCATCTGTATGCAGAATATAAGGGCGCTTTGGATCAGCAAAGCCCAGGACTGGTGCACTGGTAAGTTTTTCAATCAAGGAAGTGAAAGCAAGTTGACAGTCAGGACTCCACCGAGAACCGAAGGGTTGCTTTGGATCGAACTGGTGGACCTTTGAGTCAAGGGGTTTTAAGTTCTTTCTTGTGGAAGAATATCCGCGGGTAAGGTCGTTGAGAGGCTTTGCAGTGGCTGAATACCCCTTAATAAAACGGCGGTAATAGCCTGCGAATCCCAGGAAGGATCTTAAGGTCTTGAGATTAGTGGGAACTGGCCAGGATTTTAGTGCAGATACCTTCTCTGGGTCGGTCTCAACACCATTTTCAGAAACAATGTGTCCTAAATATTTGACTGATGTCTGAAAGAATTTACACTTTTCAGGCGATAGTTTCAATCCGTACTCTCGTAGACGGCTCAGCACTCTAAGCAGACGGCTCTCGTGCTCCTCAAGCGTGTTGGAAAAAATGATCAGGTCATCCAAAAACACCAGGACCTCTTTCAAGTGGAGATCTCCCATACACTTTTCCATTAACCTTTGGAAGGTTGAAGGTGCATTGGTTACTCCCTGGGGCATACGGTTAAATTCCCAGAATCCAAGAGGCGTAACAAAGGCTGTTTTTGGTTTATCTGTTTCATTCATTTCGATTTGATAATAACCTGACTTAAGATCTAGCACCGAAAACCACTTGGATCCAGTGAGTGCAGAAAACGATTCCTCCAAGTTTGGCAATGCATATGCATCCTTTACAGTCTGCAAATTGAGCTTGCGGTAATCAATACATAATCGAATATCTCCATTTTTCTTCTTGACAACAACTATAGGCGACGAGAATGGTGACTCGGATTCTCTGATAACACCAGCATCTAGAAGCTCTCTCAGATGTTTGCGAACAGCTTCTATATCCTGAGGATGAATTGGTCTTGCTCTGTGCTTGAACGGAGTGTTGTCATGGAGATTAATATGATGTTTCACATGACTAGCGCAGCCAACATCCATGTCATGCTGGGAAAAGACATTGGACATTGCATTCAACTTGCTGGTTATTCTTTCCTTCCATTCCGGGGGTAATGGCGATTCCCCAAAGTTGAAAACTAGTGGAGTGCCGTTGGGCCCATGTGCGGAGGAACTGGTCACATGCTGCTCTGAGACGATGCACTCATAGGCTCCCAGCTCTGCTATGATGGTCGAAGATTGTATGTAGATGTCTTGCTCCGATTCGTTTCTCACCATGACAGGCACTTGGTGAGGGAAACGCATTGGCATGGCAACAAGACAGCTGCTAACGCACAGACCACCCGGCAGGCCTGAATCCGGATGTTGGACGACAGCATACTGACTTGCTGGGGCAGAGACTTTAGCAGAGCCTTTCAGCCATACGGTGTGACCAGCAGGAACGAGCACAGAGGATTTACTGAGCAGAGTTACAACTCCAAGATGGTCGCTGCAGCTTTGTTGGTAGGTCACTTGGAGAGTCTGTAGTACAGCTCGGTAACCGGATGCATTTGGTTGGAAGGAAGAATTGTCGCTTTGCCGAAACTGATCATAGAGTGTTTCAAGAGTGTTCATGCCAATCAGGATTGAGGTGGGAAATCCTGGTCTGACATCAGGAACAATGAGTGCAAGAGTTGGAACAGTAATGATGCTTCCAACAAAGTCTTTAGGAAAAGTCACTGTAGTTTCAATGTAGCCAAGATATGGAACATTTTGGCCTGCTGCTCCTTCGACATGGAGTAGCTCATTCAAGGGTTGAACTGACTGATCGGAGAGACATTTATTATAGAAGGAAACCGGAATGGTCGTAACTTGGGACCCTGTATCCAGAAGACAGGAACCTTGGTGACCGGCGACTTTAACATCAGCAGTACATCTGGATCCTATAAGTCCTTTTGGTACTCTCCTTGATGTAGACTGCAGCTCAGAACAGTTGACAGGAAGCTTACTCTTGGCGGGACAAATTTGGTCCTGCTCAGCCCCTGGGTGTCCCACACCAGGAACTAGAGCTAGTTTAAATGCTTCTTTGCAGATGGATTTTGTCCCTGCCACTTCTGCTGCCTGTCTTGAAACTGCTTTCGCTTGGCGCTAACCAGTGCTGGGTTCGGATCAGAATCACACTGAGGCTTAATGTGGCCATCCTCCCCACAGCGAAAACAAAACCCAGGTTTTAGATTGGAAGAAGCTAGGTTTGGTGTTTCTCCCCGTCTTCCCGGTTTCAGACTGCTTTGAGGCAGAATACGTAGCTGCTGGCTGATGTCTGTTGATCTGACCGGCATTGAGAGCGGCAAGCTGTTGTTGAATGGCTGTCATCTGTTGTGAAAGCTCCTTAGTGAAATTTGTTATCGCAGTGCACAGATTTGATTCTTCATCCGGGCGGTTTACAAATTGAGCATGAGTGGTTACCTTTTGTTTGGTTCCTCCAAGGTGCTGTTTCATTCTTAGCTCCTTTGCTGCTTCTCTGTCCTCCTCTGTTCGCAGGAGTAGTAAAAGTTCAGCAAAAGATGGTGGACTGGATTTCCTTTGTTTGAGTTGGAGTTCTGAAATCAGTCCATTGTCCCAACACCCTCTGCAGAATTGAGCCAATAAGCGTTTATCCATATCTCTCTCAGATACTCCTCCTCTCCTCACAGCATGTTGCAGTGCCACCTGGAGTCTCTGCAGGTACTCAGACGGCTTCTCTCCATGATTTTGGTAAGTGTCCATGAACTTGGCGTAAAGTTCTTCACCATCCTGGACAGTGCCATACGCTGACTCCAGCTGCTGCAGATACACATCAGGCAGCGCATCATGGCTTAGATGTTTCACCATGTCACAGGCAGGGGGCAGCAGGCTGTCACGAATTAGTCTGGCGCGTTGGAGATCAGAGATGGCTGGATCACGCAGCACTAATTCGACGCCAGACCGCCAGGTGTCGTAGTCCATTTCATGGTTTGGCCTGGGCACTTTACCAGAGAACGGTCTCAGCCGGTGGGTGGCATGCATAGATGTATCACTGCTCCGGACCACATGCTCCACGACGTAGCGCTGCACCTCAGGAGGGTTAAGGTCACCAGGTGCAATCGATCGCCCCCCGGCGCTGTTCATACCGGCACTGTTAAAAGCAGAAGCAGGTGGGGTGAGAGAGGTTTGTAAGGGAGCATACACTGGACCAAAAGTTCGACTTGGTACAGGAGGAGGTACAGATGGCTCTGGAGGGTTTTTTAGTTGGTCAGCTATCTTTTGTTCAATTTTAGGAACATTTACAGCAGCGGGATGAAGTTGTGCTATAGCTTGTTGTATCTGGGACATCATTTCACCAAGAACCATCGAATAATCTTTTCCAGACATTTTAGCAATTCCTTTCAAGTCAGATAAATAGGTGTCAGTCTTTGAACCACCCAACTTTGAAGTGTAAATTTGGGATAAATTCTTAATATGGAATTCGTTATTTTCATCAGAAAAAAATTTATACGTCAGTCGTGAAGACAGTTTTGCTACTGACGCTCCCGACACAAATTCAACAACGAGCATATGATGAAATTCGGATTCGCTATCATCAATAATGTCATCGCGATTAATGTCGCCGTATTGATCAAGAAAATCTATAACTTCAGAAGAACTCTCTTCAACCGGCCCATCCACTAAGACGGCATTAGGAATTTTTATCCCGAGTTTTTCAAAAACTTCCATTGCAAAAAACGAACTGGTGAGTCTGAATAAACTATTTCTGTTATTATACAATGTTAATTACTGTACAAACCAGCTCCTGGCTGGCTCGCCAAGATGTAACGGGTGTTTGAGACGGTTAACCGATATTAATATGTCTTAGGCTAGTAAAATAACAGAAGTCTAAATTCGTCTACAGGAGCTGGTGGTCAGTAACAACACAAAAACATAAGTTTAAATTTGGTGCAGGTACCATATATTGCAAAATAATCAAACAAAATATTTACAAATAGAAATAATGAAAGAAAAGAAAAAGAAAAGAATCCCAAAATATTTACAGACTGCAGTTGAACCGGTTTATAGTTAAGTGCACTTGGTAGTTGTTGTTCAAGTATATACTAATATAAATTACAGCAAATACACACACACAAAAACCAAAAAGAAAAAAGAACTGTCCCAGCAATAGATGGTATACAAGACCAGCGCGACAACCCACAAGGGTTTTATGGAAGTTTGTAGTGATAAGTCCGTAAGTTATTGTTCATCATGTGAAGGATGTGTATGTGGGGTTGAAGCACTAGTCTATGGAGAAGTGTGTGGGGGACAGACTGTGGACAACCTTCCTACCAGACCAGTAGGATGGCTATTCAGTGGATGCTACACGGATGGTAGGCTCCCAGCAATAGAAATTCGGCTCGCCATCATTCGTCTCCAGACAGAGAGAAAAAACCTGGCCTGTAGTACAACAACAGGACCAGTAAATAACAGGGCTAAGTTGGAACTAAGCATCAGCTCATTCCACACTCAGATATCATTTTCATGTGCACATAATTCTAAATCATTACAAAATAAATCAATAAATGTACAAACTGCAAATAATAAACATTAAGGGCATGACAACACAATCAACAGTACAATGTTATAGTTGTATTGTCTGCACACAGTTCAAATAATTTTAACAGTACTATAATCATATCTCATAATACATGTAAACACTTACTGAAAACAATTATATATTGTATCCCACAATTGCAAATGTCACAAAAGCATAAAATTAATCAAAACCAGTTGGTGAATATTTGGCTAATATGTTAGCTTGCAGCATGTAGTTCATTCAATCAGAGTACTCACCAGTTCCTCTAAGTAAACATATGGCAACCTGATGACGGTGACGATTCCCTGCAGCCACTAAGTTATTCTAAAAGTTACAATGATGTGTTTAAACTTAAAAGAATAAATCAAGCAAAAGAGTGAATTGTTTGTTGAACACAAACCTGTCCACAGCTGCCGATCAGCTTCCCCACACCTCTGAATAAGGAAGAAGCTGCAGCTTAGTTAAACTTGTGCTCTACTTCGCGATTGGCCAAGCACAGTCACATGACTGGGGTGGCATGAGATCACTTCTTAAAGGGGCAGCAGAACTACTAATATATTACCAGATTTCAACCTGGGTTACAAATACATTTACATTTACATTTAGTCATTTAGCAGACGCTTTTAGGTAACACTTTACTTGAAGGGGTGTGCATAAGACTGACATGACACCGTCATAATCATGACATAACACATTTTGGAGGTTTTATGCATGTTTATGACAAATGTCATTAAGTGTCATTCGCTCAATTATGACATTTTTAATGCAAATATGACATTGTGTGAGATGTCTTTGTTATGGCAACTTGACTTTACTAAGACAACACACCCTGTCATAAATATGTCATAAACATGACATAGCAGATTAATTATCAGACTTAAGAAACCACTTAGCTTTATGGGTTAACATTTCATTAAACTGTCATGTGGTTGGTTTTGACATTGGCTGTCATGAAGCCATTATAACATTTTAATGACAAATTAAATGTGTACCACTGTAGTTGAGGTCAAGAAAAACATTCATGACACAGTTATCATGGCCTCATGACCTAGAGTTCTCAACGGGCCTGAAAATTACAACCCGACCCGACCCGGCCCGTGGCTTTTAAAGCCCAGACCCGATGTAACCCGACACATCAACATGAATTATCTGCCCGAACCCGGCCCGCGGCCCGACGCCGCGTCGGATTTTTTTTTCTCATACACTTATTATCATGACCAGCAGACGGGAATTCAAATCAACCTTTAATGTTCACGCCTTTTAACAATACAAACAACTGAAACAATAAACTTTAAATATATAAATAGGCTGTTGTAGCGACGGTGAATTCACCTGAGGCAAGTTTACTTTTCACCAACTCCATCTTCTCTCCAGGCTAAAGCGGCGTCAGGTCTGCCCCCGCCCCTCTCCATGATGCGCGTTGCATGCAGACTTTCTTTATGGTGAACAGCAGCGATGATTAATAAATGTTTGGTTTTTTCACTGAGCGGAAAAGATTAAGCCCGAGGTCCGACCCGACCCGAGTCATTTGATTATATTTTCGACCCGAGCCCGGCCCGAACCCGCGGGTCCCGTCGGGCCGACCCGGCCCGTTGAGAACTCTATCATGACCCCAATGTCAAAACCAACCACCTGACAGTTTAATGAAATTTTAACCCATAAAGCTAAGTGGTTTCTTAAGTTTGATAGTTAATCTGCTATGTCATGTTTATGACAATTTATGTTGTCTTAGTAATGTCAAGTTGTCATGACAAAGACACTGGCAGGTTATGATGTATTGGTTTATGTCAAGTTGCCATAACAAAGACATCTCACACAATGTCATATTTGCATTAAAAATGTCATAATTGAGCGAATGACACTTAATAACAGTTGTCATAAACATGCATAAAACCTCCTTCATATTTATGACATCTGCCATGTCATGATTATGATGGTGTCATGTCAGTCTTACTCTTATGCACACCCCTTCAAGTAAAGTGTTACCCGCTTTTATCCAAAGCGACTTACAAATTAGGACTAAATTAAGCGAGTCATCAAGAAGAAGAGGCAAAAGCAACAAAAGAAGTGCTCAAAATGGTAACGCTTTAGATTACAGCCCGGAAAGTACTGCGTAATTAAATTGAAAGTATAGTGTAACTTTCGGTAATTACAGTGTACCTACGTGTAAGTATAGGGGAATAATATGTAAAGTTTTGGGAATAAAGGGGTAACAGCCAGGAAAATAACAAATTATTTAGGCAAATTATTTAGACTGTGAGTATTCCAGGTAGCAGGGTAAGTATGACATTGCGGGCTGTAAATTAAGTGGCGCTTCTTACCCTCTTGTTTCATGTAGTAGGGTAAGAACAATAAAAACACATGTACACACACACAATCTGATATCACTCGGAAAACTTTATTTTAAAAACAACAGATTTACAACATATTACACTTCTTATTCTTTATTATTTTTTTAAAATCAATTTTTCATTTCAAATACTAAGGTCCTGACAGAAAAGTAGCATGTTTTGTCCTTTTTTCTCTTGCATGGCTTCCTCCTCCTCTTGGTCCTCCTCTTCTTTTTCTATCGTTCCACTGATTAGCCTAATCTTAAGGAGTATTTTTCTATTCTGTATTATGTATTAAAAGAAAATACAGTACACCCAGAAATGTTCTCATAATTTACTCATCTTTTCGCTACCGACCAACTGTCACCAGCGAGTGCATGAGAGTCGGCCTCACAGGGTCGACTTGAATGGCTTCGCGTTTGGTGAAGCTTTAAGCGTTCATTGCATCCTCGTGGAAGGTTGATGTGAAACTCACGCGAGAACTGGTGTCTCTGTTCTTCTGCATGGTTTGTTTTTCATTAGTATTATCTGTTATTGTTTGTATTTTGTTGTGAGCAATAATAAAAACATAAAAAAATAATAATAATTCGACATCCGGTTTTTCGGTGCGCTTACGTCAAGCTTTAAATTTTCAAGCGTAAACACTCAAGCCTCTCATGAACGCGCAGGTGACAGTTGGTCGGAAGCGATAGTCTACAGTTTAAAATTTATAAATATTTGGTATTTTTCTTACAAAAGCTTATCGTTTCACTTCAGAAGACATTGATTCATCCATTGGGGTCGTATGGATTACTGTAGTTATTGTTGTATGTGCTGTTGCCAACTTTTAGGAACACATGAGCTTGCATTATATGCATTTACAGAGATTATTTATTTTTCTAAAAACTTTTGTTTGTGTTAATCTGAAGAAGGAAATTCGTATACATCTCGGATGACGTGAGGGTAAAAGATGAGTAAATGGTGAGGACATTTCTGTACTGTATTTTCTTTTAACATTTCTTTGAAATGTCATGGGATTCCTTCTTAAGATTCATCAGTGGAAAGAAAGAAAAAGAAGAAGAGGAACAAGAGGAGAAGGAAACCAAGCAAGATAAACAAAGTGCTGTAAATCCGTTTTGAAATAAGTTGTTTTTCAAATAAAGTTTTCCGAGTGATATCAGATTGTGTGTGTGTACATGTGTTTTTATTGTACTTACCCCGTAACTACATGAAACAAGAGGGTAAGAAGCACCACTTTAATTTACAGCCCGCAATGTCATACTTGCCCTGTAACTACATGGAACAAGAGTATATTTTCCCAGCATTTAAAAAAAAAAAATTGCAATAGTTTTACTTGCCTTGAAACTTAATCAGTGCACCTTTGCAATAATAACAAATTAGCCTACTTTATAAAGGCACTGATATGTACCCCGTAATTTAAAAAAAGCCTTTATGTATTTTTATACACTATTATTAGAAAAAGGTGCAGTGTATGTACTCACTAAATTGCTCCCAAAAGTAAGATTCTAAAATACTTAGTCTAAATAATTTGCCTAAATAATTTATTTTCCTGGTTGTTACCCCTTTATTCCCAAAACTTTACATATTATTTCCCTATACTTACACGTACATACTTTATATGTACACTGTAATTACCAAAAGTTACACTGTAATTTCGTTTTAATTACGCAGTATTTTCCT
Source organism: Abramis brama (assembly GCF_963993115.1). Lineage (NCBI taxonomy): Eukaryota > Metazoa > Chordata > Actinopteri > Cypriniformes > Leuciscidae > Abramis > Abramis brama. The sequence continues at coordinate 1,151,919 of NC_139975.1, forward strand.
GGTTGTTACCCCTTTATTCCCAATACTTTACATATTGTTCCCCTATACTTACACGTAAGTAGTTTATAGGTACACTGTAATTACCGAAAGTTATACTGTACTTTCACTTTAATTACGCAGTACTTTCCGGGCTGTAATCTAAAGCATTACCTTTTTTTGTATGTGGCATGCTGATGTTCTGTATGAAAAGTCTGATGTATATAGAGTAAAGAGGAAAGGGGATAGTACAGTTCCCTGGGGGGCCCCAGTGCTTGTTTCCACAGTGTCTGAGACTGTGTTCCCTAGTCTGACGTACTGTGGCCGCTCTGTCAAGTAACTGATGATCCACTCAATGAAAGCAGGCTCCATGCTCAGATTCTCGAGTTTCCCTCTCAGGATTTGAGTCTGGATGGTGTTGAATGCACTCGAGAAATCAAAGAACATCAGCCTCACGTACCCCCCTGTCCCATCGAGAAAAGAGAGGGCTCGATGAAGCAAGTAGAGGACAGCATCCTCCACTCCCATGTTCGCACGATAGGCAAACTGCAGGGGTTCAAGTGCCTGCTGTAGTTGTGGGCTCAAGGATTACCTAATCAGATTGAATTTGTGAATCTTCTACGATTTTTCCTGGAGAGGTTTGGTCCCATTCTTGAGGATTAGACAAACCCTAGCGGAGGTCACATAGACATTGTGTTTGTGGCTCATGGCAGAATTGATGACCAGTTTATGCCAGCAGGAGGACTGGTGCCCACACCGAACATCAGAGACACCATTCTCTACTCTCCGTGGAACTGCGCTATTGACGCCAACACTGCATTTGCAATTGCTCTGGGGAACAGTAAAGCGACAGACAGAGCGTTTGTCAATACTGCTCACTGTGAGCCGCACCCTTTGCCAGATCACTGGAACCGCATGCGAAGATCTCCCTACAACATCCCAGGGATTCTTCTAGCCCCTGTGACCCCTGAAGAAGAATGGGCCTTTTTTCAGCAGTTTTGGAGAGGCAGGAAAATAGAAGAACGTGTTATTATTCCATATGTTGTCCCACAATGTTTGGTAAAATCATTCGGAGAGATCCCCCTGTACATGCTCATATTAGTGACATAATTTATACTCAGGCTGTCTAATAAAACAGCTACTGTGCACCTGGCGGCTTGTTTGGGCCGAGAAGTCCTGCATGGCCAGAAGAGTGGGTAAGACAGTATGCCTACACAAGTGATGGAACTGTTATGATGGTGGACCTGGGTAACAGGAACATGAACTCTATGTTATTCTATGCCTTAAGATCATTGTTTGACAGAAACCGTAGATAAATCAGCTGAACGGCCTCTGGGTCAGTCCTGATATGTAGTAAACACAGGGCTGGAGAGCGACCCGGAGCGGGGCAGTTTAATGACCAAGAACAGACCATTGTTTTCATGTTAAAGGAACTTTTAGAACAGTTCAGGTCTTTCTATCCCATCATATTCACCACTGACATGTTTCAACCGCAACATAAAGATAAATTACAAATTAAATACAGAGTATTGTGCTATGACAATTCCGACTGTAACATTATGGGAAAACATTTTTGGTTTCCATTTAAACAAACATGAAATATATATATATATATATATTTAACTTTACTATATCAAATTCAATTCACATTTATTTTTCATTTAATTTACTTTCCGTGTAAAACTTATGGGGTTCACCTGTATCCAGCTTAATTACTAATCTACTATTAATAATCTGCATTATATAATTATATTACAGTTTTTCTCGATTGCTTAAACACATTTCTTGAAATTATGCCTCGTATTCTCAAAACTATAAACACAAATCCATAACGTCTCCTCCAATTCCCCAAACATCCTATTTTCAGGTCAAAATGAAGCTCTACACTCAAAACCTTTCACACAAACCTTCACTCGATTTGACTGTGAATTACAGAAACCACTCCTTAACACCTGCAGTTACAGTTTTTCTCGATTGTTTACACACATTTTCTGGTACTTGAGACACAATGACCACAACATGTAACTCATTCACCAACCCCCTGAACCAGTTCTGCTAAACTACAAGCACAATTCCTGCTTTACAATCACATTGCAGTTCTAAAACACACTTTTTTCAGAACACTACACACAATTCTCTGCTTTTGGCACAATTTTCATGCAGAAAATCTCTTGTTTTCACAAGGAACACACTGCCATTCAGATACACACACTGACTCATCACATGGGCAAACACCCGTCACACAGTTTTACAATTAGCAATCAGAGCTTTAGCATAAAAGGGCAACAGGTCAGCTCTTCAATGGAGCAATGGATGCCAACATTGGATTTTTTTTTGTTTTACTGTATACAGTCAATTCTTCTGTTGTTTTGTATGTAGACCCTTGTATGTACAACTTTGTGTTGGTTGGGATGTACACTGTGTACATTGTTTTTGTGGGAAAAATAAAATATATTTGTTACCGTGTATTTGTGTGTTCTGAGTATAAAAACAATATTCTCAGATATTTTACAACACACTTATGTATGTACTGTCTGTAGTAAGTGTAACACTGAACCAAAAAAAGGCCTAAATCATTATGATGAATGGAGAAGAAGTGTTTTACATTGAGCACATCAGTGTTCAACTGGTTCTTATAAATGTCTATTCATATGATGGTTTGTGTGTGTCATTTGAAAACAAAATACCATTTTGAGAAGAAATAACATTTTTTTGAATGTAAAGTTTCATTTTGCAGGAGAATTGAGGGGTTTTGCCCATTGTGTGTGTGTGTTTTTTTGGATTTGTGTGTAGAGTTCTGAGAATATGAGGCATGCTTTCAGAAAATGTGTGTAAACAATCGAGAAAAACTGTAATATATTAAGGAGGCTGGTGCTACCGCAAATCTTAGTTAAGGTAGGTCAAACTAAAGGCGCATGTATGAACGGAGCAGTAGCACGTCATCTGGAAACCTTTTGATTTCTGTCTATCACTGGTTTAGCAAGTTGTATGGAAATGGCTAAATTAAACTACACTCTCTGGTCCGAGTGAGCAGTAGGCAACCGACCTTAGAGGTATTAGCAAACCCTACATCCTCTGACTCAAATCAGAATTAAGTTTGTGTCCGTGAGAAACGCGAATTGGCTGGCGTGATCTCTGTGCGGCATTGGGTCCATAATGAATTAATAACTGAAAGTATGGGATACTCAGATTAATCAAAGATCTAAATTAATTCATAATCAATATTTATGATTATTTTCTAATCAGAAACACAATGTAAATTTGATTATCATTTGAAATTGGAGTCAGATTACGCATAGAGCTAAAGTAATACTACAACTAAATTCCAATAAATTAATGGACACATAAAATTCCAATAACTTCACTGGAGCGCTGAAAAGACATACACGTATTAAACCTTCGCCAGGCCTTTTGATTCCGTCTTGGGCCAATGGATGGTCCTTACAAGAAAAACTATTTTGTTGTTCCGAGAACCCTTAAAAACTTCAGTTAAAAGATAAAATGGCAGTTCATGATATATTCTTAATTTCCTTTAAGTGCATTTACAAATTCTTTTAATAGGTTTTAGAAGAAAATCACTCTGAAACTTGTACGAAAAAAGTTTACGAATCACAATGGTTTTGTTTTATTAACAAAGTACAGAATAAAAGTCAACTTAAAACAAACACGAGTAGCCTTCACCACAGGATTCTTGCGTGTCTCACAATTTATCCTCTTCTGAAATCACAGGGTTTTCCTCAGCAAGAAGCATTTGCATAGTATATAAAAAATACAGCATTTGGTAAAACAATCATACAGCAACAGTCAGCTTCTCCCCCTCGGGTTTCACGTTTCATGAACACACAATTTCTGCCAGAATGCACATTTCCATCAGTGTAAATCAGGACTTGTAATCTTCGTTCCCAGGATCTTTTCCTTGTCTGTTCCAACGGTTAGAACTGATCTGGGAAAGGTGTTTGAGTTTGCTGCTCCCGCTACATGGGACAAGTTACAGAAATCCATGAAACTTGATAAGCCGGTGTCATTGGTGGCTTTTAAAGGACAAATCCAGTGAAAAATGAACCTAGGGGTAATTAACACATGGTTACCGAGTCGATCGTTACCGAGTCGATCGTTCCCTGCGATGCGTTTTCATGATAATCGAATATAAAGTGTTTTATCTTTAAAAACAGATTAGCTCATAACAATAGTATATGGGGCACAGAGTAAGTAAAAGTAAATCGCTAGTTAATACCACTAACAAGGCTCAAAATAGCCTCACACTAACACGGTAACATAATGAGGGTCCTTACAAACCGAAGCATTGAGAACTTTGTAAAACAGCAAGGCGTTCGTGGCTCGATTAGTCAAGACTGTTTTCCAAGATGGATCCTGCATGTCAACGCGTAATGTACTGTCTTTATAAAGTATCTTCTTATTAAACTGTCTGTACACTTACAAAGTTCTCAATGCTTCGGTTTGTAAGGACCCTCATTATGTTACCGTGTTAGTGTGAGGCTATTTTGAGCCTTGTTAGTGGTATTAACTAGCGATTTACTTTTACTTACTCTGTGCCCCATATACTATTGTTATGAGCTAATCTGTTTTTAAAGATAAAACACTTTATATTCGATTATCATGAAAACGCATCGCAGGGAACGATCGACTCGGTAACCATGTGTTAATTACCCCGAGGTTCATTTTTCACTGGATTTGTCCTTTAAAGCTACACTGTGTAACTTTTTTAGTTGATTCTTAGAGAAAACACTTAGTTCTTTCAAAAATATATGTGCTCATTAATGTATAATTACTTCTTTCAAGTAATAAAGTATTCTTGTAAGTTTATAATCTGCCATTGAAAGTACATACGGGTAAGGGGTTCAAATGCCGGTCGCCATGTTGCCCCTCCATCTTGAAACTACATTGGCCAAAGAGGGACATACAAGCTTCGCCTTTAGCGTTTTTACACACAGTGGCACCGTGACGAATGTGAGAGGGAGATTACTCGCGACTGCTGGCAGATTTGAAATAATACGGCCACCGTAGGAGTTAAAACACCTTTGGAATGGGAGGTGCTAGAAAGTAATATTCAGTTGGTAGTCATATACAATTTCACCACTAGATGGGAGTAAATCCCACACAGTGTAGCTTTAAGAGGAGGTTAACTGACCTCATCTGGCTGTAGATGTTCTGCCTGATGTGTTGAGGATTGTGGTTGACTTTAAGGGATTTGCTATTTCAGTTGTTTCATGTTTTCATTATTTTTGTGTATTTTGTGTTTGTATGTATGTATGCTTGTACCTGTCTTGGTCAGGAGACTCTTGAAAAAGAAGATTACATTTTTAATCTCAATGAGTCTCTTCATGGTTAAATAATGGTAAAAAAAATAAATAAAAAAATGGACCAAGTTTTCGGACCCAGCCCAAAGGGGCGCTGTCGATTCCCCCAGGCCTGGGTACTAGCTTCAGCCCAGCCAGGCTTGGGCCCTCATAATAAAAATAATAATAATAATCCTCAGAAAAACAATAGGGCCTTCACCCTTTCAGGGCTTGGGTCATAATAAGGGCACAAAGAACACAAGCAAACCAGAAGAGAAGAGTTTCGGTTCCTGTATTCGATCTATCTATAAAAAAAGCCCCAGCACAGTTTTTCTGCCCTTTCTCCACCCAGCTCACACATCCTCATACTCTCAAAAACATGCAGAGGAAATTGTGACACACACTTGTGCTTTACAGTTTTTCTTGATTGCTTAAACACATTTCTTGAAACTATGCCTCGTATTCTCAAAACTGTAAACACAAATCCATAACGCCTCACCCAATTCCCCAAACATCCTATTTTCAGGTCAAAATGAAGCTCTACACTCAAAACCATTCACTCTTGCTGAAAAACCAAACTTTGGCCTCAGACACAGACACAAGCCCTCAGAATCACACACACTAACACACACTGGTGCAATAAATTCAAAACAACATTTCCAAAAGTTATGTTGCTTGTGTTTACCCTCCCTCTCAAACCTTTTCACATGATGAACACAAAAGACACAACCAGTGGATACATTGGCACATTTTTATTCATTCATGTTCTACACAGTGCAACACACAAAAAAAGCTTTTTCCTGTTATACAGTTTTATTTTTACTCTCTCCTCTAATTTAATATATATATATATATATATATATATATATATATATATATATATATATATATATTTTACTTAAGATGTGTGTGTCCATCATATGACAGTAAAAGAGCACACACAAACCTTATTCTAATATGGAATTGTATTGGAATGGTAAAGAGTGTTGGTCGTGACAGGAGGGCCTCCACTCAAGGATACAATATGATGAACACGTCTAAGAATGTTCCACATATGGTTGAAATACCATCATTTGCCTAGAAAGATAACATTCTGGAATCAAGACTATAAAGGAGAAAGGATGCTTCACTGTCACTCTCTGTGTCACTCTGTGTGACTGTACGACTGCTGGCCTTTTCTTGCAAGAGAATCCACCTCATCAAAGACTATTGGAAATGTTTGTCTCTTATTCAGTGATAGAATTTTGTTTGCCACCACTCCTCCCTGAAGGCTCTCGAGGCGATGGTAAAGCGACTCAAATTTGGCCTTACTTGTAGCCGAGCCTCCCTCATAGTCAAACCATTGATAAAGACATGGGCAACTAGAGTGGCTTGAGTTTCATCTGAGACTGCTTGTCTTCTTGCCCTTGCCCTTCGTCCTCCTTATCCCTCTTCCTTCATGTCTTTCTGGATCCATTGTTCCAAAACACAATAATCTGATTTGGGCCCTTTTATCTATCTACTGAAGGATCTGATTGATGTGTGTTAAATTTTGACTCTTAGGGCCCTATTTTAACGATCTGAAACGCAAGTATCAAGCGCGAAACGCAAGTAACTTTGTGGGCGGATCTAAATCTAAAATGTGTTGGTCTGAAGTAGCTTCATTACTCATAGGTGTGGCGACATCTCACATTCCCTTTAAGAGCAGGCGTGCTTGTTCCACGGCGGATTGCTATTACAGTTTTTTACGATTGTTTACACACTAAAATAAAAATTTCCACACAATTTGCAAAATTCTACTCCAAGGAGCAAAACACCTCCACAGATGTGCACAACATTACACACAATGTCTGCTTCACCCTTTTTGCAAAACATTACACACAGTGATTTGTAAAACTCCACACACATTTTCACACCTTAGACACAGTTAAGGATTGTGAGGTTACTTCCTTGTCATTACAAAGCCCCGGATTGCCAATGACAACACTAATGAACGAATTGGATAAACACAACCACCAGGTGTGGAAGCACACATGTGCTAATTTGAAAACGCAGCACTCAGGTGTGCTATAAAAGACAGCAGGTGAGTTCACCTGTCTTCAACAAAAATGGAAGGAGCTAGAAGAAAAAGAAGAAGAGTGAGAATAAGAGGGGGAGCTCAAAGAGGAGATGGAGGTAGAGGAAGAGGAGAAGGAGGTAGAGGAAGAGGCCCAGGTAGAGGAAGAGGAGAAAGAGGAAGAGGAGAAGAAGGAGGTAGAGGAAGAGGAGAAGGAGATAGAGGAAGAGGAGAAAGAGGAAGAGGAGAAGAAGGAGGTAGAGGAAGAGGAGAAGGAGGTAGAGGAAGAGGAGAAGAAGGAGATAGAGGAAGAGGAGAAGAAGGAGAAAGAGGAAGAGGAGAAGGAGATAGAGGAAGAGGAGAAAGAGGAAGAGGAGAAGAAGGAGGTAGAGGAAGAGGAGAAGGAGGTAGAGGAAGAGGAGAAGAAGGAGATAGAGGAAGAGGAGAAGAAGGAGATAGAGGAAGAGGAGAAGGAGGTAGAGGAAGAGGAGAAGAAGGAGATAGAGGAAGAGGAGAAGAAGGAGATAGAGGAAGAGGAGAAGGAGATAGAGGAAGAGGAGAAAGAGGAAGAGGAGAAGAAGGAGGTAGAGGAAGAGGAGAAGGAGGTAGAGGAAGAGGAGAAGAAGGAGATAGAGGAAGAGGAGAAGGAGGTAGAGGAAGAGGAGAAGAAGGAGATAGAGGACGAGGAGAAGAAGGAGATAGAGGAAGAGGAGAAGGAGATAGAGGAAGAGGAGAAGGAGGAGGTAGAGGAAGAGGAGAAGAAGGAGATAGAGGAAGAGGCCTAGTTAGAGGAAGAGGAGAAGGAGGTAGAGGAAGAGGAGAAGAAGGAGGTAGAGGACGAGGAGAAGAAGGAGATAGAGGAAGAGGCCTAGGTAGAGGAAGAGGAGAAGGAGGTAGAGGAAGAGGCCTAGGTAGAGGAAGAGGAGAAGGAGGTAGAGGAAGAGGAGAAGGAGGAGGTAGAGGAAGAGGAGAAGAAGGAGATAGAGGAAGAGGAGAAGGAGGTAGAGGAAGAGGAGAAGGAGGAGGTAGAGGAAGAGGAGAAGAAGGAGATAGAGGAAGAGGAGAAGGAGGAGGTAGAGGAAGAGGAGAAGAAGGAGATAGAGGAAGAGGCCTAGTTAGAGGAAGAGGAGAAGGAGAAGGAGGTAGAGGAAGAGGAGAAGAAGGAGGTAGAGGAAGAGGAGAAGAAGGAGATAGAGGAAGAGGCCTAGTTAGAGGAAGAGGAGAAGGAGGTAGAGGAAGAGGAGGAGAAGGAGGTAGAGGAAGAGGAGAAGAAGGAGATAGAGGAAGAGGCCTAGTTAGAGGAAGAGGAGAAGGAGGTAGAGGAAGAGGAGAAGAAGGAGGTAGAGGACGAGGAGAAGAAGGAGATAGAGGAAGAGGAGAAGAAGGAGATAGAGGAAGAGGAGAAGAAGGAGATAGAGGAAGAGGCCTAGTTAGAGGAAGAGGAGAAGGAGGTAGAGGAAGAGGAGAAGAAGGAGGTAGAGGACAAGGAGAAGAAGGAGGTAGAGGAATAGGAGAAGAAGGAGATAGAGGAAGAGGCCTAGTTAGAGGAAGAGGAGAAGGAGGTAGAGGAAGAGGAGAAGAAGGAGGTAGAGGACGAGGAGAAGAAGGAGATAGAGGAATAGGAGAAGAAGGAGATAGAGGAAGAGGCCTAGTTAGAGGAAGAGGAGAAGGAGGTAGAGGAAGAGGAGGAGAAGGAGGTAGAGGAAGAGGCCTAGTTAGAGGAAGAGGAGAAGGAGGTAGAGGAAGAGGAGAAGAAGGAGGTAGAGGACGAGGAGAAGAAGGAGGTAGAGGAATAGGAGAAGAAGGAGATAGAGGAAGAGGCCTAGTTAGAGGAAGAGGAGAAGGAGGTAGAGGAAGAGGAGGAGAAGGAGGTAGAGGAAGAGGAGAAGAAGGAGATAGAGGAAGAGGCCTAGTTAGAGGAAGAGGAGAAGGAGGTAGAGGAAGAGGAGAAGAAGGAGGTAGAGGACGAGGAGAAGAAGGAGATAGAGGAAGAGGAGAAGAAGGAGATAGAGGAAGAGGAGAAGAAGGAGATAGAGGAAGAGGCCTAGTTAGAGGAAGAGGAGAAGGAGGTAGAGGAAGAGGAGAAGAAGGAGGTAGAGGAAGAGGAGAAGAAGGAGGTAGAGGAATAGGAGAAGAAGGAGATAGAGGAAGAGGCCTAGTTAGAGGAAGAGGAGAAGGAGGTAGAGGAAGAGGAGAAGAAGGAGGTAGAGGACGAGGAGAAGAAGGAGATAGAGGAAGAGGAGAAGAAGGAGATAGAGGAAGAGGAGAAGAAGGAGATAGAGGAAGAGGAGAAGGAGGAGGTAGAGGAAGAGGAGAAGAAGGAGATAGAGGAAGAGGAGAAGGAGGTAGAGGAAGAGGAGAAGAAGGAGATAGAGGAAGAGGCCTAGCTAGAGGAAGATGAGAAGGAGGTAGAGGAAGAGGCCTAGGTAGAGGAAGAGGAGAAGGAGGAGGTAGAGGAAGAGGAGAAGAAGGAGATAGAGGAAGAGGAGAAGGAGGAGGTAGAGGAAGAGGCCTAGGTAGAGGAAGAGGAGAAGAAGGTAGAGGAAGAGGAGAAGGAGGAGGTAGAGGAAGAGGAGAAGAAGGAGATAGAGGAAGAGGAGAAGAAGGAGGTAGAGGAAGAGGAGAAGAAGGAGGTAGAGGAAGAGGCCTAGGTAGAGGAAGAGGAGAAGAAGGAGGTAGAGGAAGAGGCCTAGACAAGGAAGAGGTAGGGAAGGACTTATGCCATTGAAGACATAGCCTGTGATGTGGATGAAATCTTATGGCCTGATCCAGCCAGACGGAGAGATGATGAATAGTTACAGTATTCTTGTTGCTTTTACAGTAGTTTTTCTTCAGAGTCAAAGTGTATGTACTCCATGCAGTAATTTTTATTTGTCTACAGATTTTATTTGTTTCATTGATTTCATTGTTGGTTGATTACTGTATCTGATTATGGTAAGATATACTGTGTAAGTATTGAAATAAATACTTGAAATATTCAGTCTGCAGCATCAGTGTTGTGCAGTGCCTGGTAAGTTTATAGTAGGCCTATTTGTGTACATTCTCCCTATATCTCAAACTAATCATGAAGAATGTTGTGGGTTTGTCACAATTTTTTATTTTTTTTTGTCATCTAAATTATCCCTTACATAACAATGGCTGGCCAAAAATCGCCTCGGTTACGACTGTAACCTCGGTTCCCTGAAGAGGGAACGAGCGTTGCGTCGAGATTGACGCTAGGGGAACGCTTCGCGTGATGATGTCTTGAAGCACATGTAAAATCAGCCCAATGGCGTGGCGGAACGTCAGATGCGGGTGACGTCACGTACCAGGAAACTATAAAGCCTGCTAGAAAACAGAGAGCGGCAGCTTCGTAAAGTCTGAAGTAGCAGCTGACAGGCATGAAGGAGATATGGCAAGGTGACGCAACGCTCGTTCCCTCTTCAGGGAACCGAGGTTACAGTCGTAACCGAGGCGTTCCCTTTCAAGGGAACTCGCGTTGCGTCGAGATTGACGCTAGGGGAACGTCTATACCAACGCCACCATAGCTACAAATGTCTGTCCTGTGTGAAATCACGAAGAGCAGCACTAGGAAGACAGAACATGAGACCCTGGAGTAGAGTCCAGGTCCAAGGAGTAAAATCTGACGAAAGTGTGCGGTGAGGACCAGCCTGCCGCATCACAAACGTCCTGTAAGGACACTCCTGATATAAGGGCCTTGGAGGCCGCCATACTCCTAGTAGAGTGCGACCGGACAGCCATAGGAGAAGGCTGTCCGGCTGCCTCATAAGCAAGCGAAATGGCCTCAACCACCCACTTGCTCATCCTTTGCTTATGGCGCTTTTCCACTGCATGGTACGGTACGGTTCGGTACGGCACGGCACGCTTTGGCGCTTTTCCACTGCATGGTACGGTACGGCTCGGTTCGGCACGGCTCACTTATGGCGCGTTTCCACTGCATAGTACGGTACGGTACGGCTCGCTTCGGCTCGCTTTAAATGGTACCACCTCTGTTGAGGTTCCAAGCGTACCGTACCAGTACTAAAATGTGACGTGAAAACACTGCAGATCACTGATTGGTCAAACAGAATCGTCACTATCAGCGTCATTCTATTTGCGACACGAGACACTAAACCCGCTAGATTTAAATAGACAGTAGACAACAGCCAACGCTGTTTCTTGCAGTTAAAAAGTTTATTGCAAACTATACTTTAATGATCACAATTAAAGTTTTAATTTTATTAAATTGAACAAGCGCAAAATTAAGCATTAAATCAAATATTCAAAAAGACTTAATAATAATGTTATTTCTCTCTATAGGCGCGTTTACTACGAATATGGCGATCGTCAACTTCATCTTTGCCAGACACTGACAGAAAACACTATTTTATAAATAAAAATCAGTGCATGCGTCCCCGGATTTACAAATGCACATATTGCTTGTTGCACGCACATTATGTCGAAATAACGAGATATTATGTTGAAATAACATTATTTTTGAATATTTGATTGAATGCTGAATTTTGCGCTTGTTCAATTTAATAAAATTAGGCATATATATATATATATATATATATATATATATATATATATATATATATATATATAGGCTACTATTAATAAATGAGCAAAACTTGGCCACAAAATATTTAATATTACATTTTTTTGATGTTTACAATTAAAGTTTTAATTTTATTAAAACGCGTGCACTGATTTTTATTTATAAAATAGTGTTTTCTGTCAGTGTCTGTGCATGGCAAAGATGAAGTTGACGATCGCCATATTCGTAGTAAACGCACCTATAGAGAGAAATGCACATAATGGATTACATACGAGAGTAGCCTATTTATTTTTGTTTTGAATTATTTCGTTTAAAGACATTTCAAGCTTTGTGTATTTGAGGATGAGATGCGCTAGTTAACGTACGTAGGCCTACAATGCAAGTGACCGCTCGGGCGCCTCAATGATTAAATTGTCTATTTTGCATCTTATTTTTTCAATTCAGGCAATTGTTTGATGAAAAAAAATATTAAAATTAAGATACAATTTATACAAAACGAAATTCACTTTAAAGAAAGGCTTTCTACCAAACAAAACATAATGAAGTGGTCAAAATTATTTCTGACTCGCTTCATGTCTCTCTACTCGTGCTGTTCACTTTTCATAATCAACATAAGCAGATGGAAAAAAAATAAGTTACATAACATTAACTAAATGCGCTTTTTTAATGGCAGTAGGCTATAGTTTAAAACAGTACATTAGGCTCTCTATTTGTAAAGATTGCTGCACATTCATTTAATTCTGAATTGTGCACACACAAGTTGAAAGGCATTTGTTCAAATCAAGTTCACGGATAATTGTGCGTGCATTTATTAATCATTATGATACTGAAATCATATAGTAGGCTATGCTATGTACAAAAAATTAGATGAGCCCATATGAACGCAACGTTTAATTACACGTTAAGAATTTTCCTTCCATATAGTAAACCATTATAAGAACGTTAAAAACATCCACATGCCGAGAATCAAGAGCACCATCCCCTGTGTTGTGCGTTTGAAATGTGGCGCGTTTACGATGATGTCATGGCAGTAGAGGCGGCAACTATACCGATCAGTCCCACCCAGTTTGAATTCCAGCACTGTACCAACTGGGCAGTGAGCTGGGTCCAACCGACGGTCACTACACCAAGAAGTGAATACTCTCCACTTCAGGGCATAAAGTTTCCTCGTGGAGGGAGCTCTGGACTGTAGAATGGTCTCAACAACCTCAGTTGAGAGACCCGACTCTATGAGCTGGGCCCCCTCGGAGGCCAAGCCCACAGGTTCCACAGTTCTGGCCGAGGGTGAAATATCGAGCCCTCTGCTTGGGACAGAAGGTCCCTCCTGACGGGTAGCTCCAGAGGAGGCCCGTCGAGGAGCGACACAAGATCGGGAAACCATACTCTGCCCGGCCAGCGCGGGGCTATAAGAAGCAGGCAAACCCGGTCCCTGCGAACTCTTTCCAGAACTCCCGGGAGCAGAGCAACTGGGGGAAAAGCGTACAGACGTAGCCTCGGCCACGTCTGCACCATAGCATCCAGTCCCAGAGGAGCTGGATGCGTGAGGGAGAACCAAAGTGGACAGTGAGACGTCTCTCGAGACGCAAACAGATCCACTTGTGCTTGGCCAAACTCCCTCCATATCAGCTCCACCACCTCGGGGTGGAGCCTCCATTCCCCGGGCCTCAGCCCCTGTCTCGACAGAGTGTCTGCTCCTAAATTCTGGACCCCGGGGATGTAGGCTGCCCTGAGAGACAGCAACTTCCCCTGGGACCACAAGAGGATATGGCGTGCCAGATTGGATAATGGGCGCGAGCGCAAACCCCCTTGGTGATTTATATAGGCGACTACCGAAGTGTTGTCCGTATGTACTAGCCCATGGTGTCCCCTGAGATCTGTGATAAAGCTCCTCAGAGCCCGGAAGACAGCTAACATCTCTAGGCGATTGATATGCCAGGAACGATGATGGTCTTCCCACAGACCTTGAGATGAGCGACCCTCCAGGATCGCTCCCCAACCCGTGAGGGAAGCATCCGTCGTTAGCAGTTTGCGACGACAAGGAGCTCCCAACACTGGGCCCTGGGACAGGAACCAAGGTTTCTTCCACATAACCAGGGCACGTAAGCATCGCCGCGTGACCTTGATTGTGCGAAATGGGTTGCCCCTCGGGGAAAACCCCCTGGTCCTGAGCCACCACTGCAGGGGCCTCATGTGCAGCAGTCCAAAAGGTATCACGTTGGAAGCTGCTGCCATGAGACCCAACAGTCTCTGGAACTGTTTGACAGTGAGTAGCTGGCCTAGCTTTACACTTTTCACAGCTGCAAGGATGGACTCTATACGTGGCGGTGACAGGCGCGCCCGCATCGACACTGAGTCCCAAACCACGCCCAAAAAAGTGGTCCTCTGGAGTGGAGAAAGCACACTCTTCTTGGCGTTCAGTCGTAACCCCAACTCTTTCATGTGGGCGAGAACAACATCTCGATGTTGAACCGCCAACTGATGCGACTGAGCCAAAATCAACCAAACGTCGATGTAGTTCATGATGCGAATACCCTGGAGGCGCAGCGGCGCCAGAGCTGCATCCATGCATTTGGTGAAAGTGCGGGGTGATAAAGCTAGGCCGAATGGAAGAACCCGATATTGGTATGCTTTGCCCCCGAAAGCAAACCTCAGGAACTTCCAATGACACGGACGGATGGAAATATGGAAATATGCGTCCTTGAGGTCTATCGTGACAAACCAGTCCTCGGACCTGATCTGTGGCACGATCTGTCTCAATGTTAACATTTTGAACTTGAGCTGCATGACTGACTCGTTCAGAACTCGAAGATCTAAAATGGGACGCAATCCCCCGTCCTTCTTTGGAACTATGAAGTACCGGCTGTAAAACCCGGTTTCCCTGCTGGAGGGAGGTACATATTCTATGGCCCCTTTCTCTAACAGAGTGTTTACTTCCTGTTCCATAACCAGAACCTGCTCGGGGCCCACCACTGTGGGTAGAACCCCCATAAACCGAGGTGGGCGTTTCTTGAATTATATTTGATACCCTTTTTCCACGGTCTGCAGGACCCAACGAGAAACATTTGACAGTAGCTTCCACGCTGTCAAAGATTCTACTAGAGGTACCAGTCTCTCGAGACTGGTTTCTGGATTTTGTTGCTGTTGAGTAGTCGGCTCGTCGCCCTGTAGCGGCGCACCGGCAGGGAACGATCGAACAGACTGCTCTAACACCCTCCTCAGAGGGGGCGGGCATCCCGAGGCCACTACGTTTCCGGGTGGTCCTTGAGATATGTGCTCGCCGGAGACCGCTGCGCCCTGAAACACCAGAGGTGGCAGGGTTGGCAGAACGGTCCCCTGAGGGTACCGAAGGGAGACGGGCACCGTAAAAAGAGGTGTTGACCGCTGCACTTCGGGGGGGACTACCCTCATTTGTCCTGAGCCCTCGGATGTCAGGACTTTTTCCCAGCAGCCTTCTTGGCGGTAATAACGGTCCTCAGATCCGTTCTACCCCTCGAAGGCTGCTGGGTTTGAGCGTGCCCTCCGTGTCCCCGTGGTTTATGTGGGGGAGCGCGGGCGGACACGCTCTGTTTTTGAGTTGCACGATGTTCAGTGCTTTTTTTAGATGAGTGAGGCTGCTCCCGCTCAGCAGCCTCATGAAAAGATCGGCGGGGGAGAAGTTTTTGCAAAGCAGCTGCCTGCTTAGATGCTTCCTGAAGCTTATCAACAGCAGCAGTAACAGCGTTGCCAAAGAGACCATGTGTAGAAACGGGAGAATCTAACAGAACATTTTTCTCTTTGTCCTTAATATCACTGAGGTTGAGCCACAGATGCCTCTCAGTGGCCACCAGGGCTGCCATAGACCGCCCGATTGATTTAGCGGTCTCCTTGGTGGCCCTGAGAGACAGATCTGTGGCTCTGCGTAGTTCAGCAACAGCCTCAGGACTAATACCCCCGCCCTCATCAACATCACTCAATAATTCAGCCTGATAAGCCTGCAGCAGTGACATAGTATGAAGACACGCTGCAGCCTGACCAGAAGCTGAAAAAGCCTTGCCCACCAGAGAAGATGTTACTCTGAGGGGCTTATTAGGCAACACCGGAGTTTTTAGTGAAGATGCCGTCGCTGGAGAGAGATAGCTCGCAAGCGTCTCTTCCACCTTCGGCATCTCCCCATAACCATGCTCTTTATACCCAGTTATAGCAGAATAATTTGTGGTTTGTGAATTAAAAACTCTATAAGAAACTGGTTTCCCCCACGATCTCGACACCTCGGTGTGGAGATCGGGGAAAAACGGCAGATTTCGGCGTTGTGGTTGTGCACGTGAGGGCAGGAAGCGTTCGTCAAGTTTACTTTTTGAACGAACGTCCTGTTTATCAGATGGCCATTCAATACACAATCTATCAACTGCTCTCGTCACTACATCCAGCAATTCTTCAAATGCATGAGACTGAGGTGGGGCTTCCTCAGACTCAGCCTCAACACTAACAACATCCAGTTCCTCAGAACTGGACAATTGCAGTGTTTGTTCTATCATCGGGGCGGAAGAAACCGCAGCGCGTGCTTCCGAACCCTGATGACAGACATCGGGTCTATCAGGTAAGGGCTGAGATAGGGCGGAGCCCGTCTCAGACCCCGCTGATAGATCCATTTGCGAACCCCAGGACTGAGATCGCCGCTGTGCCTCGGCAGCAGCGGGACCCGAGCCCTGGGGGACGCGAGCTTCCCGGAAGAAACTCAACCGGGATCGGAGCGAGCGCATGGACAGCGCCTCGCAATGCACACAGCCAGCACCCTCGAGTGCTGACTGGGCATGCTCCTCTCCCAAACAAACAATGCACAGAACGTGAGTGTCCCTACCCGTAATAAAACGCGGGCAGGGATGCACACACCTTCTGAACTGTTCGCTGGACATAATTGCTTTCAGTGACAAGACAACAATAAATAGACAGAGACAGATTTCACATAGAGCGCTACTGAAGACACAGAAGCTGCCGCTCTCTGTTTTCTAGCAGGCTTTATAGTTTCCTGGTACGTGACGTCACCCGCATCTGACGTTCCGCCACGCCATTGGGCTGATTTTACATGTGCTTCAAGACATCATCACGCGAAGCGTTCCCCTAGCGTCAATCTCGACGCAACGCGAGTTCCCTTGAAAGGGAACTAGCACATGCTATTTCCTAAAATTAGTTTTTTTACAAATGTGTTTTATATTTATCACAGCTGTGTGTAACTGGCTGCAATAGTGTCTGATCATTGAGGACTGTGTTGGTTAAATGAAAACTAATAGCATTTTCACAAATATGTGTTTTGACTGAAGTGTGTATGTTTTGACTGAAGTGTGTCATTTTGCAAATAATCTAGGTATTATGCAAATTGAGTGTGGTGTTTGGATAATTGTGATTCTGTTTTGAAAAAAAGAACCCGGTTTTCAAAATTGCATGTAAACAATTGAAAAAAACTGTATAACGGCGGATTTGCCAGGAGCGGTACACAGCCGAGGAGACCGACGCTCTCGTCAGGGCCGTAAAACACAGAGGAGTGACATTGGGGATGGAGAAACACACACAGATTATTATAAAAACAACATTCTCAAATATTTTACAACACACTTATGTATTTACTGTCTGTAGTAAGCGTAACACTGAACCAAAAAAAGGCCTAAGTCATGATGATGAATGGAGAAGAAGTGTTTTACATTGAGCACATCAGTGTTCAACTGGTTCTTATAAATGTCTATTCATAGGTTTGTGTGTGTCATGTGAATGTTTGTTGGTAACAGCACACACTATATGCTGTTGGACATCTGGATTTCCCCTGTGGGGATGAATAAAGGCATCTATCTATCTATCTATCTATCTATCTATCTATCTATCTATCTATCTATCTATCTATCTATCTCCTCACTCATAATAATGTATGATTTGCAAAAATGTGTTTTGCAGTGACAGTTCAACAAATCTGACTCGTGTCAAAACAGGGAATAGTGTTTATAGTTTAGGGAAATGGGTGTGCTTTTTGATAAATGGCATTATGATTTTGAAATGTTAGTTCAAAAGCCTGGTTATAGTGTTTAAGCAATCGAGAAAAACTGTAAATGTCATTAGTTATTTTAAAAAGCATGATCTTTAGGCCTCTCGTTGAGGAAGATTGTGGGGAGAGAGAGAGAGAGAGGGAGGGAGAGAGAGAGAGAGAGAGAGAGAGAGAGAGAGAGAGAGAGAGAGAGAGAGAGAGAATACATGCAAGCAGGAAGCCAGCTACAGACCACAACCCTTAGAAGATCAAAAGAAGACACCTGACATTCTCAGCCGAGAACACATATTGAGCAAAGACAGGGTACGCCTTAAAATGTACTTGGCGGTACCGGCGGTCGCACGCGCTTCTCTCTCTCTCCGGTCTGAGGCGCGGCGGCTTCGGCATCGCAGCTTGTCCTCTTTAGACACAACAACTGAGGGGAATAGCGGCCCAGCATCCTAGCCTGTCAGCGGCGTCACGCGTGATTCTCTATTCAAGACTGCGGGTTCAGCAACTCACATCTTCGATGGCACGGGAATCCCTCTGCACCCCTTCCTGGACCCACGAGGACACCAGCGGCACCCACAGGGAGAGGCCGGTCTCTCAAGGAGAGGCGCGCTCCTCATTTAAATAGTCAATGTCATTGACTCCCCTAAACATGAAGTAATCCTCGGTTTTCCTAGGGAAGAATAAAAGAAATGAACTCACATACTGAAAAATCAAACCATAAAATATTTTAACATGCAGAAGTGTCCTATAAGCTAAACTCTGCAGGACAGTGGCCCTCGAGGACGATGTTGCCCATCCCTAATCTATAAGACATATTTTTTGTGTTTATATTATATAGCCTATACTGTTCATATTTTTTAAACAATATCTAATATCATAATCTAATATCCATGTGTAAAAAGTCAGTTTTTCATAAAAAGTAGCCTACAATATTTTCCTCTGAGATGAAGTGGAGATGAATAACAATTTAAAGCAACAAACAAAATGTATTGTCAAATTAACAAACTGTTGCTAGCTGTGTCCCGGGAGTTGTTCAATGGGACGGTCTGGTTTTGTCGCCTAGCAACTGGTGACAGCTGTTGTGACAAGCGGCAGTAACATTTGTACTGGACTTTATACAGTACATAACATTTTATATAAGTTTATATATATATATATATATATATATATATATATATATATATATATATATATATATATATATATATTATTTTTATATATTTTTAAGTTTATATATAAGTAAATTATAAGTCAACATTTGAACCTTTATTGCATTTTTTATTTATTATTATTTCCATTTTTATCATTAGATACATTAGATTACTCAATTAAATTGAAACCCAATGCTTACATTTAAAAGTATAATATGGCAAATTCGATGTGATTGATTATCCAGGTTCAGATAATAGGTTTTAGAAGAATAGGTCTTTCCTCAGCAAGAGGCATTTGCATATTATATATAAAAATACAGCAATTGTTAAAACAGTCATACAGCAACAGTAAGAAACTGCTTCACATGTCTCTCTGTGTTGTTGTTAGCTCGGTTAGCACAGCTCCAAAAGCTCGGTTAGCACAGCTTTAGCCCACCGCCCGCACGGTACGCCTCCAGAAATGCCTCCAGTTTTTTTCCGGAAAAACTCTGAGATATTTTAGTAGATATTCTATAGATAACTTTTTGGAGATATGAAGGATGCAATACTACTCTATAGGTACTCAAGATTAACAGGAGATTGAGTGAAAATTAGTGTTTCACCCCCCCTTTAACGGAACTGTTGCATGATAAGCCTGTGTTGACTTATTGACAGCTCATTAAACTGTAGCATGTTCGTTCTGAAAGCTTGTTAATTACTAAAATAATCTTAATGTTTTCACTGTCTGTTTAACGTTACCCACATTACATATTATGAGTACGTCTCTTCATTGACATGGTTTTATAAAGTTGGTTGGGACATATGACATTTTAATAGTCAGACATAACAGAGGCCATCATAATAACTCACTGTTAAAATACCATGTGTTAGATAGTGTTTCATTTGTGTACTGTATATGAAGTGCTTTCAAGGACACAGCTCAGTTATAGGCAATATTATGACAAAAGATAAATAAATAAATTGGTTAAGTACTAGGCTTAGGCCTAATTTATGTCTATTTATTTATTTATGAAATTAACTTAAACATGTTTTTCAAGAAACACATAACATATCGTAGAATATGTTATTTCTATTCAAATTTCTTGCATCTCTCTCTATTTTTTTTCTCAGTTCAGATGGGCTTTACTGACATGAGTGTTTCTAGAACCTTTGTTCCCACAACATCAAAATCAATTTTTTTTCCAAATATTTGAACAGTATGCAATAATAGTATTATGAACATTAATTGGTATGAAGATTGATATCATTATTTTTGTATTGTATATGTGTGTGCACTCTGTGGTAACTAAGATCTTTTAAATATGAAATTTAAAATTAGAGAGTAGAACATGTTCAACTAAATGTTCCTTATTCACTTCTCTTTCTCTCTCTTAGGAGTCAGTGATGATGCTGTCCATGAAGTTGTAAGGAGGAGTCAGAGGCAGTGTTAGAATCCATGTGCAAGTTTATTAAGTGTAGGCAGCAGACTGAGTGGGAATAGGCAATGTGCAAAAACACTGGTAAATGTCCAAAGGGCAACAAAACCAAGGGTTATCCAAAGGCAGAAGATGAGAAGGCAGGCGAGAGGATCAAACTCCAGAAACAGTCCAACAGGCAGTCAAAAATCCAAAGGGTAATCCTAGAGACAGATATCAGTCAAGGCAGGCAAAGGTCATACACAAAGTAATCAGACAATGAATAGAGAATGCTTGGTAAGGCAGTAGAACTGGCAATACTTCGCAAGGCTTGTTTGGTCATGCCATGCTTTTAATGGCCGCCAAACAGGAAGTAACCATAGAGTGAGCAGAGGGAGTTGCACACAGTCAGAATTCAGGAGAGGGCTCCCTCTGTTGGCGTGGCATTACAGAATCCCCTCCCCTAGAAGCGCCTCCTGGCGCTCTACGTGGACGTCCCCGTGGTCGGGGGGCTGGACGATCGGGTCTGGCTCGATGAAAGTCTTGAATGAGAGAGGGATCTAGGATATCGTGGGCGGCTACCCATGATCTCTCCTCAGGTCCATAGCCTTCCCAGTCCACCAAGTATTCGATCTGACCCCCTCTGCGTCTTGAATCTAGTAGCTCTTTCACCTTGTAGGCAGGTACTCCGTCTACATCCAGTGGTGGGGGTGGCTCCTGGTTCTCGGCATTGGGGTCATCATTCAGGTGGACCGGTTTGAGGAGCGAGACATGGAAGGATGGGGAGATGCGGTAGTTAAGGGGAAGCTCAATCTTGTACGTAACCTCATTAATTTGTCTGAGAATCCTGAAGGGACCGACATATTTGGGACTGAGCTTCCTGCTTGGCAGCCGCAACTTGAGGTCCCTTGTGGAGAGCCAGACCCGCTGTCCAGGTTGGTAGGAGGGATGTGGGCGACAACGTCTATTGGCCTGGAATTCTTGTTTTCTGACTGCTCTCTGTAGACGGACATGAGCGCTGTCCCATACCCTCTCACTTCGTCTGATCCAGTCGTCCACAGCCGGGACTGACGAGGGTTCACCAGACCACGGGAATAACGGAGGTTGATACCCCAAGACACATTGGAAGGGTGTCATATTAGTGGAGGAGTGAGTCAAGGAATTTTGGGCATACTCAGCCCATGGAAGGAAATCTGCCCAACGGTGTTGTTCGTGACTGCAGTAGCTTCTGAGGTACCTGCCAATTTCTTGGTTAAGACGTTCTACTTGTCCATTAGACTGGGGGTGGTAACCTGACGTGAGGCTCACATTGATATCAAGCTGTTTGCAAAAGGCTTTCCAGACTTGAGATGTGAACTGGGTTCCTCTGTCAGTGACAATATCCTCTGGGATGCCATAGACCCGAAATACATGATGGAATAGGGTCTGTGCCGTCTCCATGGCCGTAGGGAGGCCCTTTAAGGGAACCAGGCGACAGGACTTAGAGAAGCGATCAATGATTACGAGTATAGTCGTGAAACCGTTCGATAGGGGTAGATCTGTGATGAAGTCTATGGATAAGTGTGACCATGGACGTTGTGGAATGGGTAGTGGTTGGAGGAGGCCTGAGGGCAATTCCTTGGGGGTCTTGGATTGTGCGCAGACAGGGCAGGACTTAACATAAATTGCAACATCTCTTGTCATTGATGGCCACCAGAAGGAGTTTTGTAACAGATGGAGTGTACGGGAGATTCCTGGGTGACCCGAACTTAGAGAGGTGTGGACCCACTGCATGACTCTTTGACAGAGAGTTTGAGGTACATACAGTTTATTGTGAGGATTGTTAATGGGGGGTGGTTCCTGTTGATGGGCTAGCTGGATCTCTTCCATCAGGTCCCAAGTGACTGGAGCTATGATGATGGATGGAGGCAGAATAGGTTCGGGTGAATTACATTCAGAAGGGGGATCATAGCGTCTGGACAAGGCATCAGCCTTACTGTTCTTGCAGCCAGGTCTGTGAATTGGAAACGACTGAAAAACAGGGACCAGCGAGCTTGACGAGGGTTCAGGCGTTTGGCACTCTTAATATATTCAAGGTTTTTGTGATCTGTGATGACTAGAAACGGATGAATTGCCCCCTCTAGCCAATGTCTCCACTCTTCAATGGCTGCCTTCATGGATAACAGTTCCTTATTTCCTACATCATAGTTTCGTTCGGCTGAAGTTAACTTTCTTGAAAAAAAGGCACAAGGGTACAGTTTACCTGGCTGCCCGTGACGCTGGGATAGCACGGCTCCGATTCCACAATCTGAGGCGTCAACCTCAACCACAAAGGGGAGACTGGGATCAGGATGTTTGAGGATGGGGGCTGAGGTAAAACTGTCCTTAAGTGTAGTGAAAGCTTGAGCGGCTTCTTCAGACCATTTAACCTTAGTAGGTTTGCCCTTGAGTAGAGAAGTCAGGGGGGAAGCAATCAGACTGTAGTTTCTTATGAAGCGCCTGTAGAAATTTGCAAAGCCTAGGAATCTCTGTAATTCCTTTATCGTGGCAGGTTGGGGCCATTCAGTGACTGCTTGGACCTTAGAGTCGTTCATCTCTACCCCTTGGTGGCTGATGTCATATCCCAGGAAGGTTGTGTGTTTAACATGAAACTCACATTTCTCAGCTTTGACATATAGTTGGTTTTCTAAGAGACGAGTGAGAACAGTCCTGACATGACAAATGTGGTCAGCTTCAGACTTGGAATATATTAATATGTCATCGATGTAGGCCACGACATATTGGTTTAATAGGTCACGAAAAATCTCATTGATGAAGGACTGAAATACGGCAGGTGAGTTTGAAAGACCATAGGGCATAACCTGGTATTCGTAGTGCCCCCTAGTGGTGAGAAAGGCCGTTTTCCACTCATCCCCTTCACGAATTCGGATCAAGTTATAGGCACTCCTGAGATCCAGTTTCGTGTAGATCTTGGCTTCACGTAGCTGTTCAAGAGCTGCAGGAATCAAAGGAAGGGGGTAACGGAATTTGACAGTGACGTTGTTTAGTCCCCTGTAATCAATACAGGGGCGTAAGCCCCCATCCTTTTTTTCTACAAAAAAGAAACCTGCAGCAGCTGGAGAAGTGGAGGGACGGATAAACCCTGAGTTCAAGGCTTCCTCAATATAGTCTTCCATAGCTTGAGTTTCGTTGCGTGACAATGGATACACTTTGCTTTTAGGGGGCATGGCATTGGGTCAATGGCGCAGTCCCATTGTCGATGAGGTGGAAGTTGCGTGGCCTTAGTCTTGCTAAATACTTCAACGAGATCATTATAACAGGTGGGAATCTTCGTAGTTTGCTTGGTGTCTGGGCTTTCGATGCTTGTAGTGAAACATGGTTGGATTGCGGAGTGCATACAATGGTTCTGGCAGAATTCAGACCAATGAGTGAGTTCACCATGGCGCCAGGAGATAACTGGGTCGTGGGCAGATAACCAGGGAAAGCCAAGGATGATTTCCTGTCTAGGTGAATCTATGACGTAGAAAGAGATAGCCTCTTGATGAAATATACCGATACGTAGTTGAAGGGGTTGCGTCTGTAGAGTAATTCCATCTCCTATGGGTGCATCGTTAACAGCACTGATTCGGATAGGCGGTGTGCACGGTAGAGTAGGAATGTTGAATTTGGTGATGAGGTCCTTGTGGATCAGGTTCAGTGCTGCTCCAGAGTCAATCAATGCTGTTAAATCCATAGAAATATTGTCTGACGTTAGTCGAACAGGAAAAGTAACAGACTTGATAGGGAGGAAAGAAAACTGTTCAGCATTTACCCGGGTGGGTTTGGTGGTTATCCGAGTCTTGTGTGAGCAGTCCAGGTTATGGTGTCCGGATTCACCGCAGTAGAAACACAGGTTGAGCCGTCTCCGTCGAGTTCTCTCCTCCTCTGAGAGTCTGGAGAAACCCAGTTGCATAGGTTCTTGACTGAGGTTAGATTCAGATGAAGGGTTAGACTGCAGGACATAAGGTTGACGTATGGAAGGAGTATTGGGTTGTGACCATCGAGCAGACTTCTTCTTGGGAGCTGTTCTCATCAAATTATCAATTTTGATAGCAAGTGTTACATAATCAGAAAATGAAGAATTCTCACCCTTGCAGGCCAGTTCGGCTTGTAGTTCAGCATTGAGGCTTTGTTGAAACACAGCTTTCAGAGAAACATCATTCCACCCACTCTGAGCTGCAAGCGTTCTGAATTCAATGGCATACTCTGCAACAGTACGATTTCCCTGAGACATGTGAAGTAGCTGTGTGGAAATATCTTTACCTCCCGCAGGATATTCGAACACATCTCTGAGCTGCTGAATGAAATAATTATAGGAAGTTCTAAAATTCAAGTCAGTGTCCCAAACTGCTGAAGCCCACTCAATAGCTTTCCCAGAGAGTAGTGTCATCAGAAAAGCACATTTTTTCCCATCAGTGAACTTGTCTTTCTGGTTATCAAAAAATATCTCCACCTGGCGAATAAATCCTTTGCAATGGTCAGCTGAACCGTCAAATTTATCAGGCATAGCAAAGCTTACTGTTTGAGGCGCAGGTGGAGGGAGCGATCGAAGATAGTGGGTCAGATATTCATTGGTAGACTGGAGTTTTCCAAGCTGTTCCCGGTATTCCCTCAGCATCTCACTTTGATAAGCAAACGCTGTTTGAAGCTCTGAAACTTCTGCTGGATTCATAGGGGGCGAAGTATTCTGTAAGG
Source organism: Abramis brama (assembly GCF_963993115.1). Taxonomy (NCBI): domain Eukaryota; kingdom Metazoa; phylum Chordata; class Actinopteri; order Cypriniformes; family Leuciscidae; genus Abramis; species Abramis brama. The sequence goes on from NC_139975.1 coordinate 1,177,026, forward strand.
AGGAGTCAGAGGCAGTGTTAGAATCCATGTGCTGAAGTTTATTAAGTGTAGGCAGCAGACTGAGTGGGAATAGGCAATGTGCAAAAACACTGGTAAATGTCCAAAGGGCAACAAAACCAAGGGGTATCCAAAGGCAGAAGATGAGAAGGCAGGCGAGAGGATCAAACTCCAGAAACAGTCCAACAGGCAGTCAAAAATCCAAAGGGTAATCCTAGAGACAGATATCAGTCAAGGCAGGCAAAGGTCATACACAAAGTAATCAGACAATGAATAGAGAATGCTTGGTAAGGCAGTAGAACTGGCAATACTTCGCAAGGCTTGTTTGGTCATGCCATGCTTTTAATGGCCGCCAAACAGGAAGTAACCATAGAGTGAGCAGAGGGAGTTGCACACAGTCAGAATTCAGGAGAGGGCTCCCTCTGTTGGCGTGGCATTACAGAAGTACTGTCTATGTGGTTCACGTCATGAACAAATTTGTTTTTGTGTGTGTTCAAGTTCAGTTGTTATATATTATTTTGTAAAATAAACACAATCTTAAATCTACCCCCAGAGTCATCCTTGTCTTCCCTCTGTACTTGAAAATGTGGTCGATCTGACTGAAAAGACTATAACATGATTCCTTGTTTATTTTACTTTAGTATTTGTGTGTAATACAACTTTTAAAAAACTGTAAAACTCTAATGTAGTTAAAACTGGGTGGAAATACTGCCTTTGGTGGCACTTTTTTCAGTCCTCCAAAACTAGGGTCCTAGAAATGCGTTCCTGAGACTGCGGTTCTCCGAGTCGGTAGGTGGCGCTGTGACTAAAAACTAGGGTCTTAGAAATGCGGTCCTAGAAGTGGGGTCCTGAAAATGCAGCCTCCGGGACTGCAGACAGATAATATTGGGATCTTTTCCTTCTGTCAGTTCCAAAGGTTAGAACTGATCTGGGAAAGGTGTTTGAGTTTGCTGTTCCCTCTACATGGAACAAGTTACAGAAATCCATGACACTTGATAAGCCGGTGTCATTAGTGGCTTTTAAGAGGAGGTTAACTGACCTGGAGTCAGCCTCATCTGGCTGTAGATGTTGTAACGACAATGAGAAGAAATCAACCACAGACTAATTTTCTTCCAGAAAATTAATTCAAACTCTCTACTTCCTGCCGAACAAAACAGAAGATTGGTTCAGAACGTCAAATGATCCTCATCACTCTGGCTATTTAAAAGAGCCACCCCCAACACTAACTAAATAACTGGTCAATGGCTAGCTTTGTGGCCAACTACGGACTGGTTAAGATAAAGACAGTGTCCTCACAGTCCAGAGCCATAAGTCACCCATCCTGGCGCCACAGAGTCTGCAAAAGACCCTTCTAATGACCAAACCAACGAAAACCCCCCAACTAAGAACCTTTATGAGCCCAGCTAAAGGAAGAACTTGTCAATATGAGGGGGTTTTTAAAAGACAAATTGGTTCAGAAATGACACCACAGCATTCCTGACCCCTCCTCCTTAAGACCTCTGAACAGAACAAACAGTGTTCTGTCTCTTCAAACCAGAGAACTGATTCTTACCAATAAACTACATAAAATCATTTAAGAACAATTCTCAATGGACTTACAATCAAACAATCACGCAACTACATAATCCTGTGTGTTTCCACCACTTATATGCATATTCTAATAAGATATGCTTTAATCCCATATAATTCATGTAATTGTTATAATTATTAGGTGTGTGAATGACAGTGTGTACTGTTTCATATCAATGCTATCTTACGAACACAACTAGCAAGATGGCTTGAATGATATCGGTGTAATATGTTTTGATCTTCTTTTAATTAGAAATCATGTCTAAACTGTGGCCTCTGTCCTCTCTGCTTAAAAGTTAGAGAACACACCAACACTCCAGATTTACGATGAGACAAAGCCAGTGTCTAATTGGTCCGCTCTCTTCAGGAGGGGGGACAAACTTTTAGTTAAAACCTTAGACCCCAAAAACTAAGCTCTCTCTCTCGCTGCTCTCAAAGCTCTAAGCTCTCTAAGTTCCGGCAGACTAGTACCATGTAACAAACGAGCAGAAATAACCCAAATCAAGATCTGTAGAACATGGGTTAAACAGTTTCATTCAAGCCGTCTTACTACTCTCGTCTAAGTCTTCTTTTCTTTTCTAAGTCTTCCTTTATTTTCCGATTGAAAGTCTCGGTTTTAAGTTAAGTTTTGCTGCAAAGTTTCGTTCCACGATTCGCGGCTGCAACGCACGCTTTCAACTTCAAAGACTCATTCAACCATCAGCAACCGCCAGCCACACGTGACTGGTTCTCGCCCCATCTATCCATGCACAAGGAGACCACAGCCGACGAACGAACCCGGGGGAACCCTCTGTTACGCAACGAAGGGAATTCCCAAAAAGGAACGAGAAGACAAGCAAGTAACCTCCAGACTGAAAGCTAAACTGGTGTATTTATATAACTTTAATAACCTGCCTAAAACGATAGAAGGGTTAAATTAATGTTTGATGGTTCGTTCAGGTCATGTCTAAGTGCATTATGGAATCGTGAGATTTCATCCTTTCACTCTTAAACCCACTCTTTCCTCACTCTCTTCCTTTCTGCAACTCGTATGAATGTGTGTGTGTGTGTGTGTGCGTGTGTGTGTGTTTGTGTTAGACATTAGCTGTACGTGTTAGTATATAATCAATAAAGTATTGTTTGTATTTGAAAAGAGATTGCTTGTGTATGTGCTTATCAAATTTTATTGTCTTGAACTTCGATCAAAAGTTACCTATGCTGTTACCCTATTTCTTAATTTACTGTTAGGGGGTTATTCTTTCTTGGCCAGGAAGATATTATATTTCCTAGAGTTAATAATTGTTTATGCTTTCTGTTCATTGGATGAACTGATAAATTATCATATTATTGATTCTGTTACAGTAAATAATTGAAAATAATTAAATTATTAATTATTGATCATAATTCGTTATGAATAATAATTAATAATATTTATACGTGGGCGTATAAACGCTACATTTATGGTGGAGACGAATGCGGGAAGTTTAACCTAAAATTGTAAGCATATACGAAGTAATTATCTTTTCGAGAGAGATCCGGACCTCTGAGTCTGTGTGTGACGTATGCAGCGCGCGCCGCGCGCTCTGTTTGAATGACTGTCTGCTGAGTGAATACACAGAGAGCTGTTACTCTAGTCTAGGCTGCCTGCCTATTTTTATTTTATTTTAAACTGCAGTAAAATAACCCAAGATATAAGATCTCACACAACGACAAGGTAACAATTGAGCGTGTCCCTCGATTCTGAAATACTTTAATTATAGCTTAAGACATCTGCGTGTTCCAGAGTCTTTCAAATAGCTATAACGTTATGTGTGTTTGTATCAGTCAGAGAGCTGAATGAAATTAAAACTGCAGTAATTAAAATAACCATGTAAAGGACGGACGAGCGTGTCCCTCGTCTAACTTGAACGTTAGTCCTTATTTATCGATCGTCACTCAGTGCGTGTTCCACTGGGACGAATATTCTCACAGATTAGTCTTTATTTCTCAGATTGTCAATGCGTGTTCCACGGCAATCCCCGTGATAAACTATAAGCTTATCTGTGTCTGTTCAATTAATTCTCGTGTAAACACTGCGTATGTCCGAGTGTAGTTGAATAGGAATTATTTAAAGTTGTGTTCAAGTAAAGCTTGACGTTGAAACTCAACCAACAGTTAAAAACCCTGTTGTTTTTGCGTGCTCAGATAACATTGCACAGAGACGATCCGCCGAGATCGTTTGTTCCATCTATTACAGCACAAAGCTGTCCTTTAAAGTTAATCACTCTTAAACAACCGAGTGAAGCCCCACGTCGTAAAAACAGCTACGAGTGGTGTCCTTTATTTGTATTTTTGAAATGCGCCGACATTTCATATAATATGATCGACGTGCATATTCTTTGAACATTGTTTGAAATGTGCCGAAATTTCATGTAACTTAACATGCATTACGGTTTACGAGCTGCAATTCACAAGTTCGCCCACTAGAGTTTGTTTTGTCGCCATAGTTACAATCGTGACACGGAAGTCTTAACCAACGCTTCCGGGGGAACTCGGACCCCACAGCAAAGCCCGTCTGGCCACAGTGTAAACAAACTGAAACAAACCCATTTGTGGCTAAGCTAAGCTAAGCTAAAGCTAAGCTAGGTAGTTGTTTACATTGAGGCCTAACCTATACTAAAGCCTTAAGCATTATTTACGGTTGTCATTGACAGTGGTTAAATACAGTGTCTGTTTGAACAACGTTAAAGGGATTTAACCATTTAAACACCTTGATGTTTACACCTGTTGGTCTTTTCTTCTTTCCTATTTGACCTGTCTCATATTATACTTTACCCATATTTTTCTGCGAAAAGGAAATTTCGGTTCACAATTATTAATTTCATTTACCTGCATTTTACTTGAAAAGAAAATACTGGTTTATGATTATTAATTGTCAAATTTTAATTTGATTTAAAAAGGGTTTAAATTCTATTTTCCTAAACAGGTAATTTCTAATGATTTCTCGATTTATTTTTAATAAATCTAATTTCATAATTTTTCCTAATTTCTAAAATTCTCTTTTAGATTTAATCACTTCAGGTGAATACATTTTTGAACTTTGAAAGCTTGGGAGTAACACACCTGAGCCTCAATAGGAGACATTGGTATCTCACTACAAGTGTCAAATAAATCAGAGATAACCCTCTCTTACAAAGTTTTATTTTTGAATGTTTAGTTGTTGGCAACTATCAATTCTACACTCGTAGTTCGACACAAAGGCTTCAGAGCCATTTGTGGACCCAATCTCCTTTCACTCCTTCCTCTTCCTTCTTTACACGTCTTTCCTGTTCTGTCCTGCTTTATTCCATCCCCTTTCTTCACATTTGTAGGAAACAAACCTGGAAGAACCATCAATCGAGTCTAAAGAAAGAGAAAGATAATTTTTCGAAAGAAAACAATTAATAGGTATTTGATTTGTAATCAAACCCTCTCTTGTTCTCCATACTCTCTCTGTTTTGTAAACACAATTTACAATTTAACATCTTATCCAAGATAAATTAACAGAGACAAGTGTTGAGCAACTGTCGCCTTCATAGCATCCCAGCTGTAAGCAGTCCAACTGACGGTGTGTGGTGTCAATCCTGTAAAACTCGGAAAAAGGTATCAGCATTATTATTGTATTATTTTTCCTTGTAAACATAAACAATAATATTGTTTACCTTTCTGGAAACAGATTCTCACCGATAGGCAGCATTTATGAGAAAAATAATATTTCTCCTACTTAAGAATTTTCTTTCTTGTTTTAGTGAAATTGGTTTTAACCTCTCTCTCTTTTCCCCTTTCTCAGTTGAGTGAAACATCACGAGTTTAAACCAGTTTTTCATTGATAGGAAATATTTATAAAAATATTTCTCCCACTGAAAAAAAAAAAAAATCCTTGCAATTGAGATTTGTTTTAACCTTTTCTCTCTCTTTCTCTCACTTAGTTGAGTGACAAAGTTTCCACATCACTAGCCTACCTGTCTACACTGAGACCAACACTTAGACATTACAACACTTCACTATTGTTGTACAGTCACTGAAACGACACTTAGCTGTTCAACCACATAGGCTTACACCCCACACAGATCTGTGTCAGTCTCTTCACCCCAGCGTGCCAACATGCCGTGGACGACAAACCCCACCGACGTGGACGCCTGGCTCAGAGGCATTACGGACTGCCTCACACCAAAGACAATTGAACTGTTATTATTTTTAATAATAATCATAATTCTGAGAAGATTCCTGACACATGATTCAAGCCAGAATCAAAACCACAACCACGTGGAACTAACCAAGATTATCTGTTCCCTAAGCAATGCCTTCACAGCCCAGCTGACACTAAGCGACAAGCACATCACCCACCTTCGGGAGGAGCTGACACGTGCCCAGAGCCGCATGGACAAGCTGGAAGTGAAAGTCCAGGACGACTTCAAGCGTCAGACCACTGAGTTCCTGAGGGAGCTGATGCACACCCAACGCTGCACAGACCAGCTCAAAGCGAAAGCTCAAGTGCCTGACGAAGTGGAGCAAGAAATGAATGCTCTGAAAGACCACCTGGAAAGGTGCAATGCTGAAATCAACCATCTGACCCAACAGCGAGATGACGTCAACGACGAGCTCTACGCGGTCAGAGATGAACTCCAGCACATTTTCCAACAGAAACCAGAGCCAAGAAGGGAGAGACCTCCCTCAGCATCACCACTGCCGAGCAGGACAGAGTCCTCCATCCAAGAACTGCCATACAGTGAAAGAAGTGAATGGCCACAACCCAAAATGTCACAGGCCTTCACCACAGAACCGTTCACTGCCAACAAGCAACGAGAGCTCATCCAGGCAGACTCCAGAGCTGCACCGGCGATGACCTTTAAAGATCTCAACAAGCTGGTTAAGAATATCACTCCGTTCAACCCGAACTCCACGGAATGCCCGGACATCCAGTCCTACATCCGAGATATCAACTTCCACCTAGAGGTGAGACCTCATGTGACTGACAGAGACAGGTTCTACCTCCTCAGATCGACATCCAGTTCAGAGGTACGAAGCTTCCTAGACCGACAACCTGCTCATGTCAAGTCAAACTACCAACTGCTATGTAAGACACTGATAAAAGAATTCATAGGCCCAGAGTCAGAACACGGTGTGTTAATCGCCTTGGAAACCAAACAAGGTCGACACGAGACTCCCCAAGCATACTACCACCGTTTTCGACAAGCCTTCTTTGGTGCACATAACTCACCTGAACAAGAAGAGGATGTGAACTTCAAAAACCTCTTTCTGAGAAACCTGCACCCCGGATTAAGTCATCATCTTGGTCTCGAGGCCTGCGCAGACACAATGACAATTCAACAGTTACGTGACCTGACGCACAAGGCCCACATCAAACAGAAGATGTCCTCAAAGAAAGGTTTGAAAACATCCACAGTTTCAAACTCCTTCAGCCAAGACACAAGCCTTGCACTGGAAGACAACCAGTGGCATGACAACACCACAGTTCTTCGTAAGAAGCACAGAGAACGTGATTCCCATGCTGATGACAGATACCACACCAACCACATGGAAAAGCCATGGGACCAGCCACGCTTCTCAGGAAACCCACCTCGGCACAACTCAGTTAAGCACAGCACTGAGTATGCCCAAGAACAAGACAGTTTACCCTCAGAAGATATGGAGCAACTAATGAGGCGACTGGAAGTGTTCTTAGAAAACAGGCTGAACACGGAAGACCACTGATTCATCTGATGCACCTTCATAATGAAGATGACAACCACTTGTTCTACAACAACACAGAACAGAGTGGTCTCTCACAGTCAACCACTGACAAACACCCAGAGGTACCAGAAAACACCATCCTGGCTACCCATCACTCATAAAGAAACCACCAAACGAGCTCCAAACTCAAGAACCATATGTGTGCTACAGAAACAACAGTAAGCCCAGAACGTCAGAAAGTCTGTCACAACCAAAAGGTATCATCGGAGGAATGCAACAACGGAGACCAAGTTTTGCACCACAGCTTCATCCAGCCATGCCAAACTGCCTCCCAATGTCTGCCAGAGAACTTCCTGCCTTACTGGTTTGACTCCCAGCAGATCACAGAAGATCCCTTTTCCAAGGCAAAGAGGCAACAAGCTCATCAAAGCTAAGCCATCAAGCAAAGGGGGGAGCAAAACAGACTGAAACAGATCTGACCATACATGCATACATGCATACATCCCTAATACATACATACATACACTACACAACATCCCTAACATACTCACTAACATACAGAAGTTAACCGCCTCTACTGTGCAAAACATTCAACAAACATGTTTTCCCCCACAGGTAGAAACTAACTTCAGAAACTAGCTTAACAACTTAGCTACACTTACCATAGGAAACATGGCAACTAACTACTCATCCAACAAGTACACCTGAGAACACCTATCATTACATCATGATCCCTGACACCTTAGCTGTGCAACAGTAGTTACAATTCATATCAGGAGGAACACTCAACTGCTTTGTTTTGTTTTACCTCTTCCTTCCTTCCTTTTCTTCTTTTATTAGGTAAAATGCCTGTCCGCCCCATAAGGGTCAAGGTCACAATAATAGGATTGACACACCACGCCTAATATTTGTAAGTCACCTCAAAACGAATGTGAGCCAGAGAACTCCCTGCATCATTCGAATCACAAATTGAAAGGTAAATTGGTCTAAACCTAGAACAATTTAGAAGAGAATAAAACAAACAAATCAAATTTAGTCACAAAATTAATTAATCACCGTCCCAAAACAAATTAGGATAACGTCCTAAAATTGAACTAAACTTTAGTCAACGTGATTAACTATATTGAGAGAGTGAACCTGTTTATGCCTAGGTAATCTAATGCCCTGCACCAGTAAAGTGACCAGTCATGGAGGTGTTGTCTTGTTGTTTGCTGTTTGTGTTTGCTTCCTCTACCCATTTCTCCAGCGTTCACCGATGTCTTCTACTCAACACATCGTCGACCGAAGGGGGGATATGTAACGACAATGAGAAGAAATCAACCACAGACTAATTTTCTTCCAGAAAATTAATTCAAACTCTCTACTTCCTGCCGAACAAAACAGAAGATTGGTTCAGAACGTCAAATGATCCTCATCACTCTGGCTATTTAAAAGAGCCACCCCCAACACTAACTAAATAACTGGTCAATGGCTAGCTTTGTGGCCAACTACGGACTGGTTAAGATAAAGACAGTGTCCTCACAGTCCAGAGCCATAAGTCACCCATCCTGGCGCCACAGAGTCTGCAAAAGACCCTTCTAATGACCAAACCAACGAAAACCCCCCAACTAAGAACCTTTATGAGCCCAGCTAAAGGAAGAACTTGTCAATATGAGGGGGTTTTTAAAAGACAAATTGGTTCAGAAATGACACCACAGCATTCCTGACCCCTCCTCCTTAAGACCTCTGAACAGAACAAACAGTGTTCTGTCTCTTCAAACCAGAGAACTGATTCTTACCAATAAACTACATAAAATCATTTAAGAACAATTCTCAATGGACTTACAATCAAACAATCACGCAACTACATAATCCTGTGTGTTTCCACCACTTATATGCATATTCTAATAAGATATGCTTTAATCCCATATAATTCATGTAATTGTTATAATTATTAGGTGTGTGAATGACAGTGTGTACTGTTTCATATCAATGCTATCTTACGAACACAACTAGCAAGATGGCTTGAATGATATCGGTGTAATATGTTTTGATCTTCTTTTAATTAGAAATCATGTCTAAACTGTGGCCTCTGTCCTCTCTGCTTAAAAGTTAGAGAACACACCAACACTCCAGATTTACGATGAGACAAAGCCAGTGTCTAATTGGTCCGCTCTCTTCAGGAGGGGGGACAAACTTTTAGTTAAAACCTTAGACCCCAAAAACTAAGCTCTCTCTCTCGCTGCTCTCAAAGCTCTAAGCTCTCTAAGTTCCGGCAGACTAGTACCATGTAACAAACGAGCAGAAATAACCCAAATCAAGATCTGTAGAACATGGGTTAAACAGTTTCATTCAAGCCGTCTTACTACTCTCGTCTAAGTCTTCTTTTCTTTTCTAAGTCTTCCTTTATTTTCCGATTGAAAGTCTCGGTTTTAAGTTAAGTTTTGCTGCAAAGTTTCGTTCCACGATTCGCGGCTGCAACGCACGCTTTCAACTTCAAAGACTCATTCAACCATCAGCAACCGCCAGCCACACGTGACTGGTTCTCGCCCCATCTATCCATGCACAAGGAGACCACAGCCGACGAACGAACCCGGGGGAACCCTCTGTTACGCAACGAAGGGAATTCCCAAAAAGGAACGAGAAGACAAGCAAGTAACCTCCAGACTGAAAGCTAAACTGGTGTATTTATATAACTTTAATAACCTGCCTAAAACGATAGAAGGGTTAAATTAATGTTTGATGGTTCGTTCAGGTCATGTCTAAGTGCATTATGGAATCGTGAGATTTCATCCTTTCACTCTTAAACCCACTCTTTCCTCACTCTCTTCCTTTCTGCAACTCGTATGAATGTGTGTGTGTGTGTGTGTGCGTGTGTGTGTGTTTGTGTTAGACATTAGCTGTACGTGTTAGTATATAATCAATAAAGTATTGTTTGTATTTGAAAAGAGATTGCTTGTGTATGTGCTTATCAAATTTTATTGTCTTGAACTTCGATCAAAAGTTACCTATGCTGTTACCCTATTTCTTAATTTACTGTTAGGGGGTTATTCTTTCTTGGCCAGGAAGATATTATATTTCCTAGAGTTAATAATTGTTTATGCTTTCTGTTCATTGGATGAACTGATAAATTATCATATTATTGATTCTGTTACAGTAAATAATTGAAAATAATTAAATTATTAATTATTGATCATAATTCGTTATGAATAATAATTAATAATATTTATACGTGGGCGTATAAACGCTACAATGTTCTGCCTGATGTGTTGAGGATTGTGGTTGACTTCAAGGGATTTGCTATTTCAGTTGTTAAATGTTTTCATTATTTTTGTGTATTTTGTGTCTGTATGTATGTATGTATGATTGTACCTGTCTTGGCCAGGAGACTCTTGAAAAAGAGATTTTTAATCTCAAGTAGTCTCTTCATGGTTAAAGAAAGGTAAAAAAATAAATAAAAAATGGACCAAGTTTTCGGACCCAGCCCAAAGGGGCGCTGTCGATTACCCCACGCCCGGGTACTAGCTTCAGCCCAGCCGGGCTTGGGCCATCATAATAAAATTAATAATACAGTTTTTCTCGATTGCTTAAACACATTTCTTGAAACTATGCCTCGTTTCTCAAAACTATAAACACAAATCCATAACATCTCACCCAATTCCCCAAACATCCTATTTTCAGGTCAAAATGAAGCTCTAGACTCAAAACCATTCACTCTTGCTGAAAAACCAAACTTTGCCCTCAGACAGGACACACAAAATCACACACACTACAACATAGTCTAACACACTGGTGCAATAAATTCAAAACAACATTTCCAAAACTGGTAAGTTATGTTGCTTGTGTTTACCCTCCCTCACAAACCTTTTCACATGATGAACACAAAAGACACAACCAGTGGATACATTGGCACATTTTTATTCATACACAGAAAACACACAAACACACACACACACACACACACACACACACACACACACAAATATATATATCTTTTCCTGTTTTACTTTTTTTTACTCTTTTTTTTACCCTCTCCTCAATTTTTTTTTAAATATTTACTTACAGTAAGATGTGTGTGACCAACATATGACAGTAAAAGAGCACACACAAACCTTATTCTAATATGGAATTGTATTGGAATGGTAAAGAGTGTTGGAAGTGACAGGAGGGTCTCCAATCAAGGATACAATATGATGAACACGTCTAAGAATGTTCCACATATGGTTGAAATACCATCATTTGCCTAGAAAGATAACATTCTGGAATCAAGACTATAAAGGATGAAGGACGCCCTCCCTTCACTGTCACACTCTGTGTCGCTCTGTGTGACTGTACGACTGCTGGCCTTTTCTTGCAAGAGAATACACCTCATCAAAGTCTATTGGAAATGTTTGTCTCTTATTCAGTGATAGAATTGTGTTTTCCACCACTCCTCCCTGAAGGTTCTCGAGGTGACGGTGAAGTGACTCAAATTTGGCCTTACTCGTAGCCGAGCCTCCGTCATAGTCATACCATTGACTAACTCATGGGCAACAAGAGTGGCTTGAGTTTCATCTGAGACTGCTTGTCTTCTTGCCCTTCCTCCTCCTCCTCGATCTCTTCCTTCATGTCTTTCTGGATCCATTGTTCCAAAACTCAATAAACTGAGTTGGGCCCCTTTATCTATCTATTGAAGGATCTGATTGATGTGTGTTAAATTTTGACTCTTATGCTGCGTTCACACCAAACGCGAATCTGCGTCAAAATTCGCGCCTGCCGCGTCTAGTTATACGCGTGACCACTTTGTGTGCATTCGCGCGTCAAGAGCGAAATTGACGCGCGTAAAATCAAAAGTTTGAAGCGAAATTTACGCGCGTCACGCGCGTCAGAGGCGAAAGTTTCGAAACCTGTTGGCGGCCATCTTTTTTTGTTTATCGAGCATTAGCATTAATCGAGAGAATCACCGCTCGTATATGCTCTGGAGAGCAGAAACAGCTGCGTAGGGGACATCGTCGCAGTACTCGGGTCCACCAAACCCTCCGGAGGGTTTCAGGAGTTTCACAATTTGCTTCAGGAGGTAGGTTTGGTGGACCTAACGGTGAGGACGCTGACGAGGACAGCGTAGGCCGTATAAAGCCTCGGCCTCGAGTGGTCTCTTCATGACGAGCCCGCGCTGTACAGCCCGGCGCGAGGTTCACCCTCTCACGCACCTAATCTGTCATATATTTTTGTTTTGATAATAAATGGAGCCAGCCTCCAAAAGTGAAACCTGTCCTGTGATTTTTTTGAAAAGTTTTTATATTGTGTTTGTTGTCTTTACATTAGATTAATAAAGTTTCATATAATCTAGAATATGGAATAAATAGCATTCAATACAAAATGAGTATCTCTCATATATTGAAATCGAGTTTTTATGTGAAAGATTATTTGCTTTGTTGTGCATTTTAGTCATATTACAAAATAATTTATTGAGGCCAAACATAAAATAACATTATAAACTGTCAGTTCACCACGTGACAGCAGCAAGCAGGCTCCTGATTGGTTAACGCGGCGCGAATTGACGCAGAAGTTCAGATTTTTCAACTCGGGCGGCAGACGCGAATTCGCGTCAAACGCGTGAATGCACAAAAAGCACAATTCGCGCTTAACGCGCGTAACGCACCAAACGCTCAATTCGCGTCATTCGCGCGAACTAGACGCGCGAATGAGGCGAATTCGCGTCTACCGCGCCGCGCTAAACGCCTCATTCGCGCCGCAAGATCTCTAGACGCGCGTAAACGCGTCTTACCATTGACTTAACATTGAAATCACTCGCGCCAGACGCATATTCGCGTTTGGTGTGAACGCAGCATTAGTGTTTCCACCTGGGTAATAGGCGGATCTTTTGTGACGTCATTGTTTATGTTTGTCGCGTTGCATCATGGGAATCGTGTGGCAAGAAACACCGCTAGATACCTGTAATTTGATTGTTTTGCACGTTTGGAGGAGGATTTAGATAAGAGGATGATAATAAGGATGTTCACTCTTGTTGTGTGGTCGATTGTATGGATCGTTGGGGGCCTGATAAAAAGTTTTTTCGAATTCCCTCCGAAAAGGATCGCGAAAAACGAAAGAAATGGTTGCATGCAATTAGGCGATTGAACCTGGATGCTCAGAAGAAAGCCTGGATTCCTGCAGCTAACGTTACTGATCGAGTTTGTGAGGCTCATTTTGTTCATGGTAGGCCTAAGTCTTAGTGACTATGTATTTATAGAAGATTGAATAAAAAAAAAACTGAGTCAAATCAACCGAGTCATATGTTTTCGCGTTCTGATTCAGGTGTCCCAAACAACCGCGATCCACGTTATGCAGTGGTCACCAACCTTTTCAAGCCTAAGATCACATCCAAAGTCCAAATGTAAACCAAGATCTACCACTTGCAAAAAAAATATATGAAAAAACAAGTGGCTGAGCTGTAAAACCTTGTTTATACTCGACGCGTCCGCATGAGCGCGAAGGTAATAAAAAAACTAATATCCGTCTGCTCGGGCAGATTCGGCTTAACAGCGCGCGCGCCTCCGCATCCTCAGATGCATGACTTTGAGCCGAATCTGCCCGAGCAGACGGATATTAGTACATCTCATCATCACACCGGCATCATGCCTCGTCTGTTTGGGGAGTTGTGCGCGCAGTCAGCGGAGGCTCGCGCTCCGGTGCCAGGCGAAAGTATAAACAAGGTTTAAGTCAGCGGTTGTTTTACAGAACATAAGGCGCCAGATTCATATATAAGGCGCTCTGGATTATAAAAAATATACGGGTATGTTCCTCACATCAAAATGGGCTATTCTGGATCGCAAAACTTAAAAGTAAAAGAAAAAGTAAGCATTAAGCACGATCACTGCTTTCTGTTTGGCAGAAAAGATCGGCCCAACTTTTCGAGAAACAAAATAATCATAGGCCTCCAGACTTTTGAAAGCCTTTAATCTTTCATGAGTGAAGGGTCCAGGGGTTTCTATTAAATAAGAATAAATGTCTCCCCAGCAGATTGGTGGCCAAGACACGGGCGAGTCGGACCAACGTTTTTTGTCATCCCAGATCTCATATGGGCTTTGAATAACTTCGATTTTGTGTCACCAATACAAATTTTGAGCTTCTCTCCAAACCTCCTCCGGTCTTCAGATGTTAAAGTGCTTATATATTGTGGATTTCGCCCGCTAACTCTCTTGAAAGTGCTCGTCGCGTCTTTACAGCCCGACATACTGTTCGTTTTGTTGCCACACAACCACTCGCGCATGCGTACAAAGATGTCAACAAAGATCCTCCTATTGTGTGCTAACTGAGCTGAAGCTGTGCTGACTTGAGTGAACAATTTTGAATGCTAGTGCTTTCTAAATGACAACATGGTCTAGGCAATGAGAAATGAAGGGATTTGTGTGTAGAGTTTTGCAGTGACAGTTCAACAAATCTGACTCATGTGTTAAAGGTCCCGTATTATGCCCCTTTTCACAAGATGTAAAATAAGTCTCTGATGTCCCCAGAGTGTGTATGTGAAGTTTCAGCTCAAAATACCCAACAGATCATTTTTTACAACATGTTTAAATTGTCATTTTTTGGGGCACAGAAAAACTGTTTTAGTGTGTATCCCTTTAAATGCAAATGAGCTGCTGCTGGACGACCCAGGGGGCGGAGCTTCACGAGCTCGCGCTCAGTCTCTCAGGACAATCTCATCTCACGGAATGATGATAATATCAGAAACTCTCAGTAACGGCGTTCATTTAGAGTCGGACAATAATGCCTACAGAGTCAGAGTGCTGTATAGAGATGGAACAGGTATAGTTTAGTAGTTTAATTACCGTTATTATAACGTATTTGTCATCTGCTTGTAGGCTATGTATCCATTATTTATTAATAGCCTAAGTCTGCTGTTTCAGACCAGGGACTTGATGTATAAACGTTGCGTACGCACAAAATGGGCATAGAAATATGCGTACGCATTTTTCCACGCACATATCGGAATTTATAAAAAATAAACTTGCCGTAAATAAGTGCGCACCGTAAGGATGCTCTTGACCGTGCGTACGCACTCTTTTAGAAGAGTATGTGTTTTGGCGACACCAACTGGCCCAAATAGCAATAACTATTTAAAATGAAAAAACTTCTAAATTATCCTATTACATCACCCAATAAATCAAATTGCATCAACCTACACAACTGTTGCGTACCTTAAACCACAACCGTTAATCGTTGGAGTTAAATGTCTTTTTGGTCACTTTTAGAATTTAGAATTAAAATTAAACATAATACAGAAAGATAATACAAATATAATTTCACTCACCAAGCCTGTCACTTGAAGCAAATATCCATTCCTTCTAAAATGTCCGTGCCAGTGAGCGCGTTGGGCCGTTTAGTGAAACTGACGCAGTTTAAATTAATAAAATAATAATTTAAACTATGTTTTACTTCTGATATAAACATTTAGATTAAATATGCCATTGAAATTATGGAGTTAAACACTTAAACATAAAATCATACTGAAAAGTTACAACATTTTTTTTATATTCAATCAATAGAAATATTTGTTGGATGCGATGCTTTTGAACACTTTTCCTGTGGCGTGCTTTAATGTTTTAACCACAGAGATAATTGCTTATCATGATAATACCAGATTGTCTGAGAAAATAGTTTAGTGCAAATAATGCCCAAGGCCTATCTGTTTCCATTAAAAATATAAATCAATTAAAAATACAATTCGGCAAGTGGAAAAGATTGAGAAAAACTTTCTCTGAAATGTATTTTACACTATTTGATTTATGTAGGCTATTCAAAAACAAGGCAAGGATAGGCAACTACTTGATTTGTATTAATGTAATGTTTCTTGTACCGTTTATATAATTTGCATATGATTATTCATCCACGTGATCACGTTTAAGTTATTACGTGGATGAATAATCATATGCAAATGATATGTAGATGAGGCTCTGCATAGTAAAAATAGGCGTTGTAAGCTCCATATATGGTTATTTCGGGTGGAGATGCATGTGCGCACAATCTTCCGCTGACTGGGATTTATAAAGTGAGTTCTGCGCAGGTTCTGGCGTACGCACGGTTTTATAAGTCTGAATATTTTTTTGCGTACGTCATTTTTGGCTTTTGTGCGTACGTACACTTTTAGTAAGGTTCCTACGCACAGTTTTATAAATGAGGCCCCAGGTCCGAATGATGATCAAACATATACTGATGAGTTTAATAAAGTTTATTGTACATCACACAAAAGATGAAGCGTCAGTTTTACTTCAGAAAATCACCGTAAGAGCTGAGTAAACACAGTAAGTTATAAGAAGTGTGCAAGTAGCCAGTAGAGTTGAGGGAGCATTCCTGTGGGCGGAGCTTAGTCAAAAAACGGTTCTAGTGACATCATTAAAGAAGGAAGTAGAGGGATGTAGTCCAAACGAGCCGTTCACTGTAGTCGACTTCTGTTAAATAAAATATCTCGCTTGGCATTGAACCTTGAGCTTTATAATTTTACAGATATTATTTATGCTCTAACAGCAACATTACACACTAACTAAAGTTTGAAACATGGGATCACGAAGAACAGGACCTTTAATACAGGGAATAGTGTTTATAGTTTAGTGAAATGGGTGTGCTTTTTGATAAATGACATTATGATTTTGAAATTTTAGTTCAAAAGCCTGGTTATAGTGTTTAAGCAATCGAGAAAAACTGTAATAATCCTCAGAAAAACAATAGGGTGTTCACCCTTTCAGGGCTTGGGTCGTAATAAGGGCACAAAGAACACAAGCAAACCAGAAGAGAAGAGTTTCGGTTCCTGTATTCAATCTATCTATAAAAAAAGCCCCTACGCAGTTTTTCTGCCCTTTCTCCGCCCAGCTCACACATCCTCATACTCTCAAAAACATGCAGAGGACATTGTGACACACACTTGTGCTTTAACTTGTAAGGTGTTAAGGAGTGGTTTCTGTAATTCAGTCAAATTGAGTGAAGGGTGAACCATTGTGTGAATGGTTATGAGTGTAGATCTTCATTCTGACCTGAAAAATTGGGGGAGACGTTATGGATTTGTGTTTATAGTTTTGAGAATACATTTACATTTAGTCATTTAGCAGACGCTTTTATCCAAAGCGACTTACAAATTAGGACTAAATTAAGCGAGTCATCAAGAAGAAGAGGCAAAAGCAACAAAAGAAGTGCTTTTTTTTATGAGGTTAAGTGTTCACGGAAGAGATGGGTTTTCAGCTGTCCTTTGAATGTTGTCAGGGATTCTGCATTCCGGATGAGGGTGGGGAGAGCGTTCCACCAGCATGGAACTGTGAATGAGAATGTTCTGGAAAGTGATTTTGTGGCTTTCTGTGATGGAACCACGAGACGTCGCTCGTTGACCGATCGTAGGCGTCTGGTAGGGATGTAGGCTCGTAGTAGTGAGTGAAAGTAGGAGGGAGCTGAGCCTGTGATAGATCTGTAAGCAAGCGTCAATGCCTTGAACTTGATGCGAGCAGCGAGAGGTAGCCAGTGAAGTGAGATGAACAGAGGAGTGACGTGGGCCCTCTTGGGCTCGTTGAAGACAAGACGAGCTGCAGTGTTCTGGATCATCTGTAGAGGTTTAGTTGCACATGATGGACGTCCGGCCAGAAGAGCATTGCAGTAATCAAGCCTAGAGATGACCAGGGCCTGGACGAGAAGTTGTGTTGCATGCTCAGTTAGGAAAGGCCTGCTCTTCCTGATGTTGTGCAGTGCAAACCTGCATAATCGAGCTGTCTTTGAAATGTGATCTGTGAAGGTCAGCTGGTCATCAAACGTTGCTCCAAGATTTCTGACCGACCTTGATGGGGTGATTGATGATGACTCTAGCTGGATGGTGAAGTCGTGTTGTAGAGACGGATTGGCAGGGAGGACGAGAAGCTCAGTCTTTGCCAGGTTGAGCTGCAGGTGATGTTCCTTCATCCATGCCGAGATGTCCGCCAGACAGCTTGAGACCCGTGCAGCTACTGTGGGATCATCTGGTTGAAATGAGAGGAAGAGCTGTGTGTCATCAGCATAGCAGTGGTAGGAGAAGCCGTGTGCTTGTATGATGTGTCCCAGTGATGTGGTGTAGATGGAGAAGAGGAGGGGACCAAGAACTGAACCCTGAGGAACCCCTGTGGTCAGCTGATGTGCTCTGGATACCTCGCCTCTCCATGCGACCCTGAACGACCTACGAATATGAGGCATAGTTTCAAGAAATGTGTTTAAGCAATCGAGAAAAACTGTAATATAATTATATAATGCAGATTATTACAGTTTTTCTCGATTGCTTAAACACTATAACCAGGCTTTTGAACTAAAATTTCAAAACCATAACGCCATTTATCAAAAGGCACACCCATTTCACTAAACTATAAACACTATTCCCTGATTTGACACATGAGTCAGATTTGTTGAACTGTCACTGCAAAACTCTACACACAAATCCCTTCATTTATCATTGCTTAGACCATGTTGTCATTTAGAAAGCACTAGCATTCAAAATTGTTCACTCAAGTCAGCACAGCTTCAGCTCAGTTAGCACACAATTATCCAGGTGGAAACACTAAGAGTCAAAATTTAACACACATCAATCAGAACCTTCAAGAGATATAAAAGGGCCCAAATCAGTTTATTGCGTTTTGGAAAAATGGATCCAGAAAGACATGAAGAGGGATAAGAATGAGGAGGAGGAAGGGAAAGAAGACAAGCAGTCTCAGATGAAATTCAAGCCACTCTAGTTGCCCATGTCTTTATCAATGGTGTGACTATGACGGAGGCTGGGCTACGAGTAAGGCCAAATTTGAGTCACTTCACCATCGCCTCGAGAACCTTCAGGGAGGAGTGGTGGCAAACAAAATTCTATCACTGAATAAGAGACAAACATTTCCAATAGACTTTGATGAGGTGTATTCTCTTGCAAGAAAAGGCCAGCAGTCGTACAGTCACACAGAGTGACACAGAGTGTGACAGTGAAGGGAGGGCGTCCTTTCTCCTTTATAGTCTTGATTTCAGAATGTTATCTTTCTAGGCAAATGATGGTATTTCAACCATATGTGGAACATTCTTAGACGTGTTCATCATATTGTATCCTTGAGTGGAGGCCCTCCTGTCACTTCCAACACTCTTTACCATTCCATTCCAATACAATTCCATATTAGAATAAGGTTTGTGTGTGCTCTTTTACTGTCATATGTTGGTCACAGACATCTTACTGTAAGTAAATACTACTGTAAAAAAAATAGAGGAGAAAGTAAAAAAAAAAAAAGAGTAAAAAAGAAAAAGGAGTAAAACAGGAAAAAAAAATATTTGTGTGTGTGTGTGTGTGTGTGTTTTGTGTATGAATAAAAATGTGCCAATGTATCCACTGGTTGTGTCTTTTGTGTTCATCATGTGAAAAGTTTGTGATGGGGGAACCACAAGCAGCATAACTTACCAGTTTTGGAAATGTTGTTTTGAATTTATTGCACCAGTGTCTTAGACTATGTTGTAGTGTGTGTGATTTTGAGGGCTTGTGTGTGTGTCTGAGGGCAAAGTTTGGTTTGGAGTGAATGGTTTTGAGTCTAGAGCTTCATTTTGACCTGAAAATAGGATGTTTGGGGAATTGGGTGAGACGTTATGGATTTGTGTTTATAGTTTTGAGAATACGAGGCATAGTTTCAAGAAATGTGTTTAAGCAATCGAGAAAAACTGTAATAGTAGATAGTAGTAGTAGTAGTAATTATGCCAGATACAGGTGAAACCCATAGGTTTTACACAGAAAATAAATTAAATGAAAAATTTCATGTTTTTTTTTTTTTACAGTTTTTCTCGATTGTTTACACACATTTTCTGAAAGCATGCCTCATATTCTCAGAACTCTACACACAAATCCAAAAAAAAACAAAAAACACACACAATGGGCAAAACCCCTCAATTCTCCTGCAAAATGAAACGTTACATTCAAAACAATGTTATTTCTTCTCAAAATGGTATTTTGTTTTCAAATGACACACACAAACCATCATATGAATAGACATTTATAAGAACCAGTTGAACACTGATGTGCTCAATGTAAAACACTTCTTCTCCATTCATCATCATGACTTAGGCCTTTTTTTGTTCAGTGTTACACTTACTACAGACAGTACATATATAAGTGTGTTGTAAAATATCTGAGAATGTTGTTTTTATACTCAGAAGAACACACAAATACACGGTAACAAATATATTTTATTTTTCCCACAAAAAACAATGTACACAGTGTACATCCCAACCAACACAAAGTTGTACATTCAGTGTTCTACATACAAAACAACAGAAGAATTGACTGTATACAGTTACAGGTGTAACCCAGTGTAATAATTTACAAAGTTTACAAAGTTTTTTTTTATATACATGTTTATATTTCATGTGCATTTTATAAATGTATATGGTTGTGAATAAGTTCTATGTTAATTAAGTTGATATTTATTATTTTTATTATTTTTGTATTTTGATATTTCTATTGTTTATCCAATCAAATTCACTTGTCCATGTTGGGTGTCCAATCAATGCTCTAGATTAAGGTAAAGGGGGCGGGAAGAATTGAGGGCAAAGTTGAACGAGGAAGAATCGAGAGAGCACGAGGAAGAATTGGGAGAGCACGAGAGAGAAGAGCGTGCGCTCATCTGGTGTGATATTGTTTCACAAAATATATAGTATAACTAATGCTATAATGTGTTTCAATAGTTAATGTAGTTAGTGTGTTATCAAAACGAGAACAGAAACTTATACTACAGAGACGGGTAAGAATTATTTTTTCACAAAATATTTCTGGTTGTGTTCATTCCAGCCTCCATTTACTAATACAGCGAATGGACTATTTAAAGAGACTGAACCGTGTCTATCTTGCTCGGATGGATTGTGTGTTTAGTTGGCGAGTCGTCAGCATGAGGATTCGTGGCAGTTTCAGATGAGGATGAGTCTAGATGACTTGAGTTAACGTGAGTGCTCGGAATTCCTGTGGCCTTATAAGGAAATCGCCGCGATCGTGGGGTTGACGGACATCTAACGTCGTGAGGTGAAACACGCTCTTCTGATTGGGGATATTAAGGTATTTTTTTTGTTTGTTGCTCATTGTTGAGTGAAGCGTTCTTTTGTTGGTTTGTTGACCACAACGTACCCCAGCATCAAACAGGCCTGCAACGTGACAATGAAAGACTTACCGATTGAAGGTTAAGTGTGAGCTCATATTGCCGGCTTAGTATTTGGTTAAAGAGTATTTTGAATTTGAGTGAGTTTGAGGACTCAAGTTGGAAGTATACCTAAAAAGAGGGAAACAAATAACTATTTACAAAATTGTGAATATGTGAAATGTGTGTTTGATTTTTTTTATTTGATTTTTATTCATCTTTGTGAATTGTTGAAATTCCTGAAACTTGATCCTTTTACATTTTTTCAGTAAATTGTTATTTAATTTACAGTATACTTGAGTGTTTTCAATTTATTATTATTTGAGGTAAAAAAAAAAAGGGATATAAATATACATTGAGATTTATTTATTTTTGGTAAAACAATTACTTTATTAACAGAAGGTAAATTCTAAAATCCTAATTCATAATTGTTTATGTGATTTTTATTTTAAAGTTTAAGGGACCCAAGGAGTTAAGTAACAAACACAGTTACACAGAATAAGTTGAAGTGAGTAAATAGGCACACATAGCTCACAATAGTTGATAAAACAAAGTTTATTCATACGAACTCAGAGCGCTCCATTATCTAACCATGTAGGAAAGGGTTGAAAGCGCTACATAAATTGGAGGCACCGCTGGGATCCTTGTGTGTCCCGTTACAGTTGTGTGCTGTAAAAGAAGAAACAAAAGTAAGTCTCAGTGATCATCTAGCTAGCACAGAGTGACCATGACTGCTTATTCTATATATCCTGGGCTGGTGGATGAGCTTAAAGGATGGTGTCGAGGAGAAATGCTTAATGAAGCACATGCGCTGATGGTCATTGTCCCTGAAGAAGTAGATATTTCTCAAATTGAAGACACCCTCCAATCTGTTAAATGTCTGGGGCGAGTGCGTGTGAGAGGACGCATGTACAACAGCAAACTGGATAGTTTGACTGTTTTATGCGAATGCAAAGAAGTTGTAGACCCTTCTAAAGTCCCTCCTGACATACTTCCCACAGGTGGAATGGTAGCCTGGCCGATTGTCATGGTGACACGAAGTCCAGTTTCACCAAGTGCTCCTTCTAGTGCAGAGCAGAATGATTCATCTACCGCTGTGGATGATAGCAATGTTCAGGAGTTGTTGGGCGCACATGATGGCTCGGCTGAGTCCATTATTCGTGCCGTGGGGGATCTGCTAGCTAAAATAGAAAAACCAGTGAGCGATAGCAGCAGTTATCGCCGCCTCCGTGTTTTTTCTGGGACTGTGCCAACTCCTGCCGGAGAAGAGCCTTTAGAACATTGGTCAGAGCAAGCTCGTCTCATGGTAGAAGAAAGCGATTGCTCAGACAAAGAAAAAAGACGTCGGATTATGGAGAGTCTACGAGGTCCAGCCTTAGCAATAATAAAAGCTGCTCGTGTAACCACTGCTGATCTCAAGCCAGAACAATGTTTAGAGGCTATTGAAAGTGCCTTTGGTTCTGCTGAATCAGGGGAAGAGCTTTATATTGCTTTTCGTTTGATGCAGCAACAGCCCAGTGAAAAACTGTCAGATTTTCTTAAAAGGTTGGAACAGGCGTTGACCAAAGTCATACAGCGAGGTGGTCTGTCGGTTGCCGCTGCAAACCGTGCAAGAGTGGAACAGTTACTTCGAGGAGCAGTTGCTGCTGATTTTATGTTGGTTAATCTCAAGTTGAGGGAAAGGAAGGAAAATCCTCCATCCTTTTTGGAGCTTTTGAGTGAGATTCGCAGTGAGGAAGAATTTGAGGCGTCTAGGGCTAAGCTAAACTCCACTGAGCATAAAATCCATGCTAAAGCAGAGGTAGACAATAAGCAGACAGAAATTCAGACTTTAAAAACGGAGTTGAAGGAACTGAAAGCTATGTTCGCTTCTATGGCAGCCACCCCTCATGGAGTTGTGAAAGAAGAGGCGTCTGCTGGTCCAGTCATGAAAGCTACAACCTTAGACAGTTGCCCCGACCCTGAAGTGACTGCACTAAAAAAACAGGTCAAAAGATTGCAGCAGAAAGTTCAAAGTAAAAAGCCCATTGCCTCTGTCGCCTCCTTGCCTGTGGAGACTTCTAGAAATTTCACTGGTACATATAAGCCGACCACGTACAGTGATCCAGATGAATATTACTGCTACCGCTGTGGAGAAAGTGGACACTTCGCCGCAAAATGCAGAAATGCTGAAAACCAAGCAAAAGTTGTTCGAAGATTAATCCAGTCGCTGAAAAAAGCCAAAAGTAGAGACTCGCATTCACTTGAGCCAAAAGACAGTACAACCAACTGTTCAGTAAAGAGGAGTGCTGTAGACATACAAAAACAAAGGCACCTTCCAGAAGGTTTGGTTGGTCCAACGTCTGTTGTTCAGATAAAGGTAAATGGACATGAATGCGATTCCTTATTAGACAGTGGCTCACAAGTAACCATCATCTTCGAAGCATGGTACAAGCAGAATCTGTCTGATGTTCCCATTCACCCTGTCACAGGTTTGGCCATTTGGGGTTTAAGTGAGTCTAGCTACCCTTACTTGGGTTACGTGATGGTAGATTTTGAGTTCCCTGCCAAAATCACAGGAACTCAGGAAACCCTTTCAGTCTTGGCCTTAATCTGCCCAGGACCGTGTAGTCCAGATCAAACACCAGTTATTTTGGGTACCAATGCTAACCTTTTCAAGCGTTTGGCTCGTTTGTGTAGAGAAAGTACTGGAATGGACATTGCACAGACCTTGGGCATAAATGTAGGTTCAGTTTCCGAAGAATTGTCATGTGACCCTGCTAAGATCTCTGGTGAAGATGGAGTGGGCAGTGTACGGTGGCTTGGTCCTGGCCCCTTGTCCTTGTCCCCAGGAGGGGATTGCGTGGCGATCTGTGGGGTAGAGTTAAATGAACCATTAGGAGAAGAGGTTCTGTTGGTAGACGCTTCTCCAGAGGCCACTCTGCCAGTTGGAGTGTTACTGCAGCCCATGGTAGTGCCACATTCTGAAATGGATGTCCACCATTTCCCAGTACTGATGCACAATGAATCCCTGAAGGACACAGTGATTCCAGTAGGAACAGTGGTTGGTCATTTACATCCAGCAGATCCAGTAGCATCCGCCCCAAAGACAGGAGAGTTCGATACAAACCTTATTAACTTTGGAGATTCCCCAATTCCTGAGACATGGAAGCAGAGGCTAAGGCAGGCATTGTTGGAAAGAGCTAATGTGTTTTCGCTTCACGAGTGGGATGTGGGTTTGGCGAAAGGAGTGGAACACCATATTCGGCTATCCGATTCTAGGCCCTTTCGTGAGCGCTCTAGGCGCTTGGCTCCTGCAGATATCGATGATGTTCGAAGACACATTCAGGAGCTTATGAAATCCGGCATCATCAAGGAATCCCGAAGCCCCTACGCCTCCCCTATAGTTATCGCCCGAAAGAAAAATGGAAGCGTAAGAATGTGCATCGACTATCGCACACTTAATGCTCGAACAGTGCCTGACCAGTATACTACTCCGTGCATTGACGATGCATTAGACTGTTTATCAGGGAGTAGATGGTTTTCCGTCCTTGACCTCAGAAGTGGCTATTACCAAATAGCTATGTCTGAAGAGGATAAGGAAAAAACTGCCTTTATATGCCCCTTAGGATTCTATCAATTCGAGCGTATGCCACAGGGCATTACTGGGGCACCGGCGACTTTCCAACGTTTGATGGAAAAAGCTGTCGGGGATATGAACCTGCTTCAAGTCCTTGTATACCTGGATGACCTGATTGTCTTTGGGAAGTCATTGGAAGAGCACGAAGAAAGACTTCTGAAGGTCCTGGACAGACTAGAAGAAGTGGGACTGAAAGTGTCATTGGACAAATGCCAATTCTGCCAGACCAAAGTCAAGTATGTTGGACATATAGTATCTGCCGAAGGCGTTGCAACAGATCCTGATAAGGTCAAGGCAGTCAGCACATGGCCACAACCTACCGACCTTAAGTCCTTGAGATCTTTTCTTGGCTTCTGCGGATATTACCGTAGGTTCATAGCCAACTACGCTGCAATTGTCCGACCCCTTACTGAGCTCACGAAAGGTTATGCCCCTACCCAGCGAGGTAAAAAGTGGGAAAAAGATCGATCTAAGGCTTACCTGAAAGAGTCTGAGCCCTTCGGAGACAGATGGAACCAGTCATGCACCGATGCCTGTAAGCAGATCATTCAGTGTCTAACTAATGCCCCAGTCCTAGCGTTTGCAGACCCCTACAAACCCTACATTTTGCATGTAGATGCCAGTCTAAAAGGGCTAGGTGCTGTATTATATCAGGAGCATTCATCTGGTCTGCAGCCTGTGGCATTTGCTAGTAGAAAACTGAGTAATTCAGAGCAGAAATATCCTATTCACCAGTTGGAATTTCTTGCCTTGAAATGGGCGGTCGTGGATAAATTCCACGATTATCTATATGGAGCGAGATTCACCGTACGTACGGATAATAATCCACTTACGTACGTTCTTACCACGGCTAAACTTAGTGCCACTGGACATCGTTGGCTGGCTGCGCTATCCACATACGACTTTGATGTGTTGTACCGACCAGGCAAGAACAATATTGATGCAGATTTGCTGTCCCGTAATCTGGTAGATGAGGAAAAATCAGAGGGTTGGCAAAGCATCTCTGAGACCGATGTAAGGGCTATATGCCAGGAAGTTCATGTTGACTTAAAGCTCAACAAGTCACCTAGGTATGTAGAGCAACTAGCAGCCTCACCTGAGTGTATTCCTGATGCGTATGCTTTCCCTGTTCAACTGGAATGTGACTTCTTGGAGCAGAAATCCATAGCTGATTTGGCAAGAGCCCAAAAGAATGATGTTGTCCTGAGGAAAGTAATTGAAGCTTTGAAGCAAGGGACGTGGCCTACTGAAGTGAAGGTGAATTCTGAGTTGTGGCTCATGAAACGTGAGGAGAATAGGCTTCTAATTAAAGAAGGTTTGCTTTTCCGAAATAGTAAAACACCCTCTGGAGAAGAAGTTTCCCAACTTGTCTTGCCTGCTGAATTCAGGGAGGATGTGTGCAGATTGTTGCACGATGACATGGGTCATCTGGGCATAGAAAGAACCACCGATCTTATCAGGAGTAGATTCTACTGGCCCAAAATGGCTTGTGAGGTGGAACAATACATCAAGAATTGTGGAGAGTGTATTACTCGCAAAACACCATGCAGTAAAGAAGCGCCTTTGCACCAAATTACCAGCAACGGACCGATGGATCTGGTCTGCATAGATTTTCTCTCACTTGAGCCCGACTCAAAAGGAATAAGTAACATCTTGGTAGTCACAGATCATTTTACACGGTACGCCCAGGCGTTTCCCTCAAGGAATCAGACAGCTCGCACTGTAGCCAAGATCTTAGTAGACAAGTATTTTGTGCATTATGGCTTACCTGGGAGGATCCATTCCGACCAAGGGCGAGACTTTGAGAGTCATTTAATCAAAGAGCTCTTGCTACTGTTGGGGATTCGCAAATCACGTACCACTCCATATCACCCTCAAGGTGACGCTCAGCCTGAGAGATTTAATCGGACCTTGCTCTCGATGTTGGGAACCTTGGGACATGAGAAAAAACGTCAGTGGAGTCAGCATGTGGGGTATCTGGTTCATGCCTATAACAGCACAAAAAGTGATGCTACAGGGTACTCTCCCTATTACCTAATGTTTGGAAGGGAAGCGAGACTCCCGGTTGATCTTTGTTTTCAAACGTCTGCTGATGGAACAGAAGAAAGACAGCATTCTCAGTATGTTGCCAAGCTGAAAAGAGATCTAAAAGAAGCTTATCAACTAGCCTCAGAAGCTTCCAACAAAGTGCACCAACGAAACAAGAGAGCCTATGACAGCAGAGTTAGATTCCAGGTCTTGGACATTGGTGATAGAGTATTGTTGAAAAATCTGGGACTGAGAGGAAAAAACAAACTTCAGAGTCGATGGAGTTCTTTGCCTTATGTTGTGGTTGACAAAATGCCCAACTTACCAGTGTATAAGGTGAAACCTGAACATGGTAGAGGAGTAAAAACCATCCATCGAGATCACCTCTTACCCATTGGACAGTCTGTGAGAATGCTGGAGAGTCCAGGATATGCATCACCTGAAAAGGCAAGAAAACATTCAAACTCAAACCAAACACACAAAAAAGTGCTAAAAGAAACCCAAAACCACTTACCTGAGATGACAGAATCCTCAGAGTCAGAGTGTGAAAGGTTTAATGTGCCTTACCAGAAGTATGTGCACAAGTTGTTGAAAAATAAGATGACAAGAGACAGATCTCCGGATAGCAATGCAAATGAGCAAGTAGCTGGTGATACTGATCAGGAGGAAAGTGATCAGGCTGAGGAAGAGTGCACTGACGACAGCATTGTTGGTGAATCAGAATCAGACTCAGAAGTTGAACCCGACACTGTGACTATCTCTGAAAGGAAGTGTCCAAGACCAAAAGCGGTTATGCCTTCTAGTCAGAGATCCCATAGTAAGAGACCTGTGAAGCCTGTTATAAGACTGACTTATGACGAACCAGGAAGAAGTAGTGACCACCCAATTGAAATAGTCCATAGAGGGGTCATTATTAAACTAGGCCAGAGTTAAAATAACTAAATGAACAACGAGGTATAGACCGTAAAGTTTTGATTTAAATGTCTGATGAGGACATTCAGACAATTAGAAAGGGGAGGGTGTAACCCAGTGTAATAATTTACAAAGTTTACAAAGTTATTTTTATATACATGTTTATATTTCATGTGCATTTTTATAAATGTATATGGTTGTGAATAAGTTCTATGTTAATTAAGTTGATATTTATTATTTTTATTATTTTTGTATTTTGATATTTCTATTGTTTATCCAATCAAATTCACTTGTCCATGTTGGGTGTCCAATCAATGCTCTAGATTAAGGTAAAGGGGGCGGGAAGAATTGAGGGCAAAGTTGAACGAGGAAGAATCGAGAGAGCACGAGGAAGAATTGGGAGAGCACGAGAGAGAAGAGCGTGCGCTCATCTGGTGTGATATTGTTTCACAAAATATATAGTATAACTAATGCTATAATGTGTTTCAATAGTTAATGTAGTTAGTGTGTTATCAAAACGAGAACAGAAACTTATACTACAGAGACGGGTAAGAATTATTTTTTCACAAAATATTTCTGGTTGTGTTCATTCCAGCCTCCATTTACTAATACAGCGAATGGACTATTTAAAGAGACTGAACCGTGTCTATCTTGCTCGGATGGATTGTGTGTTTAGTTGGCGAGTCGTCAGCATGAGGATTCGTGGCAGTTTCAGATGAGGATGAGTCTAGATGACTTGAGTTAACGTGAGTGCTCGGAATTCCTGTGGCCTTATAAGGAAATCGCCGCGATCGTGGGGTTGACGGACATCTAACGTCGTGAGGTGAAACACGCTCTTCTGATTGGGGATATTAAGGTATTTTTTTTGTTTGTTGCTCATTGTTGAGTGAAGCGATCTTTTGTTGGTTTGTTGACCACAACGTACCCCAGCATCAAACAGGCCTGCAACGTGACAATGAAAGACTTACCGATTGAAGGTTAAGTGTGAGCTCATATTGCCGGCTTAGTATTTGGTTAAAGAGTATTTTGAATTTGAGTGAGTTTGAGGACTCAAGTTGGAAGTATACCTAAAAAGAGGGAAACAAAAAACTATTTACAAAATTGTGAATATGTGAAATGTGTATTTGATTTTTTTAAATTTGATTTTTATTCATCTTTGTGAATTGTTGAAATTCCTGAAACTTGATCCTTTTACATTTTTTCAGTAAATTGTTATTTAATTTACAGTATACTTGAGTGTTTTCAATTTATTATTATTTGAGGTAAAAAAAAGGGATATAAATATACATTGAGATTTATTTATTTTTGGTAAAACAATTACTTTATTAACAGAAGGTAAATTCTAAAATCCTAATTCATAATTGTTTATGTGATTTTTATTTTAAAGTTTAAGGGACCCAAGGAGTTAAGTAACAAACACAGTTACACAGAATAAGTTGAAGTGAGTAAATAGGCACACATAGCTCACAATAGTTGATAAAACAAAGTTTATTCATACGAACTCAGAGCGCTCCATTATCTAACCATGTAGGAAAGGGTTGAAAGCGCTACACAGTAATAAAATAAAAATTTACTGTATACAGCAGTTACAGTAATAAAAATAATTCCAGTGTTGGCATCCATTGCTCCATTGAAGAGCTGACCTGTTGCCCTTTTATGCTAAAGCTCTGATTGCTAATTGTAAAACTGTGTGACGGGTGTTTGCCCATGTGATGTGTCAGTGTGTGTATCTGGATGGCAGTGTGTTCCTTGTGGAAACAAGAGATTTTCTGCATGAAAATTGTGCCAAAAGCAGAGAATTGTGTGTAGTGTTCTGAAAAAAGTGTGTTTTAGAACTGCAGTTTGAGTGTAAAGCAGGAATTGTGCTTGTAGTTTAGCAGAATTGGTTCAGGGGGTTGGTGAATGAGTTACATGTTGTGGTCATTGTGTCTCAAGTACCAGAAAATGTGTGTAAACAATCGAGAAAAACTGTAAATGGAAACCAAAAATGTTTTACCATAATGTTAAGTTGGAATTATCATAGCACAATACTATGTATTTCATTTGTAATTTATCTTTATGTTGTGTTTGAAACATGTCAGTGGTGAATATGATGGGATAGAAAGACCTGGGGCCTCATTTATAAAACTGTGCGTAGGATCCTTACTAAAAGTGTACGTACACACAAAAGCCAAAAATGGCGTACGCAAAAAAATATTCAGACTTATAAAACCGTGCGTACGCCAGAACCTGCGCAGAACTCACTTTATAAATCCCAGTCAGCGGAAGATTGTGCGCACATGCGTCTCCACCCGAAATAACCATATATGGAGCTTACAACGCCTAGTTTTACAATGCAGATCCTCATCTACATATCATTTGCATATGATTATTCATCCACGTGATAACTTAAACGTTATCACGTGGATGAATAATCATATGCAAATGATATAAACGGTACAAGAAACATTACATTAATACAAATCAAGTAGTTGCCTATCCTTGCCTTGTTTTTGAATAGCCTACATAAATCAAATAGTGTAAAATACATTTCAGAGAAAGTTTTTCTCAATCTTTTCCACTAGCCGAATTGTATTTTTAATTGATTTATATTTTTAATGGAAACAGATAGGCCTTGGGCATTATTTGCACGAAACTATTTTCTCAGACAATCTGGTATTATCATGATAAGCAATTATCTCTGTGGTTAAAACATTAAAACACAACACGCCACAGGAAAAGTGTTCAAAAACATTCGCATCCACAACAAATATTTCTAATGATTGAATTTAAAAAAATGTTGTAACTTCAGTAATGATTTCATGTTTAAGTGTTTAACTCCATTAATTTGAATGGCATATTTTATATAAATGTTTATATCAGAAGTATTTTATTTATTTAAACTGTTATTTGCGTCAGTTTCACTAAACGGCTCAACACGCTCGCTGGCGCGGACATTTAAGAAGGAATGGATATTTGCTTCAAGTGACAGGCTTGGTGATTGAAATTGTATTTGTATAATCTTTCTGTATATGTTTAATTTTCTTTAGATTTTCTGTATAAAAGTGACTAAAAATACATTTAACTCCAGCTCACCATCGGTGTCGCCAAAGTGCTCCATCTCCAAAACGTTTGTACGCATGGGTCAGAGTTTGCGTGCAGGTGCAAGTTTTTCTTTATAAATCCCACCTTTTGCGCAGGAACTGGCGTACGCATGTTTTCAGCCCCGTTTTATGCGTACGCAAGCTTTATAAATGAGGCCCCTGAACTGTTCTAAAAGTTCCTTTAACATGAAAACAATGGTCTGGTCTTGGTCATTAAACTGCCCCGCTCCGGGTCGCTCTCCAGCCCTGTGTTTACTACATATCAGGACTGACCCAGAGGCCGTTCAGCTGATTTATCTACGGTTTGTGTCAAACAATGAACTTAAGGCTCTGTATAACTCAGGGTCCACGTTGCTGTTACCCATGTCCACAGTCATCATCATTGCATCACTTGTGTAGGCATACTTTGTTCGCCACTGTACTGGCCTTGATGGACTTCCTTCTCGGCCCAAACAAGCCGCCAGGTGCACAGTAGCTGTTTCATTAGACGGCCTGAGTATAAATGATGTCACTAATATGAGCATGTACAGGGGGATCTCTCCGAATGCTTTTACCAAACATTGTGGGACAACATATGGAATAATAACACGTTCTTCTATTTTCCTGCCTCTCCAAAACTGCTGAAAAAAGGCCCATTCTTCTTCAGGGGTCACAGGGGCTAGAAGAATCCCTGGGATGTTGTAGGGAGATCTTCGCATGCGGTTCCAGTGATCTGGCAAAGGGTGCGGCTCACAGTGAGCAGTATTGACAAACGCTCTGTCTGTCGCTTTACTGTTCCCCTGAGCAATTGCAAATGCAGTGTTGGGGTCAATAGCGCAGTTCCACGGAGAGTAGAGAATGGTGTCTCTGATGTTCGGTGTGGGCACCAGTTCTCCTGATGGCATAAACCGGTCGACAATACCGCCATGAGCCACAAACACAATGTCTATGTGACCTCCGCCAGCCTTTGTCAAATCCCTGAAGAAAATGACTCGACCTCTCCAGGAAAAATCGTAGAAGATTCACAAATTCAATCTGATGAGTTAATCCCTGAAGCCAGGAGCGAACTTGTCTGTACATGTTCCTATGATATAACGCCATTATTCTCTGTACATTCTGCCATCATAATAAAAATAATAATAATAATCCTCAGAAAAGCATTAGGGCCTTCACCCTTTCAGGGCTTGGGTCGTAATTAGGGCACAAAGAACACAAGCAAACCAGAAGAGAAGAGTTTCGGTTCCTGTATTCGATCTATCTATAAAAAAAGCCCCAACACTGTTTTTCTGCCCTTTCTCCGCCCAGCTCACACATCCTCATACTCTCAAACATATGCAGAGGACATTGTGACACACACTTGTGCTTTAACTTGTAAGGTGTTAAGGAGTGGTTTCTGTAATTCAGTCAAATCAAGGCAAGGTTTGTGTTCTCAGGCTGCAGACGTTAGAAGACTGACTACTACAGTAGACACGTGAGTACATTGTTCATAGATTTATCCACTTTTAATAACATTCAATGTATGAATTAAAGAAAAGCAACAAAACCTCAGTTTGTGATTGTTTGTTTCATGATCTCAGTGAAAGTACTGAAGTCTGCCCTGATATATCTGCTCTGCCGACACTGGCAGGGTTTATTAGATGAACTTTTAGGACTTCATCTGGATTTTGCTAAATGTCAAACATCATTCTTTATGTCCACCGTTGCTGATTTGAACTGTTTTTTTTTTTTGACTACTACGTTTATTCTCCTGTCTACTTTAACTCTTTATCGTGCTTCAAATTCTTATCTGTATTTCTGACTAGTTTATTTTTCCTAATTAGATTCCTAATTTCCTAAATAGACTTTGCTAATTGTTGTCTGAGTACAGTATTCTGGTTGTAGAGTATTTTGCGAATCGTGAATGATTTTGTGTCTATGGCTCAGAGCAAAATCTACAATCTGTAGAATTAAATAACATCAGACATGCATTACTGTAATCTTTAGATGATATATTGTGCCATTTGAATAAATATATGTCATCATACTCCATTGTTTCAAAGCAGCTTTACAGAAATGCATGTGTCTACATTATAATTAGTGTGCTCTGCTATCAGAGGTGACTGTGTCCATGTTAGGGATGGCGAAAACTAAATTTCTTGACCGACCACCGAGCCTCATTAACCGGTTGAAACCGGTTAACCGATTAGTTTAAAATATGCTACGCTATTTGAAATAACAGCCATTTCGAGCCGCGTCTGCAATTTCGCAACTCTGTCGCATCTCTCTGCCGCTCTGCCTCCCGCTCACACACACACTGGCCCGGCACCGCCCTTCAACTCACGTCACTTTTTTTAAATCCCTTACAGCGCGAAACATGATGAGTCCCGCAAACGCGGCGCCGAGGAGCTTGTATGTAATCGGAGGACAAATGGCTCCTTAGTTTCTAAATGGTTTGGGTAACAGTTACAAGGTGATCGCGTTAAAAATAAAGGCATTTGTCTAGCGTTAGAAGCTCATTTGAAACATTGCCGCGGCTCATTTAAGAAAATGACAGCTCCGAAGAGACGCCGCTTTAGTTTGAGGTAGCTAACAATAATAAAGAAAGATGATGATCATCATCACCTTACATCATAGATGATGTGCTACTACTGTATTTAAGCACTGTATCACACAAGTTGCAACTTACATCTGTCATTCTTTTTGGTGAAATGGTCCCACACACTACTTTTCTTTGCACGCTTTATCCTGTCGTCTGCCCTGCCTCTAACCTCGAGTGTTTAGCCTGTAGCCTTTACTTTTCGCAAACCTTATGAGCGCGCGAACCCAAACGCTGTGACCTCGCGCCAAATGTTTTTATTGGTTTATTAAGTACAAAGAGGCGAGTATGAAAAATTGATTGTGAGGGATTTGTTCACTTCACACAAAAAAATATTGGAATGAGATGGCTAACTGTAGTAGCGTTTAGTCCACTGTCTATAATAGCCTAATTTAGAGATCACTTTTTTTTTTTTTTTAACCGACTATCGACAGCTTTGATCGGTTAACGTTGATACGGTCAACCATCGGTCAAACGGTCATCGGTTAACATCCCTAGTCCATGTAGCCGCATGTATTTCAGAAATACACATATAAAAATGTTGGCTTTCCAATAAAAACAGTCTCTGAGAAACTGAGAAATCGTCCCCCACTCTCCTCTACTGTAATGTTTTAATACAGACGAACAAAGGAGCTTTTCAGGGTTAATTTTTTGTTCATCATTAACCCTGTAAATGCTGATGCTGAAGAAAACTGCAAATCACACCTATTACAGACAGACTTCTGCACTACAGTATAGTGCTATAAAATACAACATTACTTGTACAAAATACATGCAGCTTTAAAAATAACTGCAGACAGATCTGCCACGTCATTTATCAAAAAAGGCTATGTTATATAGTATATTAGTTGTCCTTATATTACATGTCCTTATGTATATATATTATAGATGTGCAGTCGAGTTCTACTAGTGTTTGATGAAGTCATAAAAAGCTTGTTATTCGTATAACTTGCTTTCTTTGTAAAAGTTTCACCTGAATACAGCATAATTAATCATTTACTGTTAATATTCTGTATTATATAATTCTTTTAATCATTTTGTATTAATCTTTTTGATCATCAATTTTTATCGATTACATTGTGTCTTACACCCTTCAGTGGTAACACTTATACAATAATAAAGTGATCATAAATTATTTACAAACTATTAGTAAATTTATAGTTCATAAATAGTATTGTTAACACATTAAAAGGCTATCTACAAATATCGAGTTCCCTGTCAGTCAGTCACATTCAGCGTTACGTCAGACGTGAACTGACGAATTGGGATCATCTTTGAGTGTAAACTAAACGAGCCGATGGACATTGCTGTGCAAGATCTGCCATGGCACACCCGGCCCAAGAAGTATATGAGGAATATAAGCGTTCTTGCACTCGCACATTCAAGCTTTCGCTTCAGAGCCGAGCGTGTGTTGTTCTGCTCTGCAATCATCATCGAGTGTGCTCTGAGTTAGAAGAAGCTCTTCAATCAAGTGTTGGTGTGACGGCGCGTCAGCGGTGGTCGCTGTTAAAGAGCATTTCCTACACTTTACTGCAGTTCAGCTTAAAGAGCAGCTGAACACTGCAGACTTTATCTTTATCTGGTTTATCAGTGTGTGCTGTGGCAATTTCCCCTTCAGCACATAAAGAGCTTGTTTCCCTGCACTGCAAAACATGCTTTTCTTACTTAGTATTTAGGGCCCAAGCCCTGAAAGGGCGGAGGCCCTATTGTTTTCGTAAGGATTATTTTTTTCTTCATTATTTTTTTTTGCCTTTTTGCCACTTTTGGGGCCCTTAACATGCTCAAAAACTCTTGAAACTTTGCACACAGGTCAGAACCTGCAGCCATCAGGGCTGGGCTGAAGCTGGTACCCGGGCGTGGCAGGGGGGCTCGACAGCGCCCCCTGGAATGGGGTCCGAAATCTTGGTCCATAAATCAAACACGCTTGCATGTAATAATATGAAACTCAGTACACATATAGATCTCATCGTGCCGAACAACTTTCGTGCTCTAAGTTTTACACCAGCCCAACAGGAAGTCGGTTATTATACGTTGTTTGGAAAACGCATACAATCGAATTTGAAATACTCCTCCTAGGTAATTCATCCAGTCGCCGCCAAACTCGGTGTGAATGAAGTCAAGACATTGAGGATGAATTCTTTGCGAACAGATTTTTGATATCTCGAACGGTTTGGCCGTGGCGAGGAAACGAATTTATGGCGAATAATGGAAACAGGAAGTGTGTTATAACTTCTGCATACATTATCTGATATTGCTGAAAGCAGTGTGTTCGTTGTAAGAGGCCGATCACATGGATGGGACATTTGTGAGTCAAAGTTATAGCGCCACCAACTGGCAACAGGAAGTGTGTCACTTTCAAAATGCTTTGAAATCACTCTCTTATTTTTACCCGATTTGCTTAAAACATTATGTGTATAATGTAGACACACGGCAGATGTAGACCTGTGAAAGGATTATTGATATCTTAGATTCGCTAGTTGCACAAAGCCGCCATTTTGGATTTCGGATCAGCGATGGTATGCTAAGACACTTCCGGTTTCGCATTACGCCCGGTGCAGGGAGCCGGAGAAAGCCGAAATTGATCTTTTATAGTTGTTTATAGAATCAATTATCACTTAAAATACTACTAAGATCCATATTACTATCACACGAGCTATAGCAATTAAATGCACGGACGCATAGTCAGATTATGAATAAAATACAACTGTTCACAAACAGAAGATTGTATTTGACTCATGCTGCATGCTGCATACACATACGCAATGACAATTATGCCTACTGCAAATATAGAGTTACAACTACGACTAGAGTTGTTTACATAAAATGCACCGTGAACATTCACATGTTTCCCCTGTGATCGGCTACAATTCGCTCCGTGCACGGCGACCATTGACATTCGAACTTGAGTGTGTGGGCCAGTATTTCCAGTGAAAACTACGGTGATCTGTATCTGAAATACACTGAAAAGTTCATTCTTAATGAACTTTTAGTGCCTTGAGGAGGGAGAGGAGGGAGAGGGGGGATGCAGAGATAAGGAAGAAGGACAGGTTTGGACAGGCGATTGTCACGGTTCATAGATCCAATGTCTCTCTCTCGTCTCGTGCTTTGTTGTTTACATGTTTGTGCTTCCTCACATTGGAGTCCCGAGTTCATGTACAAAGTTTGGTTTTGATACGTGATAGAGTTCCTGAAATATGAACTACTTCCTGTTTTGGCGACTACGCCGCAGATTTCGTTTGGCTGTGACGGGCAAACGCTTCCGAAAATCAAAAATCCTTCTAGTAACTTTTGTGAGGCTTGGTCCAAGGATCATGTACGTCCAGTTTCGTGAAGTTCGGACTAAATTTGTGACCTGTGAAAATTTAGTTTCGCTTTCTGTTCAATCCAGTGTGGCGGACAAACGACATGGACTCGTGATGTCATCTTCGCGAGCAACTTAATCCGGTACTGGCCGTACGTTTTAAAGTTGGAACGGTGTCTCTGTCTCAAAGGGCCTAGGCGCAGGAGCTGGCCAAAATTTTTCTCCCGGGAATAATAACTAGAATTAAAGCTGCAAGCAGCATTTATCGGGGTTCAAGCAATTAAGGCCTTTAAGGCCTTAAAGCACAAAAGCATAAAAAGTTATTAAGTTTTATTTAGCAAGCATGTAACCACTGACATCATAGATGGAAAAGATCATGTTCTAGCATGATTTACCATGATATACCACATTCTAAAATGATTTACCATAGTTCATCATGATTTATGATGGTTTACCATGATTTACCCTGTTCTAGCATAGTTTACCATGATTTACCATGTTCTAGCATGATATACCACGTTCTAGAATGATTTACTAGGATTCTTACATGATTTACCTTGATACACCACATTCTACTATTATTTACTATGACTTACCATGTTTCTAGCGTGATTTACCATGATTTACCACATTACTAGCAATTATGTGAAGTGTCAGTGCAAATGAAGTGATAAACACTGACAAAATATGATTGTGTTATAATAGTTATTGTTATACAAGTGATTTGTTTTGTGTCTACTCTAAATATGAATGAATCCAAAAGCACATGTGAAAAGACTTCATTAATAAGTAGAATGGCCAGCAGAAGCCAGTAGAAGACCACTTATTGGCTCACTTTCACTTTAAACTTCATGATTTGCACCAGTTTTCTGCACTAAATCAAACCAGTCTTTCCATGTTAACTCAATAATGCATGCTTACACACACACACACACACAAATATGTTTTTTGGATATGTTGTTGAGAAAATATATTTAATTGTATAAAAATAGGCATTTCTTTGTGATCTAATAATATAAAACTATGTTACCAGTATAGGGCTGTAAAGATTCCTCGATTATAGTCAAGTACTCGATTTAAAAAAATCCTTGATTGCAATTTACCCCTCGAGTAATTGGCAAAATACTGAAAGTGGTGCATTCCACAGATGAGAATCCAACAACCGCAGAATTACAGTTTTCTAGGACAACGCGATATTTAAACAGGGCTCCAGACTAACTTTTTTTACTAGGAGCGCTGTAGCCCCTGACTGAAAATTTAGGGGCACACCTTAAATCAACTTGCAATGCAATTATTCAAATTTCCCCCAAAATAACTACTGACAAATTATTTATTTATTATTTAATAATAAATAGACTTAATGTACAGATATTACAATGTGCAGTTTTATTTTAAGTTCACAGGCACCAGACTAACATCTGAGGGCAGCGGCACCGCAGACACTGAGTTTTACAAAAAAATATCTGGTAGCACTGGGGCTGACAATAAAGCACTAAGCTTAGTTTAGGGTGTAGATGAAATTAACTTTAATTATTATCATTCATAATGTCTTAATATTAATTAAAAAGCAAACCGAGTGAAATAAATTATATTAGGGAGTGAAAATAGCCAATAAGCATCTTACTGTTTACAATGGTAATTTATTTATTTTATTATTTTTAAATAAGTGTATAAATAAGAGTTTAAATAAGACCATTTTTGAAGGATGAACAAAAAAAATGTGTTGGTCATCACATTAAAAATAACATTTCTATATGATAGTTTTGAAGTGCTGGAAAAAGATGAGTAGCCTAACAGTTAGTACTTGTAAGCGTTTGACTATTTCTGTCACATTATGGTTACAGTTACTACATTAAATCCATGGTGAATGTCGCTGATTTGTGGTCTGAAAGCCCAGTGTTTCTCCTGGTTTCCACATCAGCGCTGTTTGATCTGATATCTGATTATGTTATTAATTCTGAGGTGAATTCAATGGATTTCTTCACTGGATCTCCAGAGTCTGGATCTCCTAGTAACAGTGTCGCGTGATCGAGATCGGCCCGCGACTGGCAAGTTCGGGCTGCTGCGCTCATAGGCTGCGCCATAGATATCATATATAAACGCGTTTATATATTATATCTATGGGCTGCGCTGTCTATTATTGATTCAAACTAATAAACGGTCTGTGAAGCATAAAGGAGTAAGTTAGCGCATTTTCGTTCCGCTTTCATTTTGTTTGGATTCGCTGCTCGGCAACGTTGTGGTCGAATAAATCGAATAAATATTTGGTCGCACCGGCAGGAAAAATGGTCGCAAAATGCGACCAATTGATCGCAGTCTGGAGCCCACCATTTACAGTCATAATATAGCATAGTGCCATTGTGAAATCACAAAGGCTGTGATTCAGTTAAATAAATATATCCTCTGTTTTTTGTTTGTTTTTTTCACAGAGAAGACACTTCAATTACATGAGTGCAGATTAGCCTACATGTTAAAATTACCTCAGCTCCGTCCACAGTAAACGCTGCTCCAAGCAAACTCAGTCTCTGCAGTGCTGTTTGTTTACGTTTCCAATAACGTGCAAATATGGGAACGCAAGTCGGACGCAGTTTGTTTCATAGTTGCACTGTTATCATTTGTGGAGCACATCTGGGTTTCTCAAACTGCTGTTCATCGCGATTTCAAAATAAAAGTTTAAACATCGCGATTTCAAAATAAAAGTTTAAACTCTCGCTCTGAGTTTGCATGTTTTGATGTGCACATGTTCTTGTTCAAGAAATTACAGTGGCTGTAGCATTTCTATCGTACAGAAGTGGCCAAATATTAAAGGTTAAGTTGACATTTGAATTTAATGTTGTTTGGCCAATAAACAAGGATTTGATAATGCCTTAGTAGTGTAACAACAACCAGGCCGCTGGTGCCCTCTGCAGGCATTTGTTATTCATGTACATAAGTTATCTCTATATTAGTTTATATCATTTATTTTACATGGGTATATTTTAACAGTGTTGTTCAATAAAACCCATATAATTACTTACTTTGATACTTTACTTGAACCAATCATTATTGCTTGTTATTATATATTTGTATTTTAAGTCATTTTAAAGGCTGTTGTTAACTTGAATCTATTTTTTACCACATTTTTTTATCCGATTACTTGAATAGAATACTCGATTACTAAAATAATCGATAGCTACAGCCCTATCATAATAAAAAAGATTGCTTTTTAAAGCAATTTATTTTTGTTTCCCAATACTGAAAGCTAATGAAAAGATCATATGTAATCTTGCTGCTCCCTCAAGTGGACAAAAGTGGTATTATAGCTTACATTTTACAATTGAAGTGTTTAAATGAATGAGTGAATGAATGGGAATTTGGTTTTTCACTTATATCTCGGTAACCAGAACGCAAAAAATTCTGAAACTCAGAGCATAGATAGTGCTCGAGGAGCCCTGTTGAATGAGACTATCATTCAGGCCCGCGACAACACGTTTCGATCAAGAGCCTGGAGAGGACCTTACCATCAAAATTTGAGCGCGCAACGACTTTCCGTTTTCGAGTTATGAGTTAATTTGTATTCGGGGACGTGGCGTAAATGCCGTTTTACTTTCGGTTTCAGTATTCACTTGTGACTCAGTTGTCAATAGTAATACAACAATAGATTAATTTTGACAAAATGTGATTGTAAATGTTAAAATAATGATTTTATAAAGTCTAAATATGAATTATAGAACAATATTAGGGAGTAGTATGATGAAATGACAGCAGGGGGCAGTAAAATACCACTTATTGGCTTAATATGCTATGTTATTCATATTCACCTTTTTTATTAACTGTTATAGAGGCAAATTTTGTCCGATCTGTCTTTTTCATGCTTGTTCTGACTTGTTTTTAAGGTCTGATCATTCATATTAGAGATATAGGCTTTTGTGGACACTTGGTCAAGGCTACATATTGAAGTGACCCTATTATAGCCATCCAAATGAAGAAGTTATAATTTTTCTGATAATTATTGAGTACAGATAATTGCACTGCACTGGTTTTGAACATTATTATATGAACATTATATGAGCACAGATGGAAAACACCATTTACAGCCAATACAGGCAATTTACCATAGGAAATATATGGTTTTAAAGCATTTTAACAGTTATAGCGCCACCTATGGTCCGATCTCCATAAAAATGTCCATGCTTCTTTAGCATGTTATGTCACATATGCTCATCAATTTTTGTGAAATTCTGACTTTTTATTTAGGATTTATAGACGTTTGAGTGTATTAGGACATGCCTATTTTCTAAATGACCCTCTTATAGCCAACCAAAAGCAAAATTTCAACTTCTTTTTGATAATTATTGATCTAGAAAGTCCAGAGAATTGTCCTAGAATGGTCTGGTTCTGATCGGGCGAAAAACCAGGGACTAGTTCGCAAAAGTAGGTTTTTAACATAATTCCGAATATTTAATGAATGGTTTGATTGACAGCAATGGTTCTTGAGGCAAAGTTGTTCTCCATGAGGAGATCTATCAAATGATATGCATATTGTGTGGATGAGTGTAACACCACGTGATTACAGAGTCATAAAACTCGTTAGCGCCAACTAGTGGCCGATTTCTTTCAAAATTCTTACAGACCTCTAGAACCATGAGTTGAACATGCCCATCGAGTTTCGTTTCGATCGGTCTCCATTAACCTTGTCTAATAGGTGCTCAACTTCATTGGCCAATGGCGGCCATGTTTTTCAAGATACGCCAATGTCCTCATAGATTTACATGGCACCTTGGACCAAGAGACTGCATACCAATTTTCAAGTCAATCGGACTAACGGTCAGGTGGTTATAGCCCTTTTCATGTTTTTTCCATGTTTTAGCGCCATCTAGTGTTCAATCGTCGCGATTTTTTTACTGTGACCCCAGATTGAGCTCATACATATGTGTACCGAGTTTGGTGAAAATATCTCATTGCGTTCCCGAGTTATAGCCATTTTAGTAAAATTAGCTCCGCCTCCTGCGAACGTTTTGACACCTCATAGCAACCATGTATCGAAATTTCAACTTTTTTTCGATAATTATTGATATTCAGACTCCAGAGAACATTTCTGCACTGGTTTGGTTCCGATCGGGCGAAAAACCAGGGACTAGTTTGCAAAAGTAGGTTTTGAACAAAATCCAATATGGCGGAAAAATTTGCATACCGGAAATGAAATACCTCCTATATTTTTTGTTCGGCTTGAGCCAAGGATTCCAATGATGTATGACACTTGAAGCTGGGACAAATGGTTATTGAGATATGAGCAAAATAGTGGATTTTTTTTGTTTTTTGCGCTATAGCGCCACCTATAGGCCAATCGGGCTCATACTTTGATAACCTCTCCTCGATTTTTGTACTACCTTGTGGCCAAGTTTCAAGTCTCTAGCACTTACGGTTTGGGCTGCACAATGCGTTTTAGCGGAGAAGAATAATAATAATAATAATAAAAATCCTTACAAATACAATAGGGTTTCAGCACTTCGTGCTTGAACCCCTAAAAATACATTTCCGGAGGAACTGCAAAGTGTGCTTGCTCGGGTGCGGTTCACTAACGTTAGCAGATAGTGGATAAGGGTGCGTTGAAGATTGCTTGATTTGAGAATTTCAACAATAGTACTTTTTTCAAGATTGTGCAAGCGCTTGTGGAAAGGAGACAGCGGCGCGCTCGCGCTTTCCACTTGTTTTTACACATCTAATGTGCGTTCCATTCGACAGGGTCCATATGCAGTGTTCACTGCTCCCCTACTCCCTGAGCACAGTATATCAGTTGAAGTGGACTTTACTGACAATAACCGCTCATTTGAAACGCCCAGCAAATGTCATCAAAGAAAGTCAACGACGGAGTCGCGCAGATTATGATATAACATATATATAGGACTACATTCATATTTTAATTTTTATTATTATATTATATATTTACAATTATATTGCACTATTTTCAACAACCTAAAATAAAATCACTTTTTACTTCACAAACTAGCTAAGCTGGCTGCATTCACTGAGGTAAATTATAATCATCAAATGTAGTATATGTAATATTCACAACAATAACCGTTAAAATACTGTCATTTGTATAACAATGGCGAAATGTACGAATACTTGCACACATACGTAAACTCCTCCATCGTTAGTTATGACCGTTCTGACTGGTGATGATCGACATGGTGCGCGAAATGACAGTTGTGTAATCATCGCTCTCCACTTCCTGTGAAGTGATGTATCGATGTTCCCTTATTCCCTATGCCGTGCGCAGTGCCCTTCGAACTGAACATGTTCGCTCCCTTCGGATTAGACTCTAACTTAAGATGGCGGAAAACCCTGTGAAGTCCACTTCGCAGTCCACTTACGCATCTCTAGACGAAGTTGTTGATTGTTTGAGCATGTGACTGCGCGTTTCTCCTTGTTTTCTATTGTTATGCGCAGCATATTTCCCGTGCGCACAAACACAACCACAGACAATGAATTGTTTCTTCGATATGTTTTTTTCATTATTTTTTATTAACTGTTTTGAGAACTGGAAATGCACAATTCATGCATACAAATCTGTATAAATGAAGATGATTAAATTAGACCGATCCAAAAAACGAAATTCAGGCCTAGCATTTATTAAGACAAACCTAGTAAAAACGAATGCAGTCTATACACTGACTTGCCAGCTCTGTGAAATGTAATACAACAGTGCCACCTACTGTCTAAATGCATTAACATTAAAAGTGTGAGGTCTTTTGCATAGACATAGGTAAATGGGTTTGTCAATTAGCCTGAAATAAAAAATAAAATAAAAAAATTCACATCTTGTGCTTCCTCACATTGGAGTCCCGAGTTCATGTACAAAGTTTGGTTTCGATACGTGACAGAGTTCCTGAGATATGGACTACTTCCTGTTTGGCGACTACGCCGCCGATTTCGTTTGGCTGTGACGGGCAAACGCTTCCGAAAATCAAAAATCCTTCTAGTAACTTTTGTGAGGCTTTGTCCAAGGATCATGTACGTCCAGTTTCGTGAAGTTCGGACCAAATTTGTGACCTGTGAAACTTTAGTTTAGCTTTCTGTTCAATCCAATATTGCGGACAAACGACATGGACTCATGATGTCATCTTCGCGAGCAACTTACACCGGTGCTGACCGGACGTTTTAAAGTTGGAACGGTGTCTCTGTCTCAAAGGGCCTAGGCGCAGGAGCTGGACAAATAGCTGGGGGGGGGGGTTGCCAAATTATGTAAAATTTTGGATTTTTTTTTTAAATTTTTTAATCTTGTACTTCCTCACATTGGAGTCTTGAGTTAATGTACAAAGTTTGGTTTCGATACGTGACAGAGTTCCTGAGATATGAACTACTTCCTGTTTTGGCGACTACGCCGCTGATTTCGTTTGGCTGTGACGGGCAAACGCTTCCGAAAATCAAAAATCCTTCTAGTAACTTTTGTGAGGCTTGGTCCAAGGATCATGTACGTCTAGTTTCGTGAAGTTCGGACTAAATTTGTGACCTGTGAAAATTTAGTTTCGCTTTCTGTTCAATCCAATATTGCGGACAAACGACATGGACTCGTGATGTCATCTTCGCGAGCAACTTACAGCGGTACTGACCGTACGTTTTAAAGTTGGAACGGTGTCTCTGTCTCAAAGGGCCTAGGCGCAGGAGCTGGCCAAAATTTTTCTCCCGGGAATAATAATAATAATAACTAGAAAAATGCATTTCCGGAGGAACTGCAAAGTGTGCTTGCTCGGGTGCAGTGCACTAACGTTAGCAGGTAGTGGATAGATGCGAGATGCGAGAAAAAATGCGAGAATGCGAGAAAAAAGATGTAAAAC
This sequence comes from Abramis brama, assembly GCF_963993115.1. Lineage (NCBI taxonomy): Eukaryota > Metazoa > Chordata > Actinopteri > Cypriniformes > Leuciscidae > Abramis > Abramis brama. The sequence continues at coordinate 1,221,711 of NC_139975.1, forward strand.
TGTCTTTTATTTTTGAATTTAATTCCTCAATCAGCGCTGGACCGGCATTTTCTGTCTTCCGCTGAGCCCTGGCCGTAGACAGATCATATGTTTTACCCTGTCAATGCAGTGGCCTGCGTTGCGCTGATCTTATTCACACTATCGAGTGTAGGTGCAGCATTCTAACACTGAGTCATAATGAGCTGTTTGTGAAGAAATTATCCGCTTCCAAATTATGTCATTTTAATCACGAAATTGAAAGATTAAAAAACAATTTGCTCTTTATGGTGTGCGAGTGATAGAGCTCGGCAGCAACGAACCATCAGCTCGCAGCGTAACAACATTGAATGCTCGGCCGAACAGCTGATCATAGCTGTACTGGGCGCCTTATTATTTTCCATCTCCATAAATATATCTAGTAGTAAAGCTAATGCAAGGGCTAGAAATCTATTCATCTTTTGCTGATACTTCCTTAGCTGTGTCTGAAACCGCTCACTCGTTCACTAATCCCTACATAGTGAATGGCAGTTGAGTGCACTACATCAGCAAAGAATTCGGACGCTGACATAATTATCACGCGCCAGAGAGCTCAGACAATTTGTCATAAACATTACCTACCCATCTTTAATATTTCCATTTTTTGGCTGTATGAATTGTATGTAACAATTGTATGTATGTATTTTTCACGTTTATTGCGTTATTTGATTAAAAAAAAAATAATAAAAACACTTGCTTGTCATATTTATTTACTTTTTACATTTATATGTGAAAATAAAAGAGAACAAAACACTACACAACACATTTGATTTTTCAAATATAGATATAACGGTATATATAAATAAATAACCAGGCGTCTGGTCTTATAAATTATTGTTTTCTAACTCGCGTGCACCGTTGCCATGGTGACATTTTTGTTTATTTTTCATTCGCGCTCTGTCGCCTTATCGTGTTGGATTGTGGGAAATACTGTCTCAGCAAGTGTACATCGTATGCGTTTATATACTGTCTATGATCGTATGTACACTCGAATTCAGAGAGGATTGGGTAAAAGTAGTGAAGAATGGAGGGAATGATGTCGTTCACTCAGAATTCGGACACCTCTACAAAATGGCCGACACCCTAAATAGTGCACTATATAGTGGATAGGGAGCGATTTCAGACACAGCTCTTGTCATCATGGAGAGCGCAGTTCATGGTTGCATAGCAACAACAGACGCCACAGGAGAACAAGCGCTTGTGGAAAGGAGACAGCGGCGCGCTCGCGCTTTCCACTTGTTTTTACACATCTAATGTGCGTTCCATTCGACAGGGTCCATATGCAGTGTTCACTGCTCCCCTACTCCCTGAGCACAGTATATCAGCTGAAGTGGACTTCACTGACAATAACCGCTCATTTGAAACGCCCAGCAAATGTCATTAAAGAAAGTCAACGACAGAGTCGCGCAGATTATATAACATATATATAGGACTACATTCATATTTTAATTTTTATTATTATATTATATATTTACAATTATATTGCACTATTTTACAACTACCTAAAATAAAATCACTTTACTTCACAAACTAGCTAAGCTGGCTGCATTCACTGAGGTAAATTATAATCATCAAAAATAGTATATGTAATATTCACAACAATAACCGTTAAAAATACTGTCATTTGTATAACAATGGCGAAATGTATTACTTGCACACATACGTAAACTCCTCCATCGTTATGACCGTTCTGACTGGTGATGATCGACATGGTGCGCGAAATGACAGTTGGGTGATCATGGCTCTCCACTTCCTGTGAAGTGATGTATCGATGTTCCCTTATTCCCTATGCCGTGCGCAGTGCCCTTCGAACTGAACATGTTCGCTCCCTTCGGATTAGACTCTAACTTAAGATGGCGGAAAACCCTGTGAAGTCCACTTCGCAGTCCACAACGCACCTCTAGATTGTTTGAGCACAACGCACGTTGTTGATTGTTTGAGCATGTGACTGTGCGTTTCTCCTTGTTTTCTATTGTTATGAGCAGCATATTTCCCGTACGCACAAACACAGCCACAGACAATGAATTCTTTGTTCGGTTATCGAAGAAGAGCATGATGTATTTTGTATAAAGTTTTTTTTTTTTTTTTTTTTTTTATTAACTGCTTTGAGGATTGGAAATGCACAATTCATGCATACAAATCTGTATTAATAAATGAAGATGATTAAAATAGACCAATGCAAAAAACGAAATTCATGCCTGCATTTATTAAGACAAACCTGGTAAAAACGAATGCAGTCTTTATACACTGACTTGGCTGCTCTGTGAAATGTAATACAACAGTGCCACCTACTGTCTAAATGCATTAACATTAAAAGGTGAAACTCTTGCATAGACATAGGTAAATGGGTTTGTCTATTAGCCTGAAATTAAAAAAAAATTAAAAAATTTCAGATCTTGTGCTTCCTCACATTGGAGTCCCGAGTTCATGTACAAAGTTTGGTTTCGATACGTGACAGAGTTCCTGAGATATGGACGACTTCCTGTTTTGGCGACTACGCCGCCGATTTCGTTTGGCTGTGACGGGCAAACGCTTCCGAAAATCAAAAATCCTTCTAGTAACTTTTGTGAGGCTTGGTCCAAGGATCATGTACGTCCAGTTTCGTGAAGTTCGGACCAAATTTGTGACCTGTGAAACTTTAGTTTAGCTTTCTATTCAATCCAATATTGCGGACAAACGACATGGACTCATGATGTCATCTTCGCGAGCAACTTACACCGGTACTGACCGGACGTTTTAAAGTTGGAACGGTGTCTCTGTCTCAAAGGGCCTAGGCGCAGGAGCTGGCCAAATAGCTGGGGGGGGGGGTTGCCAAATTATGTAAAATTTTGGATTTTTTTTAATATTTTTTTTATCTTGTACATCCTCACATTGGAGTCTTGAGTTAATGTACAAAGTTTGGTTTCGATACGTGACAGAGTTCCTGAAATATGAACTACTTCCTGTTTTGGCGACTACGCCGCAGATTTCGTTTGGCTGTGACGGGCAAACGCTTCCGAAAATCAAAAATCCTTCTAGTAACTTTTGTGAGGCTTGGTCCAAGGATCATGTACGTCTAGTTTCGTGAAGTTCGGACTAAATTTGTGACCTGTGAAAATTTAGTTTCGCTTTCTGTTCAATCCAGTGTGGCGGACAAACGACATGGACTCGTGATGTCATCTTCGCGAGCAACTTAATCCGGTACTGACCGTACGTTTTAAAGTTGGAACGGTGTCTCTGTCTCAAAGGGCCTAGGCGCAGGAGCTGGCCAAAATTTTTCTCCCGGGAATAATAATAATAATAATAAGAACTAGAAAAGTGCATTTCCGGAGGAACTGCAAAGTGTGCTTGCTCGGGTGCAGTGCACTAACGTTAGCAGGTAGTGGATAGATGCGAGATGCGAGAAAAAATGTGAGAATGCGAGAAAAAAGATGTCAAACTGTCTTTTATTTTCTAATTTAATTCCTCAATCAGTGCTGGACCGGCATTTTCTGTCTTCCGCTGAGCCCTGGCCGTGGTGTGCGAGTGATAGAGCGCGGCAGCAACAAACCATCAGCTTGCAGCGTAAATGCTCGGCCGAACAGCTGATCATAGCTGTACAGGGCGCCTTATTATTTTCCATCTCCATAAATATATCTAGTAGTAAAGCTAATGCAAGGGCTAGAAATCTAAGCTTTTGCTGATACTTCCTTAGCTGTGTCTGAAACCGCTCACTCGTTCACTAATCCCTACATAGTGAATGGCAGTTGAGTGCACTACATCAGCAAAGAATTCGGACGCTGACATAATTATCACGCGCCAGAGAGCTCAGACAATTTGTCATAAACATTACCTACCCATCTTTAATATTTCCATTTTTTGGCTGTATGAATTGTATGTAACAATTGTATGTATGTATTTTTCACGTTTATTGCGTTATTTGAATAAAAAAAAAAAGATAATAAAAACACTTGCTTTGTCATATTTATTTACTTTTTACATTTATATGTGAAAATAAAAGAGAACAAAACACTACACAACACATTTGATTTTTCAAATATAGATATAACGGTATATATAAATAAATAACCAGGCGTCTGGTCTTATAAATTATTGTTTTCTAACTCGCGTGCACCGTTGCCATGGTGACATTTTTGTTTATTTTTCATTCGTGCTCTATCGCCTTATCGTGTTGGATTGTGGGAAATAGTGTCTCAGCAAGTGTACATCGTATGCGTTTATATACTGTCTATGATCGTATGTACACTCGAATTCAGAGAGGATTGTGGATAAAAGTAGTGAAGAATGTAGGGAATGATGTCGTTCACTCAGAATTCGGACACCACTACAAAATGGCAGACACCCTAAATAGTGCACTATATAGTGGATAGGGAGCGATTTCAGTCACAGCTCTTGTCATCTTGGAGAGTGCAGTTAATGGTTGCATAGCAACGACAGACGCCACAGGAGAACAAGCGCTTGTAGAAAGGAGACAGCGGCGCGCTCGCGCTTTCCACTTGTTTTTACACATCTAATGTGCGTTCCATTCGACAGGGTCCATATGCAATGTTCACTGCTCCCCTACTCCCTGAGCACAGTATATCAGTTGAAGTGGACTTCACTGACAATAACCGCTCATTTGAAACGCCCAGCAAATGTCATCAAAGAAAGTCAACGACGGAGTCGCGCAGATTATGATATAACAAATATATATAGGACTACATTCATATTTTAATTTTTATTATTATATTATATATTTACAATTATATTGCACTATTTTACAACTACCTAAAATAAAATCACTTTACTTCACAAACTAGCTAAGCTGGCTGCATTCACTGAGGTAAATTATAATCATCAAAAATAGTATATGTAATATTCACAACAATAACCGTTAAAAATACTGTCATTTGTATAACAATGGCGAAATGTATTACTTGCACACATACGTAAACTCCTCCATCGTTATGACCGTTCTGACTGGTGATGATCGACATGGTGCGCGAAATGACAGTTGGGTGATCATGGCTCTCCACTTCCTGTGAAGTGATGTATCGATGTTCCCTTATTCCCTATGCCGTGCGCAGTGCCCTTCGAACTGAACATGTTCGCTCCCTTCGGATTAGACTCTAACTTAAGATGGCGGAAAACCCTGTGAAGTCCACTTCGCAGTCCACAACGCACCTCTAGAGCGACGTTGTTGATTGTTTGAGCATGTGACTGCGCGTTTCTCCTTGTTTTCTATTGTTATGCGCAGCATATTTCCCGTACGCACAAACACAGCCACAGACAATGAATTGTTTGTTCGGTTATCGAAGAAGAGCATGATGTATTTTGTATAAAGTTTTTTTTTATTTTTTTTTTTATTAACTGCTTTGAGGATTGGAAATGCACAATTCATGCATACAAATCTGTATTAATAAATGAAGATGATTAAATTAGACCGATGCAAAAAACGAAATTCATGCCTGCATTTATTAAGACAAACCTGGTAAAAACGAATGCAGTCTATACACTGACTTGGCTGCTCTGTGAAATGTAATACAACAGTGCCACCTACTGTCTAAATGCATTAACATTAAAAGGTGAAACTCTTGCATAGACATAGGTAAATGGGTTTGTCTATTAGCCTGAAATAAAAAAATAAAAAAAAATAAAATCAGATCTTGTGCTTCCTCACATTGGAGTCCCGAGTTCATGTATAAAGTTTGGTTTCGATACGTGACAGAGTTCCTGAGATATGGACGACTTCCTGTTTGGCGACTACGCCGCTGATTTCGTTTGGCTGTGACGGGCAAACGCTTCCGAAAATCAAAAATCCTTCTAGTAACTTTTGTGAGGCTTGGTCCAAGGATCATGTACGTCCAGTTTCGTGAAGTTCGGACCAAATTTGTGACCTGTGAAACTTTAGTTTCGCTTTCTGTTCAATCCAATATGGCGGACAAACGACATGGACTTGTGATGTCATCTTCGCGAGCAACTTACACCGGTGCTGACCGGACGTTTTAAAGTTGGAACGGTGTCTCTGTCTCAAAGGGCCTAGGCGCAGGAGCTGGCCAAATAGCTGGGGGGGGGGGTTGCCAAATAATGTAATAATTTTTTTTTTTTTTTTATCTTGTACATCCTCACATTGGAGTCTTGAGTTAATGTACAAAGTTTGGTTTCGATACGTGACAGAGTTCCTGAAATATGAACTACTTCCTGTTTTGGCGACTACGCCGCAGATTTCGTTTGGCTGTGACGGGCAAACGCTTCCGAAAATCAAAAATCCTTCTAGTAACTTTTGTGAGGCTTGGTCTAAGGATCATGTACGTCTAGTTTCGTGAAGTTCGGACTAAATTTGTGACCTGTGAAACTTTAGTTTCGCTTTCTGTTCAATCCACTGTGGCGGACAAACGACATGGACTCGTGATGTCATCTTCGCGAGCAACTTAATCCGGTACTGACCGGACGTTTTAAAGTTGGAACGGTGTCTCTGTCTCAAAGGGCCTAGGCGCAGGAGCTGGCCAAAATTTTTCTCCCGGGAATAATAATAATAATAATAAGAACTAGAAAAGTGCATTTCCGGAGGAACTGCAAAGTGTGCTTGCTCGGGTGCAGTGCACTAACGTTAGCAGGTAGTGGATAGATGCGAGATGCGAGAAAAAATGTGAGAATGCGAGAAAAAAGATGTCAAACTGTCTTTTATTTTCTAATTTAATTCCTCAATCAGTGCTGGACCGGCATTTTCTGTCTTCCGCTGAGCCCTGGCCGTGGTGTGCGAGTGATAGAGCGCGGCAGCAACAAACCATCAGCTTGCAGCGTAAATGCTCGGCCGAACAGCTGATCATAGCTGTACAGGGCGCCTTATTATTTTCCATCTCCATAAATATATCTAGTAGTAAAGCTAATGCAAGGGCTAGAAATCTAAGCTTTTGCTGATACTTCCTTAGCTGTGTCTGAAACCGCTCACTCGTTCACTAATCCCTACATAATGAATGGCAGTTGAGTGCACTACATCAGCAAAGAATTCGGACGCTGACATAATTATCACGCGCCAGAGAGCTCAGACAATTTGTCATAAACATTACCTACCCATCTTTAATATTTCCTTTTTTTGGCTGTATGAATTGTATGTAACAATTGTATGTATGTATTTTTCACGTTTATTGCGTTATTTGATTTAAAAAAAAGATAATAAAAACACTTGCTTGTCATATTTATTTACTTTTTACATTTATATGTGAAAATAAAAGAGAACAAAACACTACACAACACATTTGTTTATTCAAATATAGATATAATGGTATAGATAAATAAATAACCAGGCGTCTGGTCTTATAAATGATTGTTTTCTAACTCGCGTGCACCGTTGCCATGGTGACATTTTTGTTTATTTTTTATTCACGCTCTATCGCCTTATTGAGTCGGATTGTGGGAAATAGTGTCTCAGCAAGTGTACATCGTATGCGTTTATATACTGTCTATGATCGTATGTACACTCGAATTCAGAGAGGATTGTGGGTAAAAGTAGTGAAGAATGGAGGGAATGATGTCGTTCACTCAGAATTCGGACACCACTACAAAATGGCCGACACCCTAAATAGTGCACTATATAGTGGATAGGGAGCGATTTCAGACACAGCTCTTGTCATCATGGAGAGCGCAGTTCACGGTTGCATAGCAACGACAGACGCCACAGGAGAACAAGCGCTTGTGGAAAGGAGACAGCGGCGCGCTCGCGCTTTCCACTTGTTTTATGGTTTTTACCTATTTTTTTACAGTCTATGGTTTTTACACATCTAATGTGCGTTCCATTCGACAGGGTCCATACGCAATGTTCACTGCTCCCCTACCCCCTGAGCACAGTATATCAGCTGAAGTGGACTTTACTGACAATACCCGCTCATTTGAAACGCCCTGCAAATGTTATCAAAGAAAGTCAACGACGGAGTCGCGCAGATTATCATAAATATATATAGGACTACATTCATATTTTATTTTTTATATATTTACAATTATATTGCACTATTTTACAACTACCTAAAATAAAATCACTTTACTTCACAAACTAGCTAAGCTGGCTGCATTCACTGAGGTAAATTATAATCATTAAAAATAGTATATGTAATATTCACAACAATAACCGTTAAAAATACTGTCATTTGTATAACAATGGCGAAATGTATTACTTGCACACATACGTAAACTCCTCCATCGTTATGACCGTTCTGACTGGTGATGATCGACATGGTGCGCGAAATGACAGTTGGGTGATCATGGCTCTCCACTTCCTGTGAAGTGATGTATCGATGTTCCCTTATTCCCTATGCCGTGCGCAGTGCCCTTCGAACTGAACATGTTCGCTCCCTTCGGATTAGACTCTAACTTAAGATGGCGGAAAACCCTGTGAAGTCCACTTCGCAGTCCACAACGCACCTCTAGAGCGACGTTGTTGATTGTTTGAGCATGTGACTGCGCGTTTCTCCTTGTTTTCTATTGTTATGAGCAGCATATTTCCCGTACGCACAAACACAGCCACAGACAATGAATTGTTTGTTCGGTTATCGAAGAAGAGCATGATGTATTTTGTATAAAGTTTTTTTTTATTTTTTTTTTTTTTTATTAACTGCTTTGAGGATTGGAAATGCACAATTCATGCATACAAATCTGTATTAATAAATGAAGATGATTAAAATAGACCAATGCAAAAAACGAAATTCATGCCTGCATTTATTAAGACAAACCTGGTAAAAACGAATGCAGTCTATACACTGACTTGGCTGCTCTGTGAAATGTAATACAACAGTGCCACCTACTGTCTAAATGCATTAACATTAAAAGGTGAAACTCTTGCATAGACATAGGTAAATGGGTTTGTCTATTAGCCTGAAATAAAAAAATAAAAAAAAATAAAATCAGATCTTGTGCTTCCTCACATTGGAGTCCCGAGTTCATGCAATGTTCACTGCTCCCCTACCCCCTGAGCACAGTATATCAGTTGAAGTGGACTTTACTGACAATACCCGCTCATTTGAAACGCCCTGCAAATGTTATCAAAGAAAGTCAACGACGGAGTCGCGCAGATTATCATAAATATATATAGGACTACATTCATATTTTATTTTTTATATATTTACAATTATATTGCACTATTTTACAACTACCTAAAATAAAATCACTTTACCTCACAAACTAGCTAAGCTGGCTGCATTCACTGAGGTAAATTATAATCATCAAAAATAGTATATGTAATATTCACAACAATAACCGTTAAAAATACTGTCATTTGTATAACAATGGCGAAATGAATACTTACACACATACGTAAACTCCTCCATCGTTAGTTATGACCGTTCTGACTGGTGATGACATGATGCGCGAAATGACAGTTGTGATATCGCTCTCCACTTCCTGTGAAGTGATGTATCGATGTTCCCTTATTCCCTATGCCGTGTGCAGTGTCCTTCGAACTAAACATGTTCGCTCCCTTCGGATTAGAATCTAACTTAAGATGGCGGAAAACCCTGTGAAGTCCACTTCGCAGTCCACTTACGGTCAAATGGAACGCACCTGTTGATTGTTTGAGCATGTGACTGCGCGTTTCTCCTTGTTTTCTATTGTTATGCGCAGCATATTTCCCGTGCGCACAAACACAGCCACAGACAATTCATTGTTTGTTTGGTTAGCGAAGAAGAGCATGATGTATCTTGTATAAAGTTTTTATTTTTTTATTTTTTATTAACTGCTTTGAGAACTGGAAATGCACAATTCATGCATACAATTCTGTATATATTAATATACAGATGATGATTAAATTAGACCAATGCAAAAAACGAAATTCATGCCTGCATTTATTAAGACAAACCTGGTAAAAACGAATGCAGTCTATACACTGACTTGGCTGCTCTGTGAAATGTAATACAACAGTGCCACCTACTGTCTAAATGCATTAACATTAAAAGTGTGAGGTGAAACTCTTGCATAGACATAGGTAAATGGGTTTGTCTATTAGCCTGAAATAATAAAAAAAAGATCCAGATTCAGATCTTGTGCTTCCTCACATTGGAGTCTTGAGTTAATGTACAAAGTTTGGTTTCGATACGTGACAGAGTTCCTGAAATATGAACTACTTCCTGTTTTGGCGACTACGCCGCTGATTTCGTTTGGCTGTGACGGGCAAACGCTTCCGAAAATCAAAAATCCTTCTAGTAACTTTTGTGAGGCTTGGTCCAAGGATCATGTACGTCTAGTTTCGTGAAGTTCGGACTAAATTTGTGACCTGTGAAAATTTAGTTTCGCTTTCTGTTCAATCCAATATGGCGGACAAACGACATGGACTCGTGATGTCATCTTCGCACACTTAATTAATGTACAGATGAAGAAAGATTTCTGGTGAAGTGATTGCAAAAGTATTGTAATGTGTTCAGAAAGACAAACAAAGGAGATTTTTGTTTAAAGCTTTAATGCAGAACAGCAATAACATCAGGAACAGCAGCTCTTCTATTTCCTCATACGCACGTCCTAAACTCTCATCATTAACCCTGTAAATGCTGGGAAAGAAAACAGCAAACTATTCACAACTATTACAAACTGACTATATACAGGAGTGCTGAGAGAAACAAATCTCTCGTCTTCATATGTGGCCTTGACTAATTTAAAGAATGTGGGGAAAAATAGGCTAAAAATTCAAAACTTTTTTTGTTGTTATCCTGTGTTGCAGGTGAAGGCAAAATGGCAGGCATTATTCCCAGGCACGAAACAGGTGTTGATATCTGTGGATCAAGCTCTCACTGCTATATCATCCGCTCTGATCTCGGCTACTATATGAGGGCAAAAGATTTCAACAAAGGCTCAGACATCAGTATTCGTGCTCTGCACCCCGCCTACCAAAACAGAGACCATTACTTAGCTCACAAAACTCGCAAATGGAAGTTTTACATCATTAAGGGTGATGAATACCGCACAGTCAGTGACCTGTCAGAAGATGATAGATCTGCAGTCTACCCCCTTCCTCCCAACTATCGGGACGGAGACCATTACCTGTCAGCCTTTGGCTGGTTTTACATCATCTTCCAGAAGAAGGGCATTTGCAGAAGAACAAAACACCTGAGTAATGACTCACATTTTGTTGATTTTACCCTGCATCCCAATTGGAGAGATGGTCTCTATTACTGGGGTGATAAGGATCACTTCTACTTCCTCAAGCCAGAGTGGGGAGTTGAATACTACAAAGGTAAGGACTTCAACAAAGTCGTTACCTTTGACAAAGGCACTGCTAAGTGCACTGCTAAAGGCACTGCTAAAGGCACTGCTAAGTACATTACTAAGTGCACTGCTAAGTGCACTGCTGTCTATTCCATTCACCCCGATGTTCTGAACTTCCTGCCAGGCGGGCTGTCCATAACCAGCGGCCCCGCATTCAGCAAGTGGGTGAACATTGAAACTGTAATTAATGACAGTCTCACACCAGTGACATGGCAAAAGAAAGTTACTAAAAGGGTTGGATACAGTAAAGAGAAGATGTCCCAGATCACACACAACTGGAAGATAGAAACGTCAGCCACGATCTCAGCTGGAAAACTCGCAGGGTTAATTGCAAATGCCGAGTTCACCTTATCGAGACTATACGAACGTTCAAGTGTGAAGACTGAGACGGAAATCTGGAAAGAAGAGACTGAAGTGGAAGAGGAACTATCACATGAGCTGAAGCCGCACGAGCGTCTGTATGTGTGGCAGTACCAGCTGGGTCTCGGATCAGAACCGGTGTTGTTCTGCAAGGATTTGAAGATTACCGATAAGCCGGACCCTCCGACTGAAGTCCCGCTGCCGCGTGTAAACTCGCCCGTTCCACAGGGGCTTCCAGAAAATACCTCAACAAAAACAGGCAGAGAGGAGGCAGGCACTGTATAGCAGATATATATCGTTTTGTCTATTACAGTATGAAATACAATATTACTCAGCAATTTAAATGAACAAAATGCAACTTTAAAAAACAACTGCAGACAGATCTGGAAAACCACATTATTCATCAAAAAAGTCTCTTATATTACTTGTCTTTATTAATAGTATCATTAACACATTAACAGACTATATACAAATAGTGAGTTCTTCATTCATTGTTACTGTAATTAACAAATTATTTTTTTAATTAGCTCATATGTAAAGACTTGATTTATCATCCTTTAACAACTTTTTATTTTTAATTTTAAATGATTTTTTAATGTTCATCAAAACATTAAGTTATTAATTCACCGTACATAAATGGTCATGTATAAAGTAAATTAATGCAAATTTAAGGCTTAATTACTATATATAGGAACACTTACTATTCATAGAATTAATGTATAATAATGGTACGATTACAACATAATTATGTGTCCTCTTTTACATATATTAATCACATTTTAAATCCATTTTAATCAATGCTTTTGTTTTTCTTATTTCCTAAGTCAAGTCAAGTCATCTTCATTTATATAGCGCTTTTAACAATGTAGATTGTTTCAAAGCAGCTTTACAGAGATAAGCGTATAATTTAAGGTAACAGAGATTGTTTTGGCTTTATATATAGCGGTTCTTTAATAAAGTTATTTTCCAGCTCAAGTTAGTTTTGATTGATTCGCTTCCGTCGCAACGATCATTTGTTATTAAATTAGGGGCCGCTAAGCAAGGCTGGATTAGTACCCCCAGGGGCCCCTGGGCACTGAAGCTCATTTTTGTCACCAGCTCTTGCTCTATGAACTCAACTAGTGTCAGCTTTCTACATAATACTTGAAAATAAAATGGGAGAGGAGCCTAATAGTAATGTGTTGTAGCCACTTTACATCTGTGAACATAATACTTTCAATATCATTATGTTGTTCTAAGTCAATTAAACACACATTTAATTGTATTAATTGCGAGCAAAAGTTAAACAAATGTAAACAAAATGAATTTGCATTTAAATTCAGTTAAAATACATTTAATGTTAATCACGCTACACTACATTGAAAAAAAGATTGACTTTTAGTTAGGTTAATGAGTAAAATTTTGTGAACTTACAGAGTTCAACAACACAATGAGCTAGAACAACTTCAACTTAAACAGAAAAGCTGAAATAACATTTAACCATGCATGATATATGAATATGTTGTTTAATGCGCATGCGCGAGAAATACTACGTCATTATGACACTCTACTTCACTAGAGTTTGAAAAATGCGCTGTGTTTTGCGATCCGTGATGATACTGAAGCTAGCCAAACAAGAGAACAAAAGGAGCACCACGTTTGGATGTTTTTTTGCAGATGAGACGTTATGCTGATAATCAGTCAAGTAAGTATATCTTGATGCTTTCTTTAGTTAATTTTTTTCACCGAAACATGTCAGTTGCTGAGTGCATTTTAATCGCAGATATTATAAACTCAATAGAAGGTGAATGAATCATGTTTTCAATAATTTATATATGACTGCATTCTAATAATGTCTTACATTGTAATGTGAGGAAGGCGCGTGTGGTCGTGTTCGAGGAATAGCGTACCGCACGATATACGTCACCTTTTCTCATTAATATTCATTAAGCTAGCGACGGTTGCTAGGGGGGTCAAACTCGCGCGTGTCACTCATGCTAGACGCATGTAAACAGTTTACGGACGAGATGTCTACTGAGCTAAACCTGCTAACTCTGTCCGAGAATGATGTCCCCGGTGCCAAATTCACTGGTATAGAAGTAGAAGAACATACAAATATTCAATTGAAGAGATGGCTTGAGTGTAGAGGGCTGAAAAAGACGGGAAAAAGAGCCGACCTGATCCAGAGGTAGATTGTTATCGACAGAATTTCTCCCCCAAAAAACATCGCCTTACGCCACTGACAGTGACATTTTGCAGTTTCAACAAGCTATCTTTTCTACCACCCTATGTCCTGTCTGTCATATATACTATGTCCTCTGGTTGTCTTACGTCTGACAGTTGTTGGGGGTAATTTATATTATTATTATTAATGTATTTATTTTTTGTTTAGCGATCGCTAATGCTACTTGGTCACAACCAACAACACTTAATGGGTATTTCATTGTTATTCATGATGATTTTAAACTATTAACTTTTGAATTAAAATGTTTAAAAGATCATTTCATGTGTATGCATTTCATTAGTTTTATGTAAAATACATTTTGATCAAAAATTCCCAAGATATCAATTCTATGTTAATCTACTCATTACCTCAAAACTTAGAATATTTTCTATTGTCTTTCTTTATTGCTTTCACTGTACATACAATGAAGGCAATAGTGCACAACTGTTCTCTTTGCAATTAACCTTCATTCTCTCTGTGGATATAGGTTATAAATGACCCCTATATGTAAACAAAAATGAAATAATAAATCCAAGTAAATGTTTATAGAAAATAACTTTTTAAATTTTCAAAGTGTAAGATGTAAGAATACCTTATTTAATTTGCATTGGTCCTGGGTTTGCATGGGTCATATATCTATATCTGTGTAATTAATAAAGTTATGCTTAATTCCCTGTAAAGTAGCAATAAAAAGGTTCTCTATTTTGAATCACTTTAAGCCCAGTGTCAGTAAAGATGGCGTAGTCAGTGGAATCCTGGTGTTTGTGGGAAATAGAAGGAACCTTGCCCAGCTTTCTGGTGACTGAGGTAATCAATCACATCACACATTCATCAACAGTTAACAGTCAAAAGTTTACATACACCTTGCAGAATAAACTGCTTCATCAGGGTAGTACTAAATAAAAATAAAACGTATACATTTTTGTGATCCCTATTATTGCTAAAATTGTTAACATTTTCCAGATACTGCAAGGTGTATATCAACTTTGAAGCGCAACTGTATATCTATCTCTTTCATTCAATTGAGCCAAATATAATAATGGACTGGATATGTATTATAAACAAATTTTTGTTTTTTTCCTCAAGGCATTTTTTCTGACTTTCCTGCATCTTTGAAACATTTCCATTCATATATACTCCGGAGAGCATCTGGGACATTGACATAAACAGCACTTTCCAACAACTTAAAAAATTGGGTGACAAATAATTTTGTTTTTTGTGCTTTTGGAGTTCTTCAGGGTTTTTTTGACAAACTTAGATTCACTGTAATGCTGGAGTAAGCATTTGGTCCTGTTTAATGTTGGTGCTGGTAAAGGTTTAAAGGGATACTCCACTTTAAAATGAAAATTCTGTCATCATTTACTCACCCTCATGTTGTTTCAAACCTGTATGAATTTCTTTCTTATGCTAAACAGAAAGAAAGATATTTAGAAGAATGTCAGTAACCAGACAGATTTTGGTACCATTGACTTCCATAGTAGGAAAAAAAATCAATGGTCAATGGGACCCAAAAACTGTCTGTAGGCTCGTCTCTTAAATGAACCGAAACTCAGCGTACTGTATAAGCTAGGCTACTTGCCTCACAGACCTGAGAAAGAGAAAGCATAAAAAGTCTACTTTTAAACAAAACAATTCAAAATAAAAGAAAACAGACTGCTCTCTGCTTATGCAATCCGTATAAAATGTGAATTTCTCTCTGGCGCGTTCACTACTGTGAAGATCGCGAGTCCGCATCGTCAACGTCAACTTTGACATAGAAAACACTTGTTTATTAATAAACAATTGAAATGTCTCCTTGATATATTTGACATATTAATAATCATTACTTTTCCCAGTTCTTTGTGACAGCTTTTAGGTGCGTTATTGGCAGCGCACCCTTACATGTTACATGAACGCGTCCCCACTGCTCAATAGATTTTAGCTTGTGTGTGATTTATCGCGGGCACGGGTCGGGTAACGGGCCAAATATTAATGGGTTTGGGCGGGTGCGGATTTAATTTTGATATTATCACGGGTGACGGGTCGGATCTGGTGCTGAACTTTGCGGGTACGGGCAGGGGGCGGGTCTCCAAAAATGGACCCGTGCAGGACTCTGGTTGGGATTACACCGCAATTGTGCAGTCATGGCTCTTGTAAACTGTAGCCCTACTAGCCAGGGGATTCGTTATATCCTCGCTTTGCAAAGTGTATGTACATAGTTTCGTTTATGTTCATCTGTGAAAAACTCATTTTAACGTACAATTTTTTCCAAATGGTTTTCGAGGCCTGGGCTTTTCTACACTTCACTTGTCATTTTACCTCCACACGATATGTCTGCTTTTAATATTCTAAGTTGGAATGTGAGGGGTTTAAACTCACCAATAAAGCGCACTCGTTGTTTGGAATTTTTGCGACGGAAAAATGTATCCATTGCGCTACTCCAAGAAACCCATTTAAAAGACGGAGAAGTTCAAATATTATAAGATATTGGCATGTTCATGTGCGCTTAACAAATCTAAAGGTGTCTTAATCCTGTATAAGAGATCATCACTAAGTTTATCTGTGGATTCCATTGGGAAAGATGATTGTGGGCGGTTCGTATATGCAGCCACTAGAATTAATCATACTAAAGTCCTTTTAACATCTATATATGCACCGAATGTATGTGACCACCAATTTATGGATAATATTCCTGGAACTTTGATTAATTTCAATGATTATATTATTATATTAGGCACGGATTTCAATGCTTGTGTCCACCCTGAGTTAGACCGCAACGCCCTCGTCAGTAGCTCTTAATAGCTTAATCGCAGAGCTTAATCTTTATGTAAACCCATGGCGTATTAAAAATGGTAATAATTGGTAATAATTCCCACTTTACCAATATCTGCTCAAGAATTACTGGATGCTCCTCTAACACTGGAGGAACTCCACAATGCAGCTAAATTGTTGCAGAAAAGTAAATCTCCCGGCCCTGATGGAATTCCTCCCGAGTTCTATCTAGCTATCTGGGATATTGTGGACCCCCTAATTCTGAAGTCCGTGAATTATGCCATTGATCATGGCACACTTCATAGAGATCAAAATGTTGCCACACTGTAAAAAATAATTCTGTGGCTTAGTAAATATTACAGAAATTTTTAACTTTATTAACTTAATAAAATCTCTGAATATCGTTTACTTGATTAAAAATTGAGTAAAAATCCAACAGTTAATTTTATCTAAAATTTACAGATATATTTAAGTTTTTTTCAATAAAATTATTTAGTATTTGACTAACCAATTATTTCTTTATAATATACTTAATATATTTGTGAAATTTCTATCAAAATATTTGAGAATGTTGAATTAAACTGATCTGTTTCAAGAAACAAAAATATTACTTAATTCAAATCAATATTATTAATATATTTAACACACTCTTAAAATTGAGTAAGTTTACTCAATTAAAACAATGCACCCCTCCCCCACCCTCTGACGTGACGACAACTCGAGGTTGGTTGAGTGAGTGCGGGCTGTTTGAACTCTCCAGTCTCCAGAACAACAGTTCTCTTCTCAGCGTCGCAGATTTGGTGCATTTCCTCTGTGAAATTCAGGTTTGTGTATGTTTTATTTTATATATTAAATCTTTACTGTGCTTTAAATCATATTTAATGCAAAACAACATACAGAGGCGTAATTCGACACCTGTCTTTTTGCGTGATTGAAACGCTTTGCATAAACACATGACTTCATTCCTAATGATAATGAATATAATTATTATCATTTGGATGATAAAATGTCCTCAGAACTGTCACTGTTTGTTTATTGGCAGGTTATGTCAGTCGCTCGCAGTATCTATCGGCTGTGAGTGAAACGCAGGACGGCGGTATGAAGTTCGAAGTTCACCCGCAGAGGCGAGTCCGTCTCCGGCACAAGGACCAGCGCTGATCCGGTGGATATTGGATAACAGACTGGTTGATTACACTTAAATTAGGCTACCTGACTTTTTAAATATTTAATTTTTACTTATAAAATGTTTGTTAAATGAGTTTAAATGTAGGCAATATTGTATACATGTTAAAAACAGTGTAAAATGTGCTGTATTGCTGTACTCATTGACAATAAAGGCCAATGTCATGTATACTGGTGGTTGTGTGGAGTACTATTTTACAAAGGTTTAGAGAAAATAAAATGTTAAATTATTTCTACTCAATTTTATTTGTTAATGTACCAGATGCAGTTACTCAGATTTACTTAATTTTTTTACTTGCATTTACGCAATTCATACAGTATATTTCATTGATTTCACAGCTTTAAAATTTACTCAATTTTTTTTAGTGTAAAAATGTTTCACCAATAAAATTGAGTAAATAATAGTTAAACTTAGTTATCGTCCAATATCTCTGATATCAGCCGATGTCAAGATCCTTGCCAAGATCCTTGCCATTGGAACCATATATTGACAATCTGATTCATTATGACCAGACTGGCTTCTTGAAGGGCTGTTTAGCATCGGATAACATGCGCCGACTATTACACATTATTGATTACGCTCAGACCACTAATGCTACTTCTGCCATTTTTTCTTTGGACGCTCTCAAAAGCATTTGATAGGCTTGAATGGGATTATCTGTGGGCTGTTCTGGAGCGTTTTGGATTTGGCTCCAAGTTCCTAAATATTTTATGATTGTTATATAAATGTCCTTCTGCTTCCTTATCAACAGGTTTCTGTCAATCACAACCTTTCTTACTTCGAAGAGGTTGTCGGCAAGGTTGTCCCTTGTCACCAATCTTATTTGCACTCTCACTAGAACCTCTCACACAAGCTCTTAGACAAAGCCAAACAGTAACACCTATAACTATTAACAACTCACACCACCACATCTCATTATATGCCGATGACATTATGCTTTATCTTTTAGACTTAAATACTTCTCTACCAGAAGTTTTGCGTCTGTTCAACTCCTTTAGCACTATGTCTGGTTATAAAATAAATTGGAATAAGTCATCCTTAATGGCACTTAATAGCATTACTAAAGCAGCATCTCTACCTAGTGGCCTTGTCTTTGCTAATTCATGCACCTATCTTGGTATTAAAATTGCTGATTCTTTGTCTAGGATTGCTCAGACAAATTTTTCTGAAATCAGTCACGGTTAAAATGAACATTTTTACCCAGAGTTAACTTTTTATTTGTCATGCTCCCGTGTTTTCCTCCCCCAAATTTTTTTTTTGAATTCATTAATCTCTAAATTCATCTGGGGTGGTAAGCGTCCTAGAGTCAGCCTTTCAGTATTACAGCGTGCAAAACTGCATGGCAGTCTTGCACTTCCTAATTTAATGCTCTACTACTTTGCTTTCCAAATTAGGGCCATGCGTGTCTGGGTGGACACTCACTCCAAAGTACCCTGGAGAAGCATTGAGTCTGACCGTGTTCTTCCCCATAGACTTCAAGATCTGCCTTTTACTGGTGTAGGCTAAAGAAGTTTACATCAGAAGTTCGGAAATATTATTTCAGTTACTTTAAAAGCTTGGTTCAATGCAGAAAAGATTACAGGTCACGCTAATAAAATCTCACGTCAGTCTCCTCTCTGGAACAATGCCCGCCTATTATCT
Source organism: Abramis brama (assembly GCF_963993115.1). NCBI lineage: Eukaryota > Metazoa > Chordata > Actinopteri > Cypriniformes > Leuciscidae > Abramis > Abramis brama. The sequence goes on from NC_139975.1 coordinate 1,241,069, forward strand.
GGTAATCAACCTTTCATTTACCCTTCCTGGTCCTTAAAAGGTGTGTTCACATTTGGTGATATATTCAATGGCAGTGGATTGCGCGCATTCCAAGATATTCAAGCGGATTATTCTTTGCCAGGTACCTCCTTTTTTATGTACTTGAAGTTGAGGTCTGCAATGAAAGCATACGGGGTACCTTGGAATTCTAGCCTAGATGATCAACCATTGTTAAAGTGGTTCAAAAATACTGGGAAAATTCAGGGCACAGTCTCCTTGATTTATAAACAACTACTTGAATGTTCATATAAGACCCTGAAGGTATTAGCTGTGTGGGAGAGAGAACTCTCATGGTTGGGCTATAGTCCTGACTGGAATACAGTTTGGTCAAATCTCTGTCTTACCTCCAAAAACCCCTCGCACATTCTTATTCATTTCAAAACTGTACACAAAATGTATTGTACCCCATACAAGCGATACTTGATGAAACTCTCATTAAATCCTAATTGCAGTCTGTGTAACAATAACTCTAAAGGTACTTTTTTTGCATATGTTTTGGGACTGTTCAGTTATATCCAATTTTTGGAAACATGTAGTTCAAGTACTAAAACATATCACAAAGTTGCAGTTTGACCTCGACCCTTGTCTTATGTTGTTGAATGATGATTCTTCATACAACTTTACGATAGTTCAGAGAAGATTGCTAATGTCTGGTTTCACTGCTGCTAAAAAAAACAATTATACAGCAATGGTTCACTCCTGACATGGATCTTAGAAGATTCTGGCTGCTGTCTTTTCATTATATTGCTTGTTTAGAGCGCAGCACTGCAAGGATTAATGGGGCTAGAATACAAACGGTCACTTATTGGAGTAGTACAGCCCAAGCTCTAAAAGAATTGTTTTAAATTGATGATGCATTATTTGTGCTGTAATTGGCTGCCGGGGTTTATTTGTATGTTCCCTTTAAGTTACCCTTCCTTGTGTCCTTTGTGTGTTTTGTATCTTTTTCTTTCATTGGTATTCATGCTGTCATCCAACATTTGTAATGTTATTATTTAAAAGAAAAGAAAAAAACAATCACAAAAAAAAAGTGTTGGTGTGACGACGCGTCAGCGGTGGTCGCTTTTACAGTTTTTCTCGATTGCTTAAACACATTTCTTGAAACTATGCCTCATATTCTCAAAACTGTAAACACAAATCCATAACGCCTCACCCAATTCCCCAAACATCCTAAATTCAGGTCAAAATGAAGCTCTAGACTCAAAACCATTCACTCTTGCTGAAAAAACAGACTTTGCCCTCAGACAGGACACACAAGCCCTCAGAATCACACACACTACAACATAGTCTAACACACTGGTGCAATAAATTCAAAACAACATTTCCAAAACTGGTAAGTTATGTTGCTTGTGGTTCCCCCATCACAAACCTTTTCACATGATGAACACAAAAGTCAACCAGTGGATACACTGGCACATTTTTATTCATACATGTTCTACACAGTACAACACACACACAAAAAAAACATTTTTTTTTTTTACTCTCTCTTCTAATTTTTTATATATATATATATATATATACTTACAGTAAGATGTGTGTGACCATCATATGACAGTAAAAGAGCACACACAAACCTTATTCTAATATGGAATTTTATTGGAATGGTAAAGAGTGTTGGTCGTGACAGGAGGGCCTCCACTCAAGGAGACAATATGATGGATACGTCTAAGAATGTTCCACATATGGTTGAAATACCATCATTTACCTAGAAAGATAACATTCTGGAGTCAAGACTATAAAGGAGAAAGGATGCCCTCCTTCACTGTCACTTCACTATATAATCACTCTGTGTGACTGTACGACTGCTGGCCTTTTCTTGCAAGAAAATAAACCTCATCAAAGACTATTGGAAATGTTTGTCTTTTATTCAGTGATAGAATTTTGTTTGCCACCACTCCTCCCTGAAGGTTCTTGGGGCGACGGTAAAGTGACTAAAATTTGGTCTTACTTGTAGCCGAGCCTCCCTCATAGTCATAGCATTGATAAAGACATGGGCAACTAGAGTAGCTTGAATTTCATCTGAGACTGCTTGTCTTCTTGCTCTTCCTCCTCCTCCTCCTCCTCCTCCTCCTTCTTATCCCTCCTCAATCTCTTCCTTCATGTCATTCTAGATCCATTGTTCCAAAACTCAATAATCTGATTTGGGCCCTTTTCTCTATCTATTGAAGGATCTGATTGGTGTGTGATCAATTTTGACTAGTGTTTCCACCTGGGTAATTGTGTGTAACTGAGCTGAAGCTGTGCTGACTTGAGTGAACAATATTGAATGCTAGTGCTTTATACATGACAACATGGTCTAGGCAATGAGAAATGAAGGGATTTGTGTGTAGAGTTTTGCAGTGACAGTTCAACAAATCAAATCTGATAAATAGTGTTTATAGTTTAGTGAAATGGGTGTGCTTTTTGATAAATGGCATTATGGTTTTGAAATTTTAGTTCAAAAGCCTGGTTATAGTGTTTAAGCAATCGAGAAAAACTGTAAAGAGCATTTCCTACACTTTACTGCAGTTCAGCTTAAAGAGCAGCTGAACACGGCAGACTTTATCTTTATCTGGTTTATCAGTGTGTGCTGTGGCCATTTCCCCTTCAGCACATAAACAGCTCGTTCCCTACACTGCAAAACATGCTTTTCTTACTTAGTACTTTTGTCTTGTTTCCAGTCCAAATATCTAAATATTCTTAAATCAAGATGCATTTACTAGATGAGTAAAATGTCATAAGAAATTATGTCTTGTTTCCTGATAAAAACAAATTAAGTGAGTTTTTGCTTAAAACAAGAAAAAAGATCTGCCAATGGGGTAAGAAGAAAAATCTCACTTAAAATGGAAAACATTGCCACAATTGCTGATCCACCCCTGAACACACCGTCTCGACGACTCAGCGCAAAACTGAGTGTGTGTGCAAGTGCGCTTCCTTATATACACTCTTTTTTGGGGCGGGTGCACGATGAAGAGCTCGCATGGCAATGTCCATTGGCTCGTTTAGTTTACACTGACGTAACATTTAGGTTCAGGAGGTTACATTAGTTAGAAATAAATGTCATTTTCTTTTTTCACAGTTCCTGCTCTAATCATGGAGGCAGCAAAACTTTTATGTGATTCGCTCTTCCGCTGGCTGGAGAACCGAGAGGACTGTGCAGAAGAGCTGAAGAAACTGGCGCAAGAGCTGAAAGATGTTCATCAGGGCAGCAACATCGCTCAGGTGGTCGGAGCTGACACATCTGTGGCCTCAATATCTGGAGAAGTGTTTACCTCTGTCTTCACAGGAGGTCTGGCCAGCCCTCGGTTGATTTCTGCAGCAGCTGGCTCTCTAGCGGGCACTGCAGTCAGCGTCACTTCCACATTGGTAGAGACAGGTGTCTCCAGCAGTACCTTTAAAAAAGCTACTGAATTAATTAAGGAAGATGAGAAGGTTGGCACGAGCATTCAGAAGCTACTGCGAGATCTGAAGGACGGGTGTGCAGAAACACAGAAGGCCAGGTGTGGAGAAGCGCCGCTCGGGACTCATGCTGATGAGCTGGACTGTGAGATGGCCACTCTACTTATGTGGGCTCTGGCCAGAAGAAGTAATACTCCCGTACCCCTAGACTTTCTCAGAGATTTCAACAGGGCCACGTTCTTTCGTCACATGACACCTGGTGGACTGGATCCAGCCGAGGCCTCACGCCTTATTTTCCACGCTCTGGGCCTTGCTTATTTTGATCAGATCAAACAGAGCCTGAAGCTAGTCGAAGAAATGGCGAAGAACATCAGATGCATTGGCATTAAAGCTTCTGCTAAAGCAGGATCAAAGGTATCAGCTTTCTTTTCTCAATCATTCTCTTGCAGTGACTATTCAAGAGAACAATATGAAATATTCACTGCATTGCTCTTACGTGTTTAACAGTGATTTTGTGATTGTGACTTTCTTTCTAGGTACAGGGTGCGACTGGTTTAGGCATCTCTCTGTACGACCTGATTGTGAAGAGTGAAGAACTAGTAAAGGTCAATCGGGTCACGGAGGCCAGCGAGTTCTTACGGGATTCAGCCAGGGAAATACTGGACGGCCAACAAAAGCTAAAGGAACAGCTGGATGCAATGCAGTATGATATTTAATTTTCTACACATTTTTAATTTATACTAATTTATCTGTCTTGGCCAAAGACAAAATGTTTTGTATTTTGTATCTGATTGTACATTACTGCAATATTGAAAACGCAAACAATAATGAATGTCTGAAGGAAACTGACTCGCTGTACAACTTTTCTCATTACAGTGAAATCATCCAAAAATTGTTACGAATGGAGAGGTTCATCGAGGAATATTCTCACGGCATGAATGAAAATGTACAGAAAATAATGGACTATATCATAGGAATATGTACAGACAACGAAGTTGTCTCCTGGCTTGAGGCATTACCTGATCATAATGAATTTGTGAATCTTCTACGATTTTTCCAGAAGAGTTTGAGTCCCAATCCTGAGGATTTGAGTACGCCTGGCGGAGGTCACATAGACATTGTGTTTGTGGCTCATGGCAGAATTGATGACCGGTTTATGCCATCAAGAGGACTGGTGCCAGCACCTAACATCAGAGACACCATTCTCTACTCTCCATGGAACTGCGCTATTGACGCCAACGCTGCATTTGCAATTGCTCAAGGAACCATACATGTGTCAGACCGAGTGTTTTACAATACTCTGTGCTGTGAGCCGGACCCTTTGCCAAATCACTGGAACAGCATGCGAAGATCTCTCCACGACATCCCAGTGATCCTTCTATCCCCACTGACCCCTGAAGATGAAGCATGGGACCTTTTTTACAAGTTAATGCAGAACAGAAGCTTGAAATTAGGAGACCGTGTTATTATTCCATATCTTGTCCCAAAAGATCAGGAAAAAGCATTCGGAGAGATCCCCCTGTACATATTAATATTTGCAACATCATTTATACTCAGTGTCTGTGATAGAACAGCTACTGTGCACCTGGCTGCTTGTTTGAGCCGTGAAGAAAGTTACTCAGAAGAGTGGCAAAGACAGTACGCCTACACAAGTGATGCAATGCATATGTCTGTGAACCTGCGTAACGTGAACATGGACTCTGAGTCATTCAGAGCCTTTAGATCATTGTTTGACAGAAACCGTAGATAAATCAGCTGAACGGCCTCTGGGTCAGTCCTGATATGTAGTAAACACAGGGCTGGAGAGCGACCCGGAGCGGGGCAGTTTAATGACCAAGAACTTATATAAAAGAAGTGACAGTTCAGGTCTTTCTATCCCATCATATTTACCACTGACATGTTTCAACCACAACATGAAGATAAATAACAAATTACATATAAAGTATTGTACTATGATAATTCCAACTGTAACATTATGAAAAAAAAATGTTTTGGTTTTCTATTTTCAATTCCATTAAATTCACATTTATTTTTCATTTAATTTGCTTTCTGCGTAAAACTTATATGTTTCACCTGTGTTCGTCATAATTACTAATCTACTATTAATAATCCGCGCTATATAATTATATTAATCATTTTAATCACTATTGTGTTTTTTTATTGTGTATTGTGTGTTGTCTTGTGTTCACACCAAGGACGATAACTATAAAGATAACTATAAAGTATATTTAACTATATAGCTCTAAAAATCATTCTCAATATTACAGAATATGAGTGTTCACACCACAACTATAACAATAACAATATAGTGAAACAATATCGTTGGAATCACTTTCAAGATTTTATGCAGCTGATGAATGAATACAAGCACTCCACAGAGACTCTAGGGGCGCTGTTTGAGGAAACCGGAAACTGCATTGTATGCCTTTAAAGTGACAGACGAGCACGCACTTATAATCAGAACGATAAAAAGAACGATAACGTTGATAGCACAATTATGTGTCGTCTTTTTATTCTTTTAATTACATTTTAAATAAATTTTAATCAATGTATTATTCTTTGTTTTTCTTATTTCTTATTCTTTGTTGTAAACCCTTTTTATGTAAAACATGTTAAATAATCATTGTGTATGAAGTGTGCTATATTAATAAACTCGCCTTGCCTTGACTTTTGTGTGACTGAATCTAAAGTGAGAAATATTTAGTATATTAATAAAACATTACTTTAAAAATTGACCATCACTTAACCTTCTTTTGTAAGGATCAAAACAAACATAAGTGATGCAGAAAACATAACCAATTTATTTTTATTAATATCACACAACCATTTAAATTTGTGTAAAATACAACAAACAAACAAACAAACACACACACACACACACACACACACACATCCTTGTTTTTGTTACTTTGTGAGACCCCATGACTGGGACATCACTTGTGGGATCCACCCTTTCTAGAAGAGGTACACTTCTTAAAAAAATCAGGCAAGATCAGAACACATTCATAAACACAGATCTCACTTGATAATCTCAAATTTAAGAACTTTTGCACAAGACCTGACTGGGCTGTCACATGTGGGGTCCCAAACTGGTTTTCCTTCCTTGTGGGTCCACCTACACACACTTCGAGTTTTACATACTTTGTGAGGCCATGCCTTACTATTCAGTAGTTGTGGGGCCCTTTGCACATTGTCTTTCAGTTGAATAAAAATCTATATCCTTTACTTCACAGTGAAAAAACAAGTCAGACAAAAACAAAAACAAGTCAGTTGACAACTGTTTTAGATACACAGTCTTCATTCTGCCTGCTGTTTGTGGCACAATCCCTTTTGATTGGTTTGTCTTTTACCAACCAACACCAATAAACCACAACTGTCTCAGTTACAAACTAACCTTGCCCTGTGAAATATTGAAAATCTGTCTGAGAGAAACAGTCGTGTGGGGAGTCTTTTTAATAAAATGGCACAGCACAACACAATTTAATGAATCATCAGTAATTTAACAGTACCACTTATCTTGTTTTTAGTACTTTGCAGGACTGTGAAATCACAAGCAAGATCATTATGTGTAGTTAACAATAATGTATTACATTTCCATATTAAGACAATTAAACAAACACGTTTTTCATGAGATAATACATTAGACAAAAAATGTTTCGGGGACCCTAAGCGAGAACTTTTAACATTCACTAATATCTGACCATTTATAATATACACTGAACGAAAATATAAACGCAACACTTGTGTTTTTGCCCCCATTTTTCATGAGCTGAACTCAAAATCTAAGACTTTTTCTATGTACACAAAAGGCCTATTTCTCCCAAATATTGTTCACAAATCTGTCTAAATCTGTGTTAGTGAGCACTTCTCCTTTGCCAAGATAATCCATCCACCTCACAGGTGTGGCATATCAAGATGCTGATTAGACAGCATGATTATTGCACAGGTTTGTCTTAGGCTGGCCACAATAAAAGGCCACTCTAAAATGTGCAGTTTCATCACACAGCACAATCCTACAGATGTGATGAAACTGACAACTCCCATGCAGTGATTTAAAGCCACAACTGGTGGATTCAGCTCCATGGCCAGCTTCGCAGCCTGAATCCACTGAATCCACCTGTTGTGGCTTTAAATCACTGCATGGGAGTTGATCTACGATAATTTTTTACGATCGTACGACTGATCTTAATATTACGGTCTGTTTCCCAAAAAGCATCGTAACTTAAGTAGCACTTAAAAATTATCGTAGATCTACGAGTGCTCTGGAGTAATCGTAAATCCCCAAGTGCATCGTAAGAAGACAGAGTTATGAGGCCAGGCCAACCGGCAGATTACACCTTTAACTTTATTCAAATGCAATGTGATTATAATATAAGGTTTTGATTATACTTTATTGTACACTTTATTACACTTTTGTTTTTGTTAAATTAATGTATAAATTAAATAATTAAAAAGGTCAGAAAAAAAAAAGAAATAAATAATTTTAATCAAAATTAAATGAAAGAACAAAAAATAAATAAAAGAAATCCTTTAAATCTGTTAAAAATTACATCTTTGTTTAGCTCTATCTTCTCTAAAAGGAAATTAATTTCATCTTTTTGAAAGGCATCTTTTCTTGTTGTTTTTTTTTCCAGCCATTTTGTCAGTGCCTTCAGAATACGATTCCATATAAGATTATATTTCAGCACTTCGCAAATGGACAGCGACTCTTAAGTAGCACGTAGAACGCCTCGGTTACGACTGTAACCTCGGTTCCCTGAAGAGGGAACGAGCGTTGCGTCGAGAATGACGCTATGGGGAACGCTTTGCGTGATGACGTCTTGAAGCACATGTAAAATCAGTCCAATGGTGTGGCGGAACGTCAGAGGCGGGTGACGTCACGTACCAGGAAACTATAAAAGCCGGCCCGAAACAGAAAACGAAAGCTTCGTAAAAGTCTGAAGTCGAGCTGACAGGCATGAAGGAGATATGGCAAGGCGACGCAACGCTCGTTCCCTCTTCAGGGAACCGAGGTTACAGTCGTAACCGAGGTGTTCCCTTTCAAGGGAACTCCCGTTGCGTCGAGAATGACGCTATGGGGAACGTCTATACCAACGCCTCCATAGCTACGAATGTCTGTCCTGTGTGTAATCTGGAGAGCAGCACTAGGAAGACAAAACATGAGACCCTGGAGCAGAGTCTAGATCCAGAGAGTAAAACCTGACGAAAGTGTGCGGTGAGGACCAGCCTGCCGCATCACAGACGTCCTGTAAAGAAACTCCTGATATAAGGGCCTTAGAGGCCGCCATACTCCTCGTCGAGTGCGACCGGACAGCCAAAGGAGAAGGCTGCCCAGCCGCCTCATAAGCAAGTGAGATAGCCTCGACCACCCACTTGCTCATCCTCTGCTTAGACACTGGACCTCCCTTGTTAGGAGACCCAAAGCACACAAATAATTGATCACTTTTACGCCACAGGGCAGCTCTGTGGACATACGCGTCTAACGCCCGCACAGGGCAAAGCAAATTATTTGCCTCCTGGTCAGCATTTTGAAAGGGAGGAGGACAAAAGGCCTGCAGAACAATAGGTCTGATCACATTAGTGGGGACCTTGGGGATATAACCCGGTCTTGGATGAAGAAACGCTTTAACCATACCCGGAGCAAACTCTAAGCATGACGGAGCAACCGACAATGCTTGAAGATCCCCTATCCTCTTGAGAGAAGAAATAGCGAGAAGGAAAAGAGCTTTCAGAGTTAAAAACTTCTCAGGAACCTCCTCAATGGGCTCAAAGGGGGCCAGGGAAAGGCCTTGCAGCGCAACGGACAAATCCCAAGGTGGCACCCTAGAGCGAACTGCAGGCCTCAGCCTCCAAGTGCCACGAAGGAAACGAGATACCAAGGGGTCTTTCCCCACAGACATTCCACCCAAAGGAATGTGGTAAGCACCTATGGCCGCCACATAAACCTTTAAGGTGGACGGGGTCAGACCTGCAGTGAACCGGTCCTGCAGGAACTCCAGAACTGTACCAATTGGGCAGTTAACTGGATCCAACCGACGGTCACTACACCAAGAAGTGAAGACTCTCCACTTCAGGGCATAAAGTTTCCTCGTGGAGGGAGCTCTGGACTGTAGAATGGTCTCAACAACCTCAGTTGAGAGACCTGACTCTATGAGCTGGGCCCCCTCAGAGGCCAAGCCCACAGGTTCCACAGTTCTGGGCGGGGGTGAAATATCGAGCCCTCCGCCTGGGACAGAAGGTCCCTCCTGACGGGTAACTCCAGAGGATGCCCGTCGAAGAGCGACACAAGATCGGGAAACCATACTCTGCCCGGCCAGCGCGGGGCTATAAGAAGCAGGCGAACCCGGTCCCTGCGAACTCTCTCCAGAACTCCCGGGAGCAGAGCAACTGGGGGAAAGGCGTACAGACGTAGCCTCGGCCACGCCTGTACCATAGCATCCAGTCCCAGAGGAGCTGGATGCGTGAGGGAGAACCAAAGTGGACAGTGGGGGTGTGTGGGGGTGTGCCCCTTCGGGACGGGGCATGTAAAATACATCAGTAAGCTCCTACCTGACACCCTCACGAAACCACTGTAACATCCTTGCCACCTCTGGTGATTCGGGGGGCAGCGGTTTCCAGCGAAATGTTGAATGTTCTTTTGTTTCCTGTTATCGCCCAGGACACAGAACATTTAACATTCCCCTACCAGGAAGTATTAAGGAGACTTTGGCAGCGTGAAAGCTACTGCCGGGTATCTCTTTTTGTGTCCTAAAGACAGTAAAAAGGAATACGTTGCCCTCTTCATTTTAACTGCGTGGTTCCCACTACCGTGAAACAGGAGTAGGCGCATCTGCTGTCTTAAGAAAGAAAGAAATGGTGGACTGTGTCCGTTTTTAGATATTTGAGGCTTGAACTGTTCCGTCAGAACGCTCAAGTACAAGATTCTAACAATCAAGAAGATCGTGTTGCAAATTCAAATTCGCGATTGGTTCTTCACGGTCGGTCTTAAAGACGGATATTTTCACATAGAAATATTGCCACAACACAGGAAGTTCCCGAGGTTTTGCTTTTGGGGGCGAAGCTTACCAATATCGGGTGCTTCCATTCGACCTAGCCATGTTACATAGACGATTGGCTGATACTGGCCCAGTCTCAAGAGCTTGTGATTCGACATCGAGATCGATCCCCGCTCATCTTCTCTCTATGAGGCCGAGTTGCAACGCCAAGAAGAGCATTCACTCTCTTCCCCAGAGGGTAATGTGCTTGCGGGTTAAATGGGACTTTGTCACCATCGGGGGAACAACTGTTCCCCGCTTGTGTCAAGACCATTTTAAACACCCTAAAGCAACATCTGGCTAGGTCAGGACATTACATAGGCCTCATGGCAGCTGCCTTTTGCACATGAGACCACTTCTGTTGTGGCTCAAAATAACTATACAATCCCCAAGGGCAAATAAAGGCAAGAGCACGCGCTGAGGGCTTCGTGTCCTATCTAAAATCCATGTTTATGTTAAGGGTTATGTGCTGTGGCTTCGTTCCCTTTGGCACTGTGCCACTTTTCGTCTGACTGTTTGTATTTTCTTTTCTCTTTCCTTTTAATTTTAATTTAACTATTCTTATTTTACACCTGTCCATCCCGTCCTGTATTGCACCATGAGAAATCTGGTCTCCCTACTTCAGAGTTCCTACTGGCGGTGCGAATGCAACCAGAAAAACAGCTCTAGATATATAATTGGGCCCTAGATATCAATTAGATATATTAAAGTGTGTGTGTGTATATATATATATATATATATATATATATATATATATATATATATATATATATATATATATATATACACACACTTTTATAATTGATAATTAACATTAAGATCCATTTTTATAGTTGGGTAAAGGGAATAGAATCGACAGCTTATTTATTTATTTACTGTATCATAAAATGTAAAACAAATATTATTGCATGGACAATGTAAACATAACGGCCTGTAAGAAAGCTGTATGTTTTCAGCTGTAAATGAACCCTAACCCCCTTATTTCCCATCGCTGAGACCCACCTAAGCTCCAAAAGTTCATCACTTCAACAAGTGTGCGCTGTTGGGTTTTCAAATCAATCAAATCAATCTATGGCTATGGCCATTAATTGGAAAAAAGTTAGAGGATGTCCATGTGCAACAGATATGTAAAAACACACTAACGCACGGAGTACGGAGAAGACTGGAAGGGCTTGGCTTGAGGTCATGGAAAAATGGGCATGGTTATAATGCAGCCTTTCACACAAATTTACAGGAGGACCAGCTTTCCTCACACACACACACACGTACAAATGCACAGTCATGCATTTAAGTTCAGAATGTCCAAACACAAACACGGACACACATTCGCAGGAAAGATGGAATGCTCTCACACAGATTGACTGCTGTACTCTGTGATGAGAATCAGGGAGTTTAAAAAAATTAACCCTACAGACAAAACTGACAAACACACACAGACATAGTCACAAAGAGACTCATAATCAACCGGTAAGCATTTTCATGACTTCAACTGTCTCCGCTGAAAGGGATGATTCATCTAAAAATGTCATTCCAAATCCGCATGCTGTAATTTTTATTCTGTGGAGCACAAAAGAACACTTGCTTAAAAGAATCTTCACGCAGCTCTTTCCCATAAAACACCATTCATTAATGACCTCTACAGTCAAGCTTTAAAAAAAAAAGAAAAGTGGAATAATAATATAATATAATATAATATAATATATCAGGGATAAAGAGATTTTCTTACTTTCCTAATAAATAAATCTTGTTTTTCTTTAGTGTTTATCCCGCATACGCTTTCTGGATCGCTGGCGCCATTTGATTATTATTCCTAATAAATACATAAATAACTATATAAAGAGATAAACATATAACATAGTATACTAAAATAAAATATTTTTCTCAATTTTTACATTTATATTACCTTTGCCACCATTTAAGGCTCACTTAAAGTTAATCTTAAAAAAACAAAAACAATTTAATAACTGTTAAAAGTAATCTTTATCAAATCTCAAAATCAATCTTCAGTTTTTTATACATTGCAATGTTGTGATGCACTTGGAACCATCGTTTCCATTATTGATTTATTCATATACATTTTATTTTAATGATGATTTAAATGTCATTGACATCAAGCTTAATGTCACGCATCTAGCAGTGCCATATTTGATTTGAAAGTAAATAATCACAACATTTTCATTTTTGGGTGAACTACCACTTTAATTCTGACAGAGAGTGTTGAAATAAATAAATAAAGTAAAAATATAACTTGACCAATTTCAGACTGACCAGATGTACCTTTGATAAAGCTTTTCCAGTCAGATCAACCACAGTTCACACACCCCAGCAAACATTACCCAACACACCCACATTACCCAGTCAGTAAATATTTGAAGCCAGGAAACCGTGAGAGAGCGAGAAAGATCGCCCAGGTGGTCCTGTGTACTTTGGCCGCTGGACAGTGATCTGGCGTGAGGGGTAGAACCTGAAACCCATGCAAATGTGATCACTCCTGAATGACTCAATATAAGTGAAAAAAAAAAACCCCTTCCAAATTCCTTGGCGGTTTTGAAGAAAGGATTTAGGAGCAATTCCTCATCTTTGAAAGAGTGGGGAGAGAGAGTGTGTGTGTGTGTGTGTGTGTGTGTGTGTGTGTGTGTGTGTGTGTGTGTGTGTGTGTGTGTGTGTGTGTGAGAGAGTAATTGTGACAGGCTGTCCCGAGCAAATGAAACCAAACCGAGACTCCCTAAGTAACTAATGATCTTTGCGAAGGAAGTGAATCAATCAAAACTAACTTTATCTGGACAATAACTTTATTCTAGATCTGCTGTAAAGCCTAAACACTCTCTGTTAATCTCCTGTTATCACTGTAAAGCTGCTGAGAAACATCTATATTGTTAAAGTGCTGTGTAAATGAAGGAGACTTGACACACACACACACACAGAGAGAGAGAGAGAGAGAGAGAGAGAGATGTGCGCCAAATAAATATGACCAGTAGTTTTTTCTACTTATTAGAAAATAAGGACTTTTAGGCCTGTGAAGTCGATAAATGGCATATATCTCCAAAATGCTGCAGTAAATTTGTTTCAAATGAGGTGTGTATACTGTATGGGACGTCCCTTATAAGAGCTGGCCATTGATTTTTTTTCTACTTATTAGAAATGAGGTCTTTATAGGCCTCTGAAGTAGTAATATAAAGACATTTAAAGACAGTATAAAGACAGTGCGGTGAGTCTTGATCTACACCGCGCATGCATTACAATAGATGCCGAATGTAAACAACGACGGCAACATGCATCCAAATTTGTTACTAAACTAAATGATGTAATAAATAAGTATACAAAAACCTGGACAAGAAAACCAAGAAAGTATTCTCTTCCGTGGTTCAACAGCGACATTTGGCGAATGGCTAAAAATCATGACCTTGCACTTAAAAAGTCTTTAAAATCTAGGAATAATACTGACCATCTAATTTTCACTGGTCTCAGGAACAAAGTCACAAGTGAGCTGCGTAAAGCAAAAACAAAATATTTTATAAAAATGATAGAAGACGCAAATGGAAGCAGCTCCAAACTATGGCAACTTATAAACAAATTGACAAATTCTAATAGGAAAAATCATCAAATGACAGATTGCCTTAAAATTGATGATAATTACGTTAATGACAACCAGTCAATTGCTAACGAGTCAGTCTACGATCTAGCTAAACCTTTCAAGGGCAAATTACCTTTTGAGAACAAAGTTCAGTTTAGCAGTACAGATACTTTAAAAATCAGAGAAGTTTCGCATGACAAAGTAAGGAAAATTATTGTCAATATGAAAAATTCTACATCAAGAGATATACATAATCTTAATGTAGCTCTAATTAAAAAACATCTAAGCTCGATCCCATTACTTATCTTGTAAACTTTTCAATACAAACAAACACTTTCCCACAGAGCTGGAAGACTGCTGTAATCACTCCAATTCATAAGTCAGGCGATAAAGACCAAGCCTGCAACTACAGGCCTATTTCCATTCTCCCTGTCGTTTCCAAAGTACTGGAAAAAATTGTGGCGGAGCAATTAATAGAACATCTTGAAAATAACCAATTGTTGCATCCCCAGCAGTTTGGGTTCAGACAAAAACACAGCACAGAAACCGCCAACTGCTTCTTGTTGGAACAGATCAAAGGTTCACTGGACAAAGGGAATGTCGTAGGCGCTGTGTTTTTAGATCTGAAGAAGGCCTTCGACACAGTGGACCATTGTATCTTATTGCAGAAATTACAGCAATTTCAATTTTCAGCTGCAGCTCTGTTATGGTTTAAGTCCTACCTGGAGGGTAGAGAACAGTGTGTGAAAGTAGGAACCGTTAAATCCAACCTGAGTCCAAATGACCAAATGAGCGCCTCAAGGGTCAGTTCTAGGACCGTTGTTGTTCTCAATGTATATAAATGATCTCCCAGATTGCTGTCAGGGTGTAAACTGCCAGCTTTATGCTGACGACACAGTTATCCATGTGTCAGCAAAAACATCTGCACTGGATGGGCAGCAGTTAACACAGGCTTTACATAACATCTCAAGATGGCTTCAGCTGTCCCACTTAACTCTAAACGTACAGAAAACCTTCTCAATGTGTTTTTCTATCAACCGGAGGTCCCCTGACAGCATCTCTGAGGTTCAGTTAGACCATGAACCCATTCAGGAGGTTCATGAAACGAAATACTTGGGCATAATCTTGGATAAACACCTGAAGTTTCAAAGTCAAGTAAACCATGTTTGCAGGAAAGTCAAATCAAATCTGAACTGTTTTTGTTTTATTAGAGGAGAGTTGTCACATCACGCGGCTTTATTGTTTATGCATGCAATGGTTTTTTCACATTTGTCATACTGTATTACAGCATGGTCACAAACATCAGCATCCACTCTGAAACCAGTCACTTCTCTATATAAACAGGCAATTAAGATGTTTGACAAGAAACCTATGAGATGGCATAATTGTGACATACAAAAGCACAAGCTTTTTACTTTTGAAAATGTTGTAAATTTTAGTATTTTGAAACTGACTTTTAAATGTTTGAACAACGGTGTGTCACCACTGTTCTCTGGCCTCATGGAGAGGCGTCAGGGCTCTCATAGACCTTCCACCAGAGCCTCAGTTAGTGGGGATCGTGTGCTCCCAAAGTTTAGAAAATCTTTTGGACAGTCTAGCTTCTCCTTCAGAGGGGCTACACGGTGGAACTCTCTCCCCACTGGATTCACACAGCAGAACAATATTAACATCTTTATCAGAGAGCTCAAACAGTGGCTTACAGTTTTTTACAATTGCTATGACAGATTTTTCAATACATTTAACAATTTTCCAAAACTCTTAACACAGTTAGCACTACATCCGTCTGTGTAAGCTATACTATTAAAACATTTCTTGTTGCTTTAACACAAAATGCATACAATTAACACAAATTTAAAATGCTTGAACTTCTTTTACACACAAGCTCAAACAAGACCAAAACTATGGATTTTTACTGCCAAATTTACCAATGCTTTAACACTGTATGAACAGATAACACCATGCTCTACACCTAACCTTACAGTGAAGGCAAGGTAAACAGCTTTTTATATTGTAAATTGAAACACAAATATATCCCCTGTATTTTATTCCATTATTACTGAGAAACAGCTGACTGAATTATGCAAATAGATAATTAGAAGACGACTCTTTTTTTTTTTTACAGTATTCTTCTGGTGTTTTTTCTGTTTGTATATTTTGTATTTTCACATTATTCCATTGCTAGTGAGAAACAGCTGATTGAAGTTATGCAAATATGGGACAATGTGGCATTCCACCATTCTCGTCTAGTCACAGCCTGGTTTGACGCCCATCAGAGGATGATGTCTATTCTCCCCTTACTTCCCTTTCCTCAACCCCATTGAGGAGTTTTCTCAGCCTGGAGATGAAAGGTTTTTGACCATAGTCCACAGGACCTAATGTCCCTCCTGTATGCAAAAGATGCTGCAGACCAAGACATCACAGCTGAACACTACCAGGGGTGGATAAGGCATGTTACTGTAAAAGATTCTTCCCAAGATGCCTTGCCAGGGAAGATATCAGGAGTGATGTGGATGAGAACGTGGACAAATGCAGAAGACCGGGCAGATTAGAAGATGGCCTTTTCTGTTTGTATATTTTGTATTTTCACATACAGTAATACTGTAAATGGCAGCTATATTGCATATTTTTGTTATATTGCAGATATGTCCTGTTGCAAATAAAGCCGTTACAGCAGTAATTCTGTCTCTGTCTTCTTTTTTCATAAACCATACATTCTATAAAGCTACTCTAAGAAGGGTCATTTATTTTGTTGTATTGAATTTCTGCTGCAAAAAAACAACAACAAAATGCATTTACAATACAAAAATGTAGAGAGACTTCAAAAGAAACTGCAGTGCAAAAAAACAATGTATGATCAATACATTATCTATAGATATAATAGATAAAGTATAATATATCTATAGAATAATATGTCTGTTGTATAAGGGCAGACCTGACACATATAAAATAATGCAGTTTCTGTAATTCCATCTGATGTTAGTGTTTTTATGACATTGTGCTGTGATTGACTAAATGTTCCTGGTGGAAGAGAACATGTGTTAATGTTTTGGTAGACATGGTGTATTGTGTTAGTGTATTATTGTATTTTGAAAATTAGTTTTGCAGTTTAGTTTATAATGTGTGATTTTGAGCATGAAATTAACCGTTTTGCCAGTTGTGTGTTTTAGGTGTGTTGGTGCGTTAAGAGTTTAGGAAACTTGTTAAATGTATTGAAAAATCTGTCATAGCGATTGTAAAAAACTGTAAATCGGGCCAAAGCTGTTCCCATGTGTAAAATGTGCCTTGTCTTGTTTACAGTTTTTTACGATTGCTATGACAGATTTTTCAATACTTTTAACAGTTTTCCAAAACTCTTAACACAGTTAGCACTACATCCGCCTGTGTAAGCTATACTATTAACACATTTCTTGTTGCTTTAACACAAAATGCATACAATTAACACAAATTTAAAATGCTTGAACTTCTTTTACACACAAGCTCAAACAAGAACAAAACAATGGATTTTTACTGCCAAATTTACCAATGCTTTACAGTTTTTTTTATTCGCTTTGGTACTATTTTCACAAGTTAGGTGTACATTTTCAAAACTCTTAGTACAAAAATCCAAACTGATCACACTTGTAACACAGCTAGTTATTCTTTCAAAACCTGATGTAATGCTTTCAGTCAGTTGCACATGCACATGTTTTCAGTCCACATAATCATTGTTTCAATCTATAGGTGTACCAAATGATTCATTGATTAACCATTAAGATCAGTTGGATTAAATAATAGACACATGTATTAAACTGAACAAGAAGAGATGCAAATCAAAAGTTTGATAGTAAGAGCTTTATGAAAGGCAGTTACTGTGAATGAAACATTTATGTAGATGAAACACTTATTTTGTGTTGTGAAAAGGATACTTTGTGATTTTGTGTATTGTATAACACTTTAAACAATGCATCTGGTTCGTCCAATGTTATTGCTATGTCCATATTAAATAAATATAAAAAAAAAAAAAAAATGTGACATTGAAAAGAAAGATAGAAATATACAGTATCTCTTAGATATAGACAGACAGACAGACAGACAGACAGACAGACAGATAGATAGATAGATAGATAGATAGATAGATAGATAGATAGATAGATAGATAGATGAAATTACCATAATCATAGTAATAGGTGCAAGTGTTTTTTTCTGGCGGCTGGCTTGATCGCAGTGACTTACAGATTTTATGGTAAACTCACCTCATACAGGGGTGTGTTTCCTGTTCAGGAACAGGAACAGGAACATGATGTTTTTGGCTCAAGATAAAGGTTTTTTGAGTCCACGTCATGCAAACCATATTTGGCTCACGATATTTTCTGTAAACACACCCCTGAATAGCTTTGGCTCCCGTATTAGATCTAGCTCTATAAAATGTCCCAACAAAGTTCAGCCCAGCAAAGACATCCTCATACTCTCAGAGATATTCAGAGGACATCGAGACACACACTTGAGCTTGAAAGTTGTTAAGGAGTGTTTGCTGTAATTCAGTTAAATCGAGTGAAGGTTCGTGTTCTCAGACTGCTGCCGTTTGAAGACTCATTACTTCTCTGATACAGTAGACACGTGAGTACATTTTCAACAGTTTTTAAAATGAAAGAAAAGCAACAAAACGTACTCGGTTACTAACGTAACCTCGGTTCTCTCTAGAAGAGGGAACGAGTACTGCGTTTTATCAAAACGCTACGGGAAAAGTCTCTTTTCACGAAACACTGAAGCAAAAATTATCCTTTAATTTTTCATATATGTAAAACGCGTTGCGGCAGCAGCAGACAGCTGAAGCAAGACGGCTTGTCTGCTCATTGGCTGCTCTGCGGCAACTGCATAAGCCTATCGAGCGCAGGCTGATGCAACATCAGACCAATGAGGGCGCTTCGCGCCCTCCTCGCCACTTCCCGCCGAGACGGGCGTGGCTTACCTCTATAAAAGGAGCTCGAGAAGGCTGACTCACTTGATTTTGATCGCCGAAGCGAACCAGAGTGAACCAAACGCACGGCAAGGGAACGCAGTACTCGTTCCCTCTTCTAGAGAGAACCGAGGTTACGTTAGTAACCGAGTACGTTCTCTTACGAGAGTTCTCTCGTACTGCGTTTTATCAAAATGCTACGGGAACCCCTTGCAAAACGCCGTGCGTGCTGGGATATAAACACTGATCACCGGAAGCCATTTCAGGCATACAGTGCATAATCACCAGATAGACTCACACAGAGTCAGGGAATAAGGGGGGGAAGCCTTAATTCCCTATACTGTAGCGTCCGCAGGCTTAACATGACCTCACAGGGAGAGTCTAAAGACAGGAGGGGTTTCCTCCGTCCTTATATAGACATGTCCACAGACGCGAATATGACATCACATAGCCAGGGTAGGGAGCCTGCACTAATGTGGGAAAACGTGGGTCTTACACAGTTCAGCCCAGTATAGTCGGTATAGTATTACACCGACAAAAGCTTAGCCTGTAAGGCGGGAACCTCTAGGTTATAAAACCTGATAAATGTAGACGGAGAGGCCCAGCCTGCCGCCGTACATATATCCTGTAAGGAAATCCCGCTGGACCAAGCCCACGAGGAGGCAACGCCTCTCGTAGAGTGCGCTCTGACTCCCAACGGGCATTGAATGCCCTTGGCAGTATAAGCCAGCGCTATGGCGTCAACTATCCATCTGGATATCCATCCTTTGGAACGTCCGCTGAACGAGACAAAGAGCTGCTCTGTCTGTCTAAAGGCAGCAGAGCGGGACATATAAGTTCTTAAAGCCCTAACAGGGCAAAGAAAACTTGAGTCCCCTTCCTCACTCGACGCCGGCAGGGCAGCCAGGGAAATGACCTGAGCCCGAAAAGGCGTGTTGAGGGATTTCGGCACATAGCCGTGCTTAGGTTTGAGTATGACTTTAGAGTCATTAGGACCAAACTCCAAGCACGTCGGGCTCACGGAGAGCGCGTGCAGATCGCCTATGCGCTTCACTGAAGCGAGAGCCATCAAAAACACTGTTTTGAAAGACAAATGTTTGAGGCTGATTGACTGGATAGGCTCGAAAGGGGCACCTTTCATGGCCGCCAGGACCGTAGAAAGGTCCCACATAGGGACTGACGGAGGTCTGGGTGGATTCAGTCTCCTAGCTCCCCTGAGGAAGCGGATGACTAAATCATTCCTTCCTAGTGACTGACCCAGCGTTGAACCGGAGAACGCTGAAATAGCCGCCACATACACTTTGAGCGTGGAAGGGGATCTGCCCTTATCCAACAGCTCTTGTAGGAAGGAGAGAACCTCCGTTACCTCACATTCGAGGGGTGAAAGGCTCCGAGCTGTACACCAGCCGGAGAAAACCGACCACTTTGAAGCGTAGAGTCGCCTGGTCGACGGCGCTCTAGCCTCCGTGATGGTATTCATGACTCCCTCTGCGAGACCAACGGGTATCCGTTGAGCGCCCACACATGAAGGGACCATAGTTCCGGGTGTAGGTGCCAGATCGAGCCCCTGGCCTGCGAGACGAGATCTCTCCTCAACGGCACTGGCCATGGAGCGATGTCTGCTAACTGCATCAGAACTGGGCATTTCGTTTTCCTGACCCGTTCCAACACCTGAGGCAGGAGGGAGACGGGGGGAAAAGCGTATAGCGGGCAGCGCGGCCACCTTTGGGACAGCGCGCTGTCGGTCTTTGAAAAGAATGCGGGGCAGTGAGCGTTTTCGCGGGACGCGAATAGGTCCACCTCCGCTTTGCCGAATCTCTCCCACAACAGCCGGACTGTTTGTGGGTGTAGAGACCATTCGCCCGTAGGAACGTTGTTCCTGGACAGTCTGTCCGGGCCCACATTCAGCAGCCCGGGCACATGTACTGCTCTCAGCGAGCGCAGGTTGTGCTGAGCCCATAGCAGGAGGCGTTTCGCCAGCCTGTACAGGGGTTTGGAATTCAGACCGCCCTGGCGATTTATGTAGGACACCACTGCCATGTTGTCCGAACGGACTATGACGTGTTGGTCCTTGATGTGGGGACAAAAACGCGTCAGCGCGTTGTGCACTGCCAGCATTTCTAGGCAGTTTATGTGTTGGAGCTTTTCCCGTTCCGACCATAGGCCGAAGGACGGTCTGCCCTCGAGCAGCGCTCCCCATCCCGAGGTGGATGCGTCCGTAGACACCATCCTCACCCTCGAGGAAGTCCCCAGGCTTACACCTGATTGGTACCAGTCGTTCGCCATCCAAGGTACCAGGGCTGTGACACAGTCCTGATCGACCTTGAGGCGTAAATGACCGGACACCCACGCTCTGCGCGGAACCCGCGCTTTCAACCAGAACTGCAGCGGGCGCATGCGGAGCAAGCCCAGCCGGAGAACTGACGATGCTGAGGCCATGAGACCCAGCATCCTTTGAAATTTTCTGAGCGGGGTGAAAGCGCCGCTGAATGTTCAGCACGCGCTGTGGCGACAGCCGCGCTGTCATAGACTGTGAGTCCAGAACTATACCCAGAAACGGAATCGTTTGGCTGGGGTTCAGTGAACTCTTCGCCCAATTGACCGTGATACCAAGATTCTCGAGGTGATCGAGTAAAATGGCTCTGTGCTCTATGAGCTGAGATCGTGATTGGGCTAGGATCAACCAGTCGTCCAAATAGTTCAGCACTCGCATGCCTCTGAGTCTGAGAGGAGCGAGCGCTGCGTCCATGCATTTCGTAAAAGTACGAGGTGCCAGGGACAAGCCGAAAGGCAGGACTGTATACTGGTATGTCTGACCCTCGAAGGCGAATCTCAAGAATCGCCTGTGATGTGACGCTATCTGTATTTGAAAATACGCGTCCTTCAGATCTATCGACATGAACCAGTCTTCTCGGCGAACATGCGCGAGAATTTTGCTGGTTGTGAGCATTTTGAAACAGCGTTTCACTAATACTCTGTTCAGTCGTCTTAGATCCAGAATGGGTCTGATACCGCCGTCCTTTTTGGGGACTAGAAAGTATCTGCTGTATATCCCCTGTTCGCTTTGAACTTGGGGAACAAGCTCTATCGCCCCTTTGCTTATCAGTTTTGATATTTCGGCGCGAAGTAGGTGTGCTACATTCAGCGGTACCGAAGTTTCGACGCGCGCTGTGAAGCGCGGAGGGCGTCGATAAAACTGTAGCGAGAAGCCTCTCTTTATAATGCCTAAGACCCAGTCCGAAACCCCTGGAAGCGCTGCCCATGCATCTGCATGGTTGGCTAAGGGCCGGATACAGAGCGCGCTCTGTTCGCCGTGCGACAGAGGTGCTACGGGGCTCACAAACATAGGCGTTATGCCTGCGGCATTTGAGGCGGGGGGCGCGCTTAATACAGCGGGCGGAGCGCTCGCCCTCGACCTTACAACAGTGTTTAACTGAGTGAGGGGGGGCTGCGCGAGTCCCGTGGGACTCATGTGTGCGAGTAGATGTGGGCTGGGAGCGGGCACATTTACTGCTTGGGGCGCGCTGCTTGTGTAAGCAGCGTGCGCGCTCACAGGTCTCGTTTTTACAGAGAGCCTGTGATCTGATAGACATAGTGTTCGTGGGCACTGAGTAGTGGGCACTTTTACTATGTGGGGGGCGCAATCGACCTGAGTCGATTTTATTTGCGCGAGCCCTGAGTGCAGGGCTGTGCTTATGTGTATGGATGGGCACAGAGGAGTGGGCATCGACACTACATTTATAGCACCATGGCCGTGGCCGGGACACCAGAAATCACACTCTTTTCGAGACATATCTGGGTAGCTGTAAAAACGGCTTTTGAGTGCAGGCAAGCGGGCACTTGTACAGGCTTGCGCTTTGCAGAGAACGCTGGGACAGCCGCGAAGCTTGGGGCTGAGACAGCGAGGCGCTTGGGTGGGAGGCCGGCCGCAACGGGACTCACACACCTGCGCTTTCCTAGGCGGGCTAGGACTTCTTCGGGGCCTCTGGTTTCACCACAATCCTCGGTCGCGGGGCGCCGGGCGCTCGATCGAGAGCGGGGTCTCGAGCTGCGCTGTTGAGGCTGCTGCGAAGAGGAGGCCGAAGGCGGGGGCTGAGGCTGTGAGGTTCGCGGGGTCCGTTTGTCTCGACCCGCCGCGGAACCAGAGCGCTTCGGTAGGAAGTGCTTGAAGGCTTGAGACGCTTTCTGGGCTTCGGTAAATCTCTCCACGAACTCGGAGAGAGAAGAACCAAAGAGGCCAGCGGAAGACAGCGGGGCGTCGAGAAACGCGATGCGCTCTGAATCGGCCATCTCCGTGAGCGTCAGCCATAAGTGCCTCTCAGCGACAGTGGCGGAAGCCATACAGCGTCCCATGGCTTGTGCGGCAGCTTTGGTGGCTCGGAGCGTGAGGTCCGAAGCACTCCTCAAATCCGCAATACAGACAGCATCAGGTCCAACCTCGTCCCATTTACGGAGGAGATCACCCTGGAATATCTGTAATGTAGCCATGGTGTGTAGCGCTGACGCGGCTTGCCCAGCGGCGGAGAATATTCGCGCGAGCAGCGTCGACGTCATGCGGCAGGCTTTTGAAGGCAACACCGGTTTAGTCCGCCGTCCAGCAGAGGGCGGGCACAGATGGGTCGCTATAGCCTGTTCCACGGGCGGCAGAGAGAGGTAGCCTCGTTCATTCGCCTTGTCCAGTGAGGAGAATGCAGGCGACACAGATGAGCGCGTACGCGCAGAGTAGGGCGCGTTCCAGGCCTTCGCAACTTCTTCATGTAACTCAGGAAGAAAAGGAGCGGGCTTAGATTCCGGAGAATTGCGCTCACCTGGGAGGAAGCTACCATCGAGCCGGGTGCGAGAGGGGGGCTCCGGTGCAGACCACTCGAGGCCGAGGCTCGCCGCGGCCAACGCGAGTACTCGCATGAGCTCCGTCTCGATGCTGGCTCTCACTGAGGGCTTTCGGGCAGGAGGCGCGAGGTCCTCAGAGCTCGCCCAATCCTCGCTGCCTGAAGCGAGGAGAGAACAGGAATCCTTTTCCCCTGACGCGGCCTCCGAAACAACTTCCTCTGATGAAGCGGCGGCAGGCTGCGGGCCCTGAGCATCAGGAAGTGATTCGGGGGAGGTCGGTGAAGCTGGCGGGCGAACCGGCGAGCTTGGTCGGGGTGGAGAGGGTTCCGGGACCCGCTGCGAGCGGCGCGGCATCGCGGCGGAGAATGCAGGCTTCGAGAAGGATGCCAGGCGGGTCCTCAGAGCCACCATAGGCAAATGCTCGCAGTGAGGGCAGCCGCCGTCAGCGAGCGCGAGCGCTGCATGGTCCTCACCGAGGCAGGAAACACAGATGACGTGGTCGTCTCCCCCGGCGAGTGGGGCTCTGCACGAGCCGCAGGATTTAGGCATCTTTAGAAAGACGCCGCTCTTTTAGGGGGTGAGTGCTACGAGAACACTCACACACACACACAAACAGAGCACAATAAAGGATATGGGCGTCGGAAAGCGCAGCAGGTACGGCTGTAGAAGGCGGCGTAGGCCAGCGGCTTCGAGGGCTCGTCCCGCTGAAGTGCTTGCTTCAAACGACGCTGCTTCCGTGATCCAGCGATGCGTGCGCTTCGCTGAAGAGATTAAAATCAAGTGAATCAGCCCTGTTTTGATAAAACGCAGTACGAGAGAACTCTCGTAAGAGAACCCAAATGTATGTGCAGGAACCAGGGTCCCAAATTAACATTTTGGTCTTCCAGTTGCTTGTAGACTTGATTATAAAAATACTGTCATATTTTTCAACTGTAGTTTTACAAAAGTAAAATCCTTGTTTTACATTAATGCAGGAGTCATAATCATCTGATGATATAACTGTAAGAGTGGCATTTTCAGTACTTTTACTTAACCACACCTGGCTTTTGAAGATTGTTCTCTGTTGCCACTTATTGTTCTGTTTATTCTCATACAGGGACAAACGGAGAGCAGTGTCCATGAGGACTTGAACATGCGCAATATGCAGATATATGTATGCCGTGAACCAGATGCAGTGGGCATAATCGTTGAGGGAATCCCAGTGCTTACTGATCTTGGGAATCTGGCCAGGGCATGTTGCCTGCTTCTGGGGATGACATATGCTCTGAACCTGCAGTATCCACCACAACTCTGCAAAACATTTGAGGTATTCCAAAGACTTTTTGTGGGACTTGACACACTGCGTCCAAAGCCTTCCTCCCGATTCATGACACTCAAAAACAAACTTCTGAGTTAATTGGTCAAATGCCAGCCTCACACTAAATTGCAGTCTTGTTGTGTTTTTGTTGAGTTTTTCAGAAGATTGTTGTGAATGTTTAATTGTTAATTGGCTGCGGTTCAGAGGTTCTGTTATATAAACAATTTTATGGTAAAATGTTTTAATACATACTAAGATATACTGTACTGTGCACTTACGGATTGAAGCTGAAGTCAGTTCTTCCTTGTCAAATGCTGTGATCCTGCTTCCCTGTGTTTTATTTTCAAGTCAAATGTTGTGCGTTGAAGGTGTTCTTGTGTTGAAGGACTTATGTAAGATTTTTATATATATATAATGTTTCTTTGCTTAATCACTCTTGCTCGGTGGGCAGTTTAACTTGGAACAATGTGGTAGTCAAGCACAGACTTCTTCAGTTCCCGGACAAGTCTCCAGCTTCTGGGCACTTTTTGTGCTGAATTTAGTTTTGTTATGTCAAATGCTGAGGTCAGAGGCCCTTTATTTTATTTTATTTCAGTGTCAAATGTTTTATTGGAATATAGCACAGATTGTTCTTCCAACATGTTCATGTATTAGTTTATTATGTTTTAATACATATGAAAATGTACTGTACTGTGCACTAAAGTCAGTCCGTTTACGTAAATTGTTCAGGTCAAGAGTCATTGTATTAATGTCAGTGTTAAGATTGCACTTTGAAGGTGTTCTATGCTGCACTTAAAGATGAGGTTAGAAGTTTATGTAATTTTTAGTGTTAAAATGTTTACAACATTAACATTGAAATTGATTACAGAAACTTAGTGCACCCAATTGTTTGTATATGGCAGCTGTTAATAAACGGTGGAAATTAATACCTCTCTTTCCTAATTAAAGTTATGGCAATGCTAACTAATTATTTCAAGTGGATTAAACAAATAATTTGTCTAAATTAAGAATAGAGTAAATTAATTAAAATCAAAAAGTTAAATTTTTTACTTAAAATGTTACTTATTTTAACTAAGTATGATTTGGTCAATATGCTGCTCTTTGTCACAATAGTTAAACTCAAATGTTTTGCTTAATATTGTAGACTCTACTTAATTTTTTAGCATTCAGTACAATTAATATTACTGATTTTTACCAAATCAAAATACCAAGAAGTTCACTAAACTTACAAAAAGTAGTTGGAAAATGTTGCCTTAATTTTTTTAAGTTGAATCTAAGTAACAGTTTTTACAGTGTAACGGTAAATAAATGCTCATGTTTAAAGAGAATTGATGCAAATTTAAGGCTTGATTAGTGTCTATAGAAACACTTTTCATGGAATAATGAATAATAATATGATTAAAGCACATAATTATGTGTCCTCTTTTTATTCCTTTAATTACATTTGAAATCAATTTTAATCAGTGTATTATTCTTTGTTTTTCTTATTTCTTATTCTTATTACATTATTTGTTGTAAACTCTTTTTATGTAAAGCATGTTAAATTACCATTGTGTATGAAGTGTGTTATATTAATAAACTTGTCTTGCCTTGACTTTTGTGTGACTTAATCTAAAGTGAGAAATGTTTAGCCCTAATAAAACATTTATTGAGGATCCATTACTTTAAAAATTGACCATCACTTAACTTGAATCAAAATACACAGAAGTGATGCAGGAAACATAACTCATTTATTTTTTGTTAACATGGCTTAAAGAGACAGACAAGCTTATAATAAACAGAACGATATCGCCCGCTGGTGTAGTTGCTAATATAGATATATTTATGTTCTTGGTGTGAACGGGCCCTTACACCCTTTACTCCACTCCGCATCGTGCCTAACAACGTCCCTCAGCTGTTCTAAATAAAATCATGGCTTCGCGGGGCTTATTGCTTTAGTAAATCATTTGCAAACTATTATTCATAGATTATTAATAGTATCGTTAACACATAAACAGACTATATACAAATAGTGAGTTCTTCATTCATTGTTACTGTAATAATTTATAATTTTTTTATTAGCTCATATGTAAAGACTTAGATAATGAGAACTTTTTAAGAACTTGTATCTGATGTATTTTAAAGCATGTATTAAATGAGTTGTTAATATTCATCAAAACATTATAAGTCATTATAGTCATTATATCACAGTAAATAAATGCTCATGTATAAAGGGAATTGATGCAAATTTAAGGCTTGATTAGTGTCTATAGAAACACTTTTCATGGAATTAATGTATAATAATGGTAGGATTAAAGTACATAATTATATGTCTTTTTATTATTTTAATTACATTTGAAAAAAAAATTAATCAATGTATTATTCTTTGTTTTCTTATTTCTTATTAAATTCTTTGTTGTAAATCGTTTTTTATGTAAAAGCACGTTGAATTACCATTGTGTTTGACGTGTGCTATATTAATAAACTTGTCTTGCCTTGACTTTTGTGTGACTTAATCTAAAGTGTGAAATATTTAGCCCTATAAAACATTTATTAAGGATCCATTACTTTAAAAGTAATTTTTTTTTGTGAGGATCAAAATAGACAAAAGTGATGCAGAACTAATGTATTTTTATTAACTTGGCTTGAAAAAAGAAACATCACACAACCATTGGAATTTACAGAATACAAATATAACAAACACACACACACACACACACACACACACACACAATTACTCAATCACTCTCACACAGACCTCTCTCTCTCTCTCTCACTCACTCACTCACTCACACACACACAGACCTCTCTCTCTCTCTCTCTCTCTCTCTCTCTCTCTCTCTCTCACCAATCACTAATAATGTAACAACAATCAACCATGACTGTGTGATGTAACTTCTGAGAGAAGAGTCGGCGTCCTTTTAAGACTCAGATGCTGTGCCAGCCGACCTCTGCTCCCCACCATTCTTCTGGCCAATGTACAGTCACTGGACAACAAGCTCTGTGAGTTTCCGCATGGACAGGACGAGAGACCTCTCAAGGAAAAGCAAAGGAGGAGGTGTATGTTTTATGATCAACGTCTCTTGGTGTGATCGGGGAACCGGTCTTTTCGGAGTCGTTCTTGTACGATGTGGAGTGTGACATCCACGGGGGAAATATCCACACCCAGGAAATAACAGCTGATAAAGGACACGTCACAGCTGTCAGATGACGCTTCTGAGGAAGACTGCAGGTTGCAGTCGAAACATGTCAAGGTAAAGAAAAAGTTTTTTCTCCACCTGAACATTTTGTCTTTCTAGAAGAAAACTATCCAAATTTAAGACTGATCTCATCTTCAGGAAACTAACATTTGATGTCTCGTGTATTAACTCATTCTCCAGAATCCTCTTAGAAAAGCCTACGGTTGCTATTTGGGATTGTTGGCTCGGCTGGTGTTATTGTTTGGCATGTGTTTATGTAAATATCGTTTATAGATCAGCATATGTTTGGAAAGAGTTTCTGACCTTTTGGCATTTATTTTTTCTTTTTCTTTGTTTAATTCTTGAAATACATTATATCCTTCTCGGGGTACTTTGCAATATGATTCCCCCTTTATTTTCTGTAACTCATCAGTTTAGGCAGCTGGGACAGGTATACGGTATTCATTTGTCATTCATATGTCATTGCAGTGTAAATCCCCCCCGCAAGCCAACAGAGACCAGGCACTCAAGGAACTGTACGGGAATACTGGAATCCGCACAGGATCATATTTGCAAAGTAGGCTACCCCGAGAAGGATATAATGTATTTCAAGAATTAAACAAAGAAAAATTTAAATAAAACGCCAAGGTGTGCCCCTGAGGCCGCATTTATTGTTCCGGGGACTTTAACAAGGCCAACCTCCGTACAATGATTCCAAAGTAGTTTCAGCACATCATTTGCAGCACACCAGTGGATCGGGTTTTGGATCATTGCTATTCTCCTTTCAAGGATGCATACAAATCCCTCCCCTGTCCATCTTTCGGCAAATCCATTCTGTTTCTGTCCGCTTACAGGCAGAAGCTGAAACGGGGAGCACACACTCTCAGAACTATCCAGTGCTGGTCAGACCAGTCGAATGCTAAGGGCTTGTTCGACTTCATGCAGCTCTGCGCAGACCGATCGGCGGCTGACTTGAAGCAGTGCATGCCGGTTAGAAATTTTGTCCGACTTGATACAGCGCCGACGCCACGTGACTGTGACGTATGCCATCAAAGTACCGCGCGAGCAATTCGAGAGTAGCCGGAGAACTCAGCCAGCGCAGCTTCTCAAGAGCGGCTGCACGAGGGCTGATGACGACACAGCTGTTCCACGATTGGCCGGATTCACCGCATGACAACGATCACGTGTGTTTCGTGTTTATTTTGAACACCTTTAGTTCCTCTAAAGCTCTCAAATCAGTTTATTATAACAGTGAACACTCTTTTAATGTCGTTGTCATGTTATATTGTGTCATGTTTATCAAATTAAAACTGCTTAAAAAACGTAGACTCCACTTCATTGACGTAGCTTATGTTGAACTTTATTCTTGTTCAAACAGACGCTGTATAAAGCTGTGCATAAAGTACTGAATGAAAACGTCTCTGAAACATCTGTGTATTATTTGGCAAATATTGCATTTATTTCACTGCAGCTGTGGTAAAGTATGCAAACACCACGTGAGCGGTCACTACGGGAACCAGAAAGTGTCCGACTTCACGTCTCCGTTTGCAGCTCCTCCCCGCCTGCACGCGGCTACTCTCGCCGATCGGGTGCATCCAGCCGCAGCCGATGTCGAACACACCTTAAGACTGTTTTGATCACGTGGACCGGGAAATGTTCTGGTCTGCCTCCGACGATGACGCCTAGGTCTACGCAGACACGGTAAAAATTTTTATCAGGAAGTGCATATAAGACCAAAACAATATGAATTTACCCTAACTGAAAGCCATGGTTAATATAAAGGTAAAACAGTAGCAAAACTCGAGAGCTTGCTAATTTGAATGTGAGAACTTGAAAAATTAATATTTGTATTTGTAAGTTGAAATTTATACTTGCAGCTCTGATGTGAAAAGCTGCATCTATCGATTTGCACACACAGACAATACTCAGAACCAGTGGCGGCTGGTGATAATTATTTTTTTTTTGGGGGGGGGGGGGGGGGTGCATTTTTTTGGGGGGGGGGGCAAAATACAAAGCAGAAACTAAAAAGCTATTTTGATCTCTTTTTATTTACATTTCAGACCAACAAAGTAGTAACAAAAAGCATGTTTCCTACTTGACCATAATGTTGCTCTCCTTTATACAGACCCTTTCCAAAAATTAGAATATCATGGAAAAGTTAAATTATTTTAGGAATTCTTCAATGTTAAACTAATTTTATAAAAAAGGCTGATTGCTTGCAAAGTG
This sequence comes from Abramis brama, assembly GCF_963993115.1. NCBI lineage: Eukaryota > Metazoa > Chordata > Actinopteri > Cypriniformes > Leuciscidae > Abramis > Abramis brama. Next base: position 1,271,541 of record NC_139975.1, read on the forward strand.
AGATATTATAAGCATTGATTTGTTATAATTTTGATGATTATGGCTTACAGCTTATGGAACCCACGAAATCAAAATTTTTGAAAATTAGAATATTACATGAAATCACACTGTAGTAATTTTGGCAGTGTGGGCAGGTGAAAATCTAGCCTGGTTCTACCAGACTCTTGTACATTTCATTTGTACAGAGAGTCTGGAATCTCTCCATTGAGAAACGTTTACTTCCTTGTAGGCGGGTTCTCTGTTAAAGTTCAAAACTATTGGATCTGCCCAGAGTCACTCAGGATCTGCCATAGCCAATCGCTAACGTGTGGTTGTGACGTATGTCATGCGCCGAAACCGGCCGGAAACATTTACAAATTCAAAATGTATATTTGACACTAAGGACAGTGATGTATTCAGTCAACTGTCGAAGCTGGGTCTAATCATTAACAATACGCCGCTGCGGTCGTTTTGGATCTGCCGCAAATGCTGAACAGTGATCACCAGGCTACTGCGCGATACGGAAACAACTTTTCTGCCTCCTTCACTTGGTCCTCCATTAGTGCAACAAGAGGGGAGACGACAACAACTATCAGCTTTGCATCCCTATCGTTCGCCTTAGCTAACTCATTCACCACTAGCACTGCCATGGCAGTCATTTGGACCGTTTTGAATTTTATATCTGCAATTACTTGAAAATGAAAAAATAAATACAATCCTGCTGGTGCCTGACTTTTCTTAAAAGTGTCTGTATTTTCATTTAAAATGTTTTTCATATAAATTACCTATGTAAATTACACATAAGGCAAAAAACAAACAAACAAATGAACATATTTACCTATTTCGGCCATAAACGGTCATATTGACCGCACTGAATTTCGCGGTATTATTATACCAATATACGCAACAATAAAATGTGGTAAAAAAATACACTAAACATATTCAACAACAAATCATTTAAATGTAATGACATTCAGAACAGAACAAGAATAAAAAAATAACTAAAGTCAAAATGGAATGCTTTATAAGCTAAAGTGAAAGTAAGCGGCGTTGGGCTCACGTAACTCTCTAATTAGGCTTTGAACTTCACTCACGTTCCAATATCGACGGAAAAAATCATCCTCTTCACACGCATAAAATGGTACGAATTGTAGCCTACTAGTAGGAGAAACAGAGCAGTGGAATTTGTATATGTTAGGTTGACTTTTATTATTATTCACTATAATGAACAGGCTGCAATGCTGGAATATGGTGTGTGTGTCGGCAGGCGCGGGCGCGATCGAACAGTGGAAACATGAAAACATCTCTGTCATTTTGTTCAGGGCATCTACGAATATTATTTATTTATAAATTATAATTAAACTTACTTGTTTAAATGTACAGTTTGGTGTTGTTTTGTTTTTAAAGACATCCTAATACAATAAATGCATTAATCTCTCAATTGGGGATTTATCATTAAAGAATAGAGTTTTGAATAGCGATCAAAATGACCGCTTGCGGCAGTTCTAGTAGTTATGGAATTCTGGCACTTCTAGTGCTAGCGGAGTGAGCTGGAAAATCAAACTTTTCCCGAACCCCGTGGGAAGGAGGGCCACAACATCATGGCCACCAACAAAACTTAGCAAACATTGTTCTTGCTCCGGCTTTAACTTCTGTATATTCGGCAGTTTTGCAACAACGGACCGAATAGCTTTTCTCACATCTTCCTCCGCTGCCATTACTCCAACTCAAACTGACGCACTACATCAACGTCATCGTTCACAGCCACTCCCTCTGTTCGCTGATTGGTCCTACAAAAAATTGGTTTCTGGAAACCTAAGAATATACAGCAGTCCCAGACGTAGTACTGAAGGAAAATGAAATTGAGCGGAAGTACGTAGGAGGGCGGAGCCAGGCTAGTGAAAATCCTGCTGAAAATCATCTTCATCTTCATAAAGCATCTTCATAAAGCTTTTCTGCTGAAGGAAGCATGACGTGCTCTAAATGTCCTGGTAGCCGGCTGCATTGACTCTGGACTTCCAGGACATTAGAGCACTTCATGCTTCCTTCAGCAGAAAAGCTTTATGAATTGCATGGCATCTACTTTGTATTCTTTATAAAGCAATGTTCTATGCATTTGTCCCTGTCAAATAAATATTAAATAAATAAAACTCATGCTAACTTAGTGTTTAGCTAATTTAGTGAAGATTATTATGTGGCAGAGTGGGGGACGCGAGAGCAAAGCTAGACAGCAAGGAAGTTAATATTAAATAAACTGATAAGATTTTCAATGTAGCCAACTACGCCACCTTGGGACTTTCGCCCAAGGATATACTCAGACAACACAGGTTCGTTTCTTTGGCAAAGAGGACTGAGACGGTTCTGACAATTAAAAATAACAATTTATTACAAAATCTTCTCACATTAAAAAAACACATTCCCTAATAAATACCTTCCAAACATTTACCTCTTAATTACCTACATGTTAGCACAAAAAGGAAGGCATCACTAATAAATACCTTCCAAACATTTACCTCTTAATGACCTACATGTTAGTACAAAAAGGAAGGCATTTAAATTACAATTAAATTAAAATAAAATAAAGAAAGAAAAACAAAAAAAAACAAAAAAACTGGGGGTTAATCGAAGACACTAACAGGAGAAAGAATCTCTGACCCACCTTGTAAGTAATCACTCACTACACCCACACATTAGTGTCCCACACTACAAAGGCAATGAAACCAATCTACACACTTAAGTGTGTTTAACACTGCACCCCAAATGGAGGTGGGCCAAATTACCCCCTTTCAGATGTCCCAGAGAGAACCCACTTAAGTTACAGATCCCATAAAAATAAATAAACAAAACAAATTTATAAGGGAGACAAAAACAGCAGCGTAGTTTGGGTCCGTGTATCCTGCTGATTACAGATGCACTTACACGGCTCTGAGCTGGAAGCACGCCGTTAGGCACGCCCCCCCAACCTGCACACACATTCACAACAGTGAGATTTAAGCACTTTTTAAATCAAAAGAATCCCCCAAAGAGATCATACTCACTGCATCAGGACAATGTATATAAAATGACTGCATGCTGCAACATGCCCTCACTGCACTGTAGCAACTGCAGAACAGGCTTTAGGTTACACACCAACATTAAACAAAAAATAAATTAAATCACCCATCACTCTACACCCATCCACATACCTGAGATTGGACAAATAAGCGACCCAAACTACACGACTCCATCAGGAAAAGGCAGAAAAAGGGACAGCAAGAGAGTAACCAGAAACAGCTAAACAAACTCTGCTATGGGTGTCTTGCTTTTATTATAAGTGCAATCATGATAATGAGTAACCAGCCGGTTTCTGATACAGCTGAGTCTATGGGGAGATTATTCCCATTCTCCACCAGGGGGAGTAACGGAGGGAAATACCCAATCTGCTACAATTAGTACCAGACAAAAAGACGACGTACGTTATATGTAAAAAAACTGCACATTGAAACATATGTTTGCGATGTCTGCCATCATATTCCTGTCTCTCTTCAACGTCTCGTAAGTTAGCATTTGTTTGTTGTAACGTGGCTGTTGTACTGCGATGCCCACCGTGTCAGAGTTCATCTGCTGTCAGTCAATCCTGCATCACCATGGCGCACACACTTAACGTTACCATGCTTCGTCCTCTGTCACTTGCCTGCTGCTGGATGTGTAAATCTGGTTGTTCCATCAGCTACTGTCTGATGGACCGAAAACAGACAGCTCCCCCCTTCAGACTGGGGGGAGAGAGACGGCCCAAACATATTCTTTTCATGGTGAAGTGAGCACACCCAGCACGGCAAAGCCGGGTGTGACAATATGCACAGCAGAAATATTTACACTGGACTGAACACAAATATGCCCTCAAAAACAGTAAACTGAAAAAGATGAAGTGTTAACAGTTAAGCATTGAGGAGTTTGGTCAGGTGACACGTATCGGCCAATCAGATCATGGAGTGTCAATTTGAATGGCAGTGTTTTGAAACGGCAATCATGTGCTTTATGTCAGATTGTGTGTGTTACACAGAGAACCGTGTTCAGTGTGTTTAAAAAGTGCCATTCTGAATTGCAAAATGTGTGTAAAGCAGAAAATGTGTTTAGACTTTTGGAGACTTGAGAAGAGGTTTTGCTCTGTGTGTGTCAGGTTAAATAATTGTGCTGTGCGTGACATTTTAGTGTGTCAGCAATAGGAATAAGGTGGCAAACACACAAACTGTGCACTGTGTGTATACCACATCCTTAAAGATGACGCACATTGCATTCTGTGTGTGGGTGAATATGGGCTCTGGGGCACAAGAGCACTGATGTGTGAAACTGCCAAATATGAAGACAGACAGGAATTAAATGTCTAGAAAGGTAGAAAATGAATAAAATGTACAAGAAAAAATGTGTGTATTTCTAATGCCAATAGTGACGCAATAGTAATGCCAATAGTTGACACAAACACGAAAAGCGCTGACGCAGGTAAATAAAGCAATTGACGTAAATGATGTAACAATTAATGCACGCAGGAAATATGTTAACGCAAGTAGAAGCAACATGTGCGTAAATGTAGAGATATTGTGCGTAATTAGTTATTTTAAAAAGCATGGTCTTTAGGGCTCTAAAAAGAGAGAGGGCTCTGTCAGGCCTTGGAGAGGCATTTATTAAAGTAAATAAACATAAAATGTCAAAAAATGGGGAAATAAAGAAAACAAAAGGGGATCTGGTGTCCTCGTCGTGCCAGGGAATAGTGAAGGACGGGTAGTGAACAGATGGGAAGGGTCCAGGTAAGGTGGTGGGGGGGTGGGGGGGTGGTGTACGGTGTCCGGCGGTCGCACGCTCTTCTCTCTCTCTCCAGTTTTCGTTGTACAACAAATGGGCAATCAAACTTGTAAAACACATGAAGGATTGAACTACTAACCAGAACTACGAACCAGCAGCCGAGATTAAACGAGGCAGAGAGGAGGATCTGATTAAGATATTTTTAGGGAGGACATGAAGTTTCAGAGAGAGACAGAGCAGGGAGAGAAAGGACAAATTGTTTTATCTTCTTGACAGATTGGTAGAGAAATAAACTTTAAATTTGTAAATTAAAGCTGCAGTCCGTAGCTTTTTTGGGTTAAAAATTATCCAAAATAAATTGAGCAAGTACATAACCAGCCAGTGTTCAAAACTCTCTGCTTGCCGTAGCTCGATTCAAAACGGTAAACTTGTAATAATGTTTTTAACTCCAGTGGTACTGGTGGATTTCCAGGGGAGATTCGAGCATGTCTTTGTGTCATTACATCACATCTGTCCACATAAAGAAGAGTCTCGGCTAGTAGACTATGAGTGTGAGGATGTTCGAGGAGGAGATTTATAGCCTTTTCTCACAGCACTTGAAATAATTAAACTTATATCGGATCCAGAATGTTTCAAACATCAATCACCAGTGACAACTGGAGATTCACCCATTGTAAAACGCAAAAGACTTCGGACTTCGGAGTGGCTACAGAAATAAAGACACTGCAACCGGCCCATGCGAAAACAAGGACAAATATCGAAATGGGCATTAAATGCTGTGCAATGCTGATGTTGTTAACATTAACAATTTGAGAACAGAGTATAATTTGCACAGTTTGACATGATTTAATCAGCGCAATTTACTGCAATGCTTTTTTCCCTTAGTTGGTCAGAACAAAATGTGGATGATACTTACTTGTTTAGACGACATTTTCCGGTGAAAATTCTTATGTTGGTCATACTTCCAAAAAGTAGGATCTGTGATTGCGAATGCCATTATCCACACCGACTGACAGACGCACATTCTCCTCAAAACATCGGATTCATCCGCACTGTGCCGTGCCGAGGCACAACCCACGTAAAGTTGATGATTCCACGAATAACTGCAGTTGCAGATTTCTAACAGAGATGGCGACAAAGAGGAAAAACTGTTGACTGCAGCTTTAAACAATCATATACATTATTGTAACATTTTGTAATGCAAGTTATAACTTGTAAATGTAATAAGGAAATTATTCTGTACATTAACAGTGTACATAAAACAGATTGGAAGAAAACAGTTATTCTGTAGACTTTTCTTGAGCGGAGCAGGAGATCCGGGATGGGCTGGTAAATCTGGGATCCGGGGTAAAGCCTCTGCCGGAGGGACATCATCTGGGATCAGTGCATATTTCCACTGTCCACTAACAGGTTTTCAGGGCCGACTCAGTCGACGGCTGAAAGTCACAGGCTGCGTCCGAAACCGCATACTCAATGAGTAGGTACTTAATTTCAATGAGTACTTACTTACCGAGCGCTAAAAGAGTAGGTACTTTATAGCCAAATCTCGTTGAGTATGAATGCGATCCGTACAACATTCGCCATGTTGACGTTATCATGTGACCTACGACGTTATCACAAGCGCAATAGCTTAAAAATTATGAGCGACAGGTGTACCAACACCTGATTCATCAGTACCTCGACAACCATACCCATTACGGTTTTCTTCAACGCCAGCAAAATGTTTCCAATGTCTGTACAAAGACGACGTAGGGCAGCTGCTCGAAGATCTCGCCTTAGGAGAAGACTATTGATTTCATTCTCTAAACATGTAAGTACGAATTAAATTAAATTAAAGTACGTAAAAATAACATTAACCAATAATGACTTGCCATGCTAGCTCACCCCAACATTTATAATGATAAATGCTGACCAATACTCAATTATATTACATATTTTCTTACTGAGAATATGTTGTAGTAAACATGCCTAATTTACTGTTATTGTCATAACATACTATGCATGAATAGTGGACAAATGCAGCCAATGAATGTGAATGCATCCATTTTCAGTCAAGAAATTAATGTATTAATTAATGAAAGAATTATATTTAATTGACTACAATAGGAAACATGAACAACAAGTAAACAAATGGATAAAACTAAAACTAACCATCACAATAAACAAATGCAAGTCAACAACACATGAAACAAAGATTTATTAAAATTTCTCATTTTAACAAACTATCACATATTTACAGGCGGTGAACCCCACATCCTACTGCCATCTAAACAGAGCTGTTCCCATTCTGCGGCTTTATTTTGATGAAGCAGCGGACCACCGTGCCCACCTTCGCCTGTCTCTGCCGTCCATCAGGTCCCTGATTGCTGCAGTCAGACTGGAATCGGACCATGGATGGGAACGGGAGATCGAGGTGCTTGTGTTCCTCTACTGGCTGGCCCATGCAGCATCCTACAGGATGCTTTCACGGACCTTTGATATCCCAAAGTCCTCTGTGCATGACATTGTGCACAGAGTGAGCAAGGCCATCATGGGAATTTTGAGGAGGGTTATTTGCTTTCCGACCGGAGATGACCTGGAGGCAGTGGGAGCAGGATTTGCACAGCTGGCTGGATCACCAGCTTTCAGCAGAGCAGTTGGGGCAATAGACGGCTGTCATATCCGTATTAAACCGCCAGCAAATAACTCCCACTGTTACTTCAACAGGAAGCTGTTTCACTCCATCCAACTCCAGGCCATCACTGATCACCGGGGGAAATTCCTTGATGTCTTTGTGGGATATCCTGGGTCTGTGCACGATGCCAGGGTGCTGAGGAACATCCCTGTGTATGCTGAAGGCCTTTATCCTTCTGCAGGCAAGTGCATCCTCGGAGATGGAGGCTATCCTTGCCTGAGTGCCCCCATCTGCCTCATCACCCCGTACAGAGAGCCGGTGCAGAACCCTGTGCAGGCTCGCTTCAACAGCAAGCACTCCCGTGCCCGCAACATCGTGGAGAGAGCTTTTGGGATGCTGAAGACACGCTGGCGCTGTATCTTCTTCAAGGCCTTGGAGGTGAAGCCTGCCTTCGTGCCTGAGGTTGTTGCGTGCTGCGCTGTGCTTCACAATCTCGCTCTAGTCAATGGGGACATCGTTGAGCCAGAGGATGAGGAAGACCATGATGACGGCCCCCCTGATCCCCACAACCTTGAAGCAAGAGTGGGAGAACATGTGCGGGACAATCTGGCTGCCGCTGTGTCTGCTCCAAACATCCCTGTGCCTGCTCTCCATGAGCACGACTACCTTTAAAACATTAAAAAACATCAAAATGTTTTACAATTCATGTTGTCAGCATTCCTTTTCTTTCCAAATGTCATTTTATAGGTTTACAATTACATGCATTTTTTAAATAGCTTTATTACTTTTGTTGTGTAATGGGCTAAACCACTGAACTGGTAAGCAGAAGATTGCTGGTCGATCTCCACAGCCGACGCCACGAGTGTGTCCTTGAGCAAGGTTCTTTACTCTAGGTTGATTTAGGGTCATTGTCCCTGTAATAAATGCACAGAGTCACTTGGATAAAAACATCTGCCAAATTTCAAAATTCAAATGTTTCATGAATTGTCTCAGGCATAAAAGTTAAAAGTTGTTAATTTCTTAGCTTATTTCTTCAAGGTACTACTATAATACAAAATGCATACATATTTATTTACTACCATTTCTATCTGGTGGGTTGAAAGGTTAATTCACCTAAACACATGAATTTAGCTATTATTTACTATCTTTAAATTCTTTACATTATTTACAATTTTGCTTTCATGTTATGAGATCCCTCATTTATTTTTTATTTATATATTTTTTTTAAACCACAAAATGTGATTTTTGTTAAGTTTGTTCTGCTGGTTTCGGTTCATACAATATCGGTCAATGGAGCCCAACTTTCAGAAGCTTCCTGGCATTATTTATTGCTTTTCAAGCTTCTGAAAGTCCATTGACTAATATTGTATTAAACCATCAGACCAAACATGACCAAAATCACCTTTTGTGTTCAGAGGAGAGAGAAAAATAACACACACAGAGGAATCAAACAACATGAAAGTAAATACTCGATTATATTTATGTCTTTGGGTGCACTAACCCTTCAGTCACTATTTCACTGGGTTTAGGTAATGCAAAATTTAAGATAATTTGTGTGAAGAGTCCAACTTAGGTCATGGAGGGCCATTGTCCTAGTTTTTCCAACCCTAATTATACACACCTGAATCTATTTAAACCAATTAATATCTGGCTACTAGTAAATTACAGACAGGTGTGTTGGAACTGAACCCTCCATGACCTGCCTTGAATATCCCTGCATGAGCTCTGTACGCATTTAGAAGTCACATAATACACTACAAGTTTAATTGTTGCTATAATGTATGGTTGATGCCTAGAAATGGTTTGTTTTGTAAACAAAGTATTGTGCAAAAGTCTTAGGCCACCATTTGATGTTGTTGTAGTAATAGTATAATTTTTATTCTTACTGATGTTTGCCTAAAGAAGCCATTTTGTACAGATTTGTTTTGTTTTTTTAAGTTCAAATCTCCTTTATTTTCTGTTTTTATCTTAATAATGATAGCAAACTATGGATGTTCATTAAAGCATAGCTAAAACAACAAAGCTGTTGGTGGCCTACTATTTTTGCACAGTACTCTGCGTGTGTGTGTGTGTGTATATATATATATATTACTTTCATTTATTTTTTAGCAATAATCTCAAGAACTGAAAGAAATCTCTCGTCTCTTTCCTTTTTTCCCGCTCTCTCTTTTCCTCTTTTTCACTTGCCTCCCGGCGCCATCTCTCTTCCCTTTCCCTTGCTTCTCTGGCTTGCCTCTCCTCCCTCGCTTGTCTCTCTCGTTCTCTTCTGTCCTCCTTCTCCTATGAAGTATGCGGTTTTGGACGCAGCCACTGAGATGTTCTCAGAAAGAGGGAAGAATAAAAGAAATTAACTCGCATACTGAAAAATCAAACCATAGAATATTTTAACAAGCAAAACTGTCCTATAAGCTAAACTCTGCAGGACAGCGGCCCTCGAGGACGATGTTGCCCATCCCTAATCTATAAGACATATTTTTAGTGTTTCTATTATATACTGTTAATTTTTTTTAATAATATCTAATATCATAATCTAATATCCATGTGTAAAAAGACAGTTTTTCATAAAAAGTAGCCTACAATATTTGCCTCTGAGATGAAGTGGAGTTGAATAACAATCTAAAGCACTTCAAAATTATACTTTAACTGACCTGGAGTCAGCCTCATCTGGCTGTAGATGTTCTGCCTGATGTGTTGAGGATTGTGGTTGACTTCAAGGGATTTGCTATTTCAGTTGTTTTATGTTTTCATTATTTTTGTGTATTTTGTGTCTGTCTGTATGTATGCTTGTACCTGTCTTGACCAGGAGACTCTTGAAAAAGAGATTTTTAATCTCAATGAGTCTCTTCATGGTTAAATAAAGGTAAAAAAAATAAAATAATAATGGACCAAGTTTTCAGACCCAGTGCTGTCGATTCCCCCACGCACGGGTACTAGCTTCAGCCCAGCCGGGCTCGGGCCCTCATAATAAAAATAATAATAATAATCCTCAGAAAAACAATAGGGCGTTCACCCTTTCAGGGCTTGGGTCCTAATTAGGGCACAAAGAACACAAGCAAACCAGAAGAGAAGAGTTTCGGTTCCTGTATTCAATCTATCTCTAAAAAAAAGCCCCTACACAGTTTTTCTGCCCTTCCTCCGGCCAGCTCAGACATCCTCATACTCTCAAACATATGCAGAGGAAATTGTGACACACACTTGTGCTTTAACTTGTAAGTATTTAAGGAGTGGTTTCTGTAATTCAGTGAAATCGAGTGAAGGTTCGTGTTCTCAGACTGCTGGCATTTGAAGACTGATTACTTCTCTGATACAGTAGACACGTGAGTACATTGTTCATAGATTTATTCACTATTAATAACATTTAATGTATAACATGAAAGAAAGAAAAGCAACAAAACCTCAGTTTGCGATTGTTTGTTTCATGATCTCAGTGAAAGTACTGAAGTCTGCCCTGATATATCTGCTCTGCCGACACTGGCAGGGTTTATTAGATGAACTTTCAGGACTTCAGCTGGATTTTCTTGTCAAACATCACAGTTTATTCTTTATATCCACCGTTGCTGATTTGAACTGTTTTTTTTGACTACTACGTTTATTCTCCTGTCTACTTTAACTCTTTATCGTGCTTCAAATTCTTATCTGTATTTCTGACTAGTTTATTTTTCCTAAATAGACTTTGCTAATTGTCTGAGGACAGTACTCTGGTTGTAGAGTATTTTGCGAATCGTGAATGATTTTGTGTCTGTGGCTCAGAGCAAAATCTACAACCTGTAGAATTAAATAACATCAGGCATGCATTACTGTAATCTTTAGATGATATATTGTGCCTTTTGAATAAATATATGTCATCATACGCCATTGTTTCAAAGCAGCTTTACAGAAAATGCATGTGTCTACATTATAATTTAGTGTGCTCTGCTATCAGAGGTGACTGTGTCCATGTAGCCGAATGTATTTCAGAAATACACATATAAACTTTTGGCTTTCCAATAAAAACAGTCTCTGAGAAACTCAAGGAAATCGTCCCCCAGTCTCCCCTATTGTAATGTCTTAATAAAGACGAATAAAGGAGCTTTTCGTTGAAAGCTTTAACGCAGAACATCAGTAACATCAGGAACATTAGCCGACACAGCTCTTATATTTCCTCATACGCACTTCATAAACTCTCATCATTAACCAAGTAAATGCTGATGTTGAAGAAAACAGCAAATCACAACTATTACAGACAGACTTCTGCACTACAGTATAGTGCTATAAAATACAACATTATTTGTTTTAGCAATTTAAAAAAAGATCTGGATCTGCCGCATGTCATTTATCATCGAATTCTACTAGTGTTTAATGAAGTCATAAAAAGCTTGGGTAACACTTTATATTACGACCCGCAAACAACTGCGTAAGTAAACCAAAATGACGGTGTACATTTCTGTAATTATAGTGTACTTCCGTGTAGGTATAAGGGAACAATATGTTAAGTTTTGGGTGATAAAGGGGTACAACCAGATATACAAGCAAATTATTTATAATGTAATTATTTTAAAAATGGTACCTATTCTGTTAATATATTCCAGGCAAAAATTGTACCTCTGTTGTATATAAAAGTTATTATCACATTTCTGGCAAAAAAATGTTCTTGTGCAATGTAGTTACAGGGTAATTTTGACATCTGTGGGTTGTAAATTAAACTTTGTTGTTTGAGTATACTGTAGAAAAGACAATGCTTTATTAAGATGAAAAAGTGTTTTGAATTTTTTTTGTAAAATAAAAGTCAGAAATTAAATGGGATCCTTTATTGTATATTTACTGCACTTACCCTCTAACTACACAGAACAAGGGGGTAACAAGCGCCACTTTAATTTACAGCCCGCAGGAGTTACAGTTCCCTTTCAGTCGCTCACGTTCGACGTAACGTCGACGTGACGACGTAATTGGGATCACTTCAGGGAGCCCTATCAACTTCGAGTGTCTACAGAACGAGCCAATGAACGTTGGCGTGCGTGAATCGCGTCACGCGCCCCGCCCCGCCGCGCGGGTATAAACAGGAAGCGGGCGCACGCACACATTGTCTTTCACTTCGGAGCCGAGCTTTCGTGAGACTTCTGTCTACAAAGAGATTCAGCCCTTGAAGACTTCAAAGAGATCTACTCTCTGCCTACAGTGTTGGTGTGACGGCGCGATCAGCGGTGGCCGCGAGCATTGCAGCTCACAAACTGCTGTTTTCACAGCACTATTGTTCTGTGTTTGTGTGTGTGTGTGTCGGTTCGGTGGGCGTTTCCTTGTGTGTTTATTCACACCGCGGCTACCCCTGGGTGCCTCAGCACTGAGAGAGTATTTTTTCAACCTTTTTTATTTTTACTAAAAGAGCAACACAAGCGTGACCCTGCGTCTTTTTCAAGATGTCATTCCGCTTGTGCGTTTCTGGATGCCGTCGTTCCCTGGCGCCAGCAGATGGCCACAGCAGTTGCCTCTCGTGTTTGGGCATTCAACACGCTGAGGCAGCTTTTGTGGATAGTTCATGTTCCCATTGCGGGAATATGACTATCGCAGCGCTTAGATCGAGACTCGCTTACCTCAAGGGAGGTGCAGTCCCCTCGCCTATGCCCCGATCTAGTGTCTATTCTGCCCCGCAGAATAGACCTACTTCGGTGCATGACCAGGGTGATCTGAGGATTACCGTGAGGGCTTCCCCGTCGAGTCATCCTCCGCGGGCCCCTCACGCCTCACAAGCGCTGTCGCCATTGGGGCTCCTTAGTGAACGTCTTGGTCCTTCTCCGGAACGGCCAACCGTTTCCTTTGGGGCTCCGGCTGATGACCAGATGTCGATCGCAGCATCGGAGGGGGAGCTGTCCTCTGGAAATGACGACTCGGCTGCGTTGCCCCCCTCGGGGTGTGTAGCGTTGTCCGAGCCGGATCCAGAATGGACTGCTATGCTTTCCCGGGCCGCCGAGAAGGTCGGGCTTGCGTGGAATCCTCCACCACGTCCCGAACCTTCTCGGTTGGACGATTGGTTTCTCGGGGCGGGCCGTGCTGGTTCTCAGTGCGCCGCCCCGGTACCTTTCTTTCCGGAAGTGCATGAGGAGCTTTCTAGGATGTGGAAGGCACCGTATAGTGCCCGAAGCCGTTCTAGTGGCTCCTCACCCCTCGCCACCCTCGACGGCGGGGCAGCTAAGGGGTATGTGGATATCCCCCCGGTGGAGCGGGCCGTCGCGATGCAGCTGTGTCCGGCGTCCGCTTCCTCTTGGCGGGGTAATCCACGCCTCCCGTCCAAGGCCTGTAAGTTTTCGTCCGGTCTAACGGCGAAGGCTTACAAGGCCTGTGGACAGGCTGCTTCCGCCCTCCATGCCATGGCGCTCTTGCAGGTCCACCAGGCCCAGGCGCTCATGGACATGAACGAGGGTGGTTCTGACCCAGAGCTCCTCCGGGAGCTCCGTGTGGCAACCGACCTCGCCCTCCGGGCGACGAAGGAAACCGCACGTTCTGTCGGTCAGGCGATGTCCACCTTGGTGGTCCAGGAGCGCCACCTTTGGCTCAACCTGGCGGATATGAGGGACACCGATAAATATCGGTTCCTGGATGCCCCTCTTTCCCAGGTTGGGTTGTTCGGCGACGCGGTCGAGAGCTTTGCCCAACAGTTCTCGGCCGCACAGAAGCAGACGGAGGCCATCCGGCACATCCTGCCCCGGCGGACCGCTGCTGCTCCCACCCGTCCGCCGGCCGCAGACCCTCCGTCTACTCGTCGCCGAGGTCGGCCTTCTGCGGCGTCCTCCGCTCCCGCTAAGCCCCAGCAGCAGCAGCAACCATCCAGGCCTCAGCGCGGAGCAAGCCGTAGGAAGCCGACCCCGCCCGTCCAGGCCGCTGCCAAACCAGGAGGCAAGCGACGGTGCAAACGACCCTGAGACGGGCGGCCCGGAGGTGGATCAAGTTGCTCTTCAGGAGATGGCGAAGGCGCCACTCCTTCCCCCGGTGGAGGGCCGGGCGGAGAATCTTTTGTTTCCTTTTCTTTTTGTTCCGCCACTGACCCACGGGTCAGTGGTACCCACATTTTCAAAAAAAGAGCAATTTCTGAAACCTCTGGGCCCCAAGAGGGCGCGCTTGGCAGGCGACGACGCCGCCATGCCTTGTCACTCCCGAGCCCCTCTTTCATCGCCAGTGAGCAGCAGTGGCTGTGTTCCGGACGTGCTCTCGCCTCCTCACACTCACTCTGCCCTTCGACGGAAGCAGGTATGTGCTGCACCACACACTCAGACCCCACTTCGGGCCGCTGTGCCGTCCGAGTCGGGTCCCTGCATTCCGCCGCGCTGCCCCACCCCGGGTACGTCTGTGGTGCCGTTAGTCCCGCTTGCTCGGTCTCTGGGAGCCTGGTTAACGCTTCCCAGCCCGTCTCGCTGGCTCATCCGTACCATCAGACTCGGCTATGCGATTCAGTTCGCCCGGCGCCCCCCTGCTTTCAAGGGCATCCTGTTCACCCGTGTTCTGGCGGACAATGCCCCTGTGCTCAGGGCAGAGATCGCAGTCCTACTGGCGAAGGACGCGATCGAGCCGGTCCCTCCAGCCGATATGAAGACCGGCTTCTACAGCCCGTACTTCATTGTACCCAAGAAAGGTGGTGGGTTACGACCAATCTTGGACCTGCGCGTCCTGAACCGGTCCCTTCACAGGCTACCGTTCAAGATGCTTACGCAGAAACGCATTTTCAAATGCATCCGTCCCCAAGATTGGTTTGCAGCGATCGACCTGAAGGACGCGTACTTTCATGTCTCGATTCTCCCTCGACACAGACCGTTTCTCCGCTTTGCGTTCGAGGGACGGGCATATCAGTTCAAGGTCTTACCCTTCGGGCTGGCCCTGTCGCCCCGCGTCTTCACGAAAGTCGCGGAGGCGGCCATTGCTCCCATGTGCGAGCGTGGTGTTCGCATCCTCAACTACCTCGACGACTGGCTTATTCTGGCCCAGTCGAGAGAGCAGTTGTGCGAACACAGGGACATGGTGCTCAGTCACCTCAGCCACCTAGGGCTTCGGGTCAACTGGGAAAAGAGCAAACTCACCCCCGGGCAGAGGATCTCTTTTCTCGGTATGGAGTTGGACTCGATCAGCATGACAGCGCGCCTCACCGAGGCCCGTGTCCAGTCAGTGTTGAACTGCGTGAGCACGCTCAAACGCAGAACAGCGGCACCACTGAAACTGTTTCAGAGGCTCCTGGGGCATATGGCATCTGCAGCCGCGGTTACGCCGCTCGGATTGCTTCATATGAGGCCGCTCCAACACTGGCTCCACGATCGAGTCCCGAGATGGGCGTGGCAGAGCGGCTCGTGCCGGGTCCAAGTGACTCCGCACTGTCGCCAAACTCTCAGCTTGTGGTCGGACCCTTCGTTCCTGCGGGCAGGTGTTCCCCTGGAACAAGTGTCCAGGCACTCTGTGGTCTCCACGGATGCCTCTACCACCGGCTGGGGGGCCACGTACAACGGGCATGCAGCTTCAGGTCTGTGGACGGGGCCTCAACTGCATTGGCACATCAACTGCCTCGAGTTGTTAGCAGTATGTCTTGCATTGAGCCGTTTCAAAACGCTGCTACTAGGCAAGCACGTACTGGTCCGTACGGACAGCACTGCGACCGTTGCGTACATCAACCGCCAAGGTGGTCTACGCTCCCGCCGCATGTCACAACTCGCCCGCCATCTCCTCCTCTGGAGTCAGAAGCGTCTGAGGTCGCTTCGTGCCGTTTACATTCCGGGCCTGCTCAACCGTGCAGCCGACGAGCTCTCACGGCAGCAGGTGCTACCGGGAGAATGGCGACTCCATCCCCAGGTGGTCCAGCTGATTTTCAGGCGCTTCGGGACCGCTCAGGTAGATCTGTTTGCCGCCCCGGACACGTCTCATTGCCAGTTGTTCTATTCTCTGACCGAGGGGACCCTCGGCACGGATGCTCTGGCACACAGCTGGCCCCGGGGCCTTCGCAAGTATGCGTTTCCCCCAGTGAGCCTTCTTGCACAGACCTTGTGCAAAGTCAGGGAGGACGAGGAGCAGGTCTTGTTAGTTGCGCCGTATTGGCCCAACCGGACCTGGTTCCCGGAACTAGTGCTCCTCGCGACAGCCCCTCCCTGGCCCATCCCTCTGAGAGAGGACCTGCTCTCTCAGAGACGGGGCACCCTATGGCACCCGCGTCCAGACCTCTGGAAACTCCATGTCTGGTCCCTGGACGGGACGCGGAGGTTCTAAGTGACCTACCCCCTGCGGTAGTTGACACCATCACTTCCGCTAGAGCCCCCTCTACGAGGCGCCTCTATGCATTGAAGTGGAACCTGTTCGTTGACTGGTGCTCCTCTAATGAGGAGAACCCCCGATCTTGCTCGATCAGAGCCGTGCTTTCCTTCCTGCAAGAAGGGCTGGAGCGAAGGCTGTCTCCCTCCACCCTTAAAGTGTATGTTGCCGCTATTGCCGCACATCACGATGCTGTTGATGGTAAGTCTTTGGGAAAGCATGACCTGATCGTCAGGTTCCTGAGGGGAGCGAGGAGACTGAATCCTCCTCGCCCACTCTCTATACCCTCTTGGGACTTGTCTCTGGTCCTTTCGGCACTTCAGAGACCACCCTTTGAGCCTCTGCAATCAGCTGAGTTAAAAATTCTGTCCTGTAAGACAGTACTCCTGGTTGCATTGGCCTCTATCAAGAGGGTAGGGGACCTGCATGCATTTTCGGTCGACGAATCGTGCCTAGAATTCGGCCCGGATAACTCTCACGTCATCCTGAGACCCCGGCCCGGATACGTGCCCAAGGTTCCTACCACTCCCTTCCGGGACCAGGTAGTGAACCTGCAAGCGCTGCCTTCGGAGGAGGCAGACCCAGCCCTGGCTTTTCTCTGTCCCGTTCGCGCTCTGCGTCAGTACGTGGACAGAACGCAAAGCCTCAGGACCTCAGATCAGCTCTTCGTCTGTTACGGAGGCCAGCAGAAAGGGAAGGCTGTCTCCAAGCAGAGGATGGCCCACTGGATAGTGGATGCCATCGCCTTGGCTTACGAAGCCCAAGGCGTGCCCTGCCCGCCTGGGTTGAAAGCCCACTCCACTAGGAGTGTCGCTTCTTCCTGGGCGCTGGCTCACGGCGCCTCGCTGACAGACATCTGTAGAGCTGCGGGCTGGGCGACACCTAACACGTTCGCTAGGTTTTATAGCTTACGTGTTGAGCCGGTTTCTTCCTGTGTGCTCGCTTCTACTAGCCGGTAACACCGAAGTTCCCGCTCTAGTGTCGGCTTGCTGCGCCACTCCCTTCCTAGGAACGGATACGTGCGCTTTTTACTCCAGTCGAGTTCCCCATTGGCGAACCCTGTGAGTTCCTCCGCACCCCTTCGGCAGTCGGACGTTGCGGAGCGTCCGACGCCAGGCCTAGTGCTCGTATGCTTGTGTAACTTGTGCTAGGCTGGGTTCCATATGTGGTGATCCCTGCGGCGATCCCATATGTGTATTCTTCCACGACCAGTTCCCTGCGGTGAGCCCGTGTCTTCCCTTGGCAGAGTCTGCTCTGCCGTCACTGTCCGGTGTGTCTCCCCCTTCGGGTGGAGCCACCCCAGTGACATTCCATATGTCGCACTGCCCCTTCGGCCAGTCCATATGTGTATTCTCCACATGTTACCTCCCTTCGGGCAGGATGTGGCTCCGCAGCGTTCTTTCCCCTGGAGAGGTACGCTTTCCCAGTGTTATCCAAGAGTTCCGCTGTGTGGGGTATAATGGAACAGCAGTTGAACTCCCTCTACGCAGATCTTCCGCCCCAGCAGTTGGGGGTCTGAGAGTCTTGCGTAGGGCGCTGGATGTGGCAGCAACCGTGGCGTTTTCCATGGGATCCCAATTACGTCGTCACGTCGACGTTACGTCGAACGTGAGCGACTGAAAGGGAACGTCTCGGTTACTGATGTAACCCTCGTTCCCTGAAGGAGGGAACGGGAGACGTAACGTCCCGTCGCCACCGTTGCTGACCATCGCTGCATGGCCGTCACAAATCTCGGCTCCTCAGCGAAAAACAATGTGTGCGTGCGCCCGCTTCCTGTTTATACCCGCGCGGCGGGGCGGGGCGCGTGACGCGATTCACGCACGCCAACGTTCATTGGCTCGTTCTGTAGACACTCGAAGTTGATAGGGCTCCCTGAAGTGATCCCAATTACGTCGTCACGTCGACGTTACGTCTCCCGTTCCCTCCTTCAGGGAACGAGGGTTACATCAGTAACCGAGACGTTATCCTGTAAATACACAGTTGAAACAGGTAACAAACACTACTTACTATGTAACAATACGAAACAACACTATTTGCACAGTAATTACAGAGAAAGGTACTCTTATAAAAAAAACAAAAAAAAAAAACAAAAAAAACACCTTTTAATTACACAGTATATTTGCCCTGACATTTAAGTGTCATTGCAATACTTACTTGGCTTAACGTTAAGTAGTAAAACAAAAAGCCAATAAATAGCATTGCCAGTGTTTTTCAAAATCAGCTGTTTATAAAATTGTTTCAGATTCAATTTTTATCATACTGTGCTTACATACAGCCATATATATACAGTATATATATATATATATATATATATATATATATATAAGTTTAATTTACAACCCACAGATGTCAAAATTACCCTGTAACTACATTGCACAAGAACATATTTTGCCAGAAATGTGATAAAAACTTTTATATACAACAGATGTACAATTTTTGCCTGGAATATATTAACAGAATAGGTACCTGTTAGTTTTAAAATAATTACATTATAAATAATTTGCTTGTATATCTGGTTGTACCCCTTTATTACCCAAAACGTAACATATTGTTCCCTTGTACCTACACGGAAGTACACTATAATTACAGAAACGTACACCGTAATTTCGGTTTACTTACGCAGTTGTTTGCGGGTTGTAATATAAAGTGTTACTGTCACGAACTGCACCGGGAAACAGACAGGTGATCCAAATGCAGGCTTTTATCGAAGGATAATCCAAAGAGCACAAACGGGGAAACAGGCAGTAATCAGAGTCCAGATAAGCAGTCCAAATCAGCAGCAGTACAAACAGGGAACAGGCAGTCGGGTAATCAAAGCAGGCAGGCAAGAGGTCAGAAACACGGAGACTAAAATACTAGGAAACTTAGAAACTAGAAACAAAGCTAGATCATGCAGTGTGACACGTACAATCCTGAGCACTGAACAAAGGAAACATACAGGTTTAAATAAGGATACTAACAAGCATAATCATCAAACAGGTGCAAGACATAAACAGGTGCATGACATAAAGCATAATGAGTCCAGGATAACAATATAAAATGAAACCATAAACTAGGAAGGGGCGCCCTCCAGTGGCTCACACGGGCACTCTAGGCGCTGAATGTCACAGTTACCAAAGCTTGTTGTTTGTATAATTTTTTATCATAATTTTTTATCCATTACATTGTGTCTTACACCCTTCAGTGGTAACACATACACTAATAAAGTGGTTATAAATGATTTGCAAACTATTAATTCAAAGTTCATAAATAGTATCGTTCACATATTAACAGGGTATATTCAAATATCGAGTTGCCTATCAGTCAGTCACGTTCAACATTACGTCAGATATGAACTGATGAACTGGGATCTCACCAATCACATTGGCATGCAAGATTTGCCATGGCACACCCGGCCCGAGAAGTATATGAGGAATATAAGGAGGCGTTCTTGCACTCGCACATTCAAGCTTTCTCTTCAGAGCCGAGTGTGTGTTGTTCTGCTCTGCAATCATCATCGAGTGTGCTCTGAGTTAGAAGAAGCTCTTCAATCAAGTGTTGGTGTGACGGCGCGTCAGCGGTGGTCGCTGTTAAAGAGCATTTCCTACACTTTACTGCAGTTCAGCTTAAAGAGCAGCTGAACACTGCAGACTTTATCTTTATCTGGTTTATCAGTGTGTGCTGTGGCCATTTCCCCTTCAGCACATAAACAGCTCGTTCCCTACACTGCAAAACATGCTTTTCTTACTTAGTATTTCTGTCTTGTTTCCAGTCCAAATATTTAAATATTCCTAAAGCAAGATGCATTTACTAGATGAGTAAAATGTCATAAGAAAATCTGTCTTGTTTCCTGATAAAAAAAAACAAGTGAGTTTTTGCTTAAGACAAGAAAAAATATCTGCCAATGGGGGAAGAAAAAAAAATCTCAATTAAAATGGAAAACATTGCCACAATTGCTGATCCACCCCTGAACACACCGTCTCGGCTCCTCAGCACAAAACTGAGTGTGTGTGCAAGCGCGCTTCCTTATATACACTCTTTTTTTGGGGCGGGTGCTCGATGAAGAGCTCACATGGCAATGTCCATTGGCTCGTTTAGTTTACACTCAAAGGTGATTGGGCTCTCAGCCTAGACCAGAATTCATCAGTTCACGTCTGACGTAACAATCCCGTTCCCTCCTTCAGGGAACAGAGGTTACATTAGTAACCTAGACGTTCTTCATTCATTGTTACTGTAATCAACAAATTATTATTTTTGAGAAATGAATGTAATTTTCTCTCTTCACAGTTCCTGCTCTAATCATGGACGCAGCAGATACTTTATGTGCATCGCTCTTCCGCTGGCTGGAGAACCGAAAGAAATGTGCAGAAGAGCTGAAGAAACTGGCACAAAATCTGGAAGATCAGGGCAGCTACATCGTTAAGAAGGTTAGATCTATGGCCTCAATACCTGCAGTAGGATCATTCCAAGCTCTGGCCAACGAAGTATTTTTACTAGCAAGCACTGTAGAGAGCACTGAGGTCAGCCCCACTTCCACACTGGTAGAGGCGGGTGTCTCCAGCAGTGCCTTTATTAGAACTACTAAATTAATTAAGGAAGATGAAGAGGTTGGCACTAGCATTCAGGAGCTACTGCGAGATCTGAAGAACGGGTGTGGAGAAACACTGCTGGGGACTCATGCTGATGAGTTGGACTGTGAGGTCACCACTCTACTTATGTGGGCTCTGGCCAGAAGGAGTAATACTCCCGTACCCCTAGACTTTCTCAGAGGTTTCAACAGGGCCACGTTCTTTCGTCACATGACACCTGGTGGACTGGCTCCAGCCGAGGCCTCGAACTTTATTTGCCAAGCTCTGAGACTCGATCGTTCCCCTGTGATCACGAGTAGCCTGAAGGTGTCGGCCAAAAAAATGATGAAGAACATCGAACTCATTGGCATTAAAGCTGCTGAAGCAGGATCAGAGGTACCAGCTTTCTGTTCTCAAGCATTACATTTGAAGAAAATTACGACTTTTGAAATTCTCTTGCAGTGACTATTCAAGAGAACAATATGAAATATTCACTGAATTGCCCTGATACAGTATGTTAGTCAGTGATTTTGTGATTGTGACCTCTTTCTCTGTACAGGGTGCGACTGGTTTAGGCATCTCTCTGTGCAAACTGATTGGCAAGAGTGAAAAAATGGTCAAGGTCAATCGGGTCACGGAGGCCAGCGAGTTCTTACGGGATTCAGCCAGGGAAATACTGGACGGACAACAAAAGCTAAAGGAACAGCTGGATGCAATGCAGTATGATATTTAATTTTCTACACATTTTAAATCAATATTAATTTATCTGTCTTGGCCAAAGCCAAAATGTTTTGTATTTTGTATCTGATTGTACATTACTGCAATATTGAAAACGCAAATAATAATGAATGTCTGAAGGAAACTGACTCGCTGTACAACTTTTCTCATTACAGCGAAATCATCCCAAAATTGTTACAAATGAAGAGGATCATCGAGAACTTAGGGGGATATTCTCTCATGATGACTGAAAATGGACAGAGAATAATTGATTATATAATGGGAACATGTACAGACGACACAGTTCTCTCCTGGCTTGAGGGATTACCTAATCCGAATGAATTTGTGAATCTTCTACAATTATGCCAGGAGTGGTTGAATCACTTTCTTAAGGATTTGAGTAAGCCTGGCAGAGATCACATAGACATTGTGTTTGTGGCTCATGGCAGAATAGTCGACCAGTTTATGCCAGCAGGAGGACTGGTGCCCACACTGAACATCAGAGACACCATTCTCTACTCTCCGTGGAACTGCAGAATTGATGCCAACTCTGCATTTGCAATTGCTCAGGGGACCATTCAAGAGGCAAACAGAGAGTATAACAACGAAAGAAGTGCAGCTTACTGTCAGCCGATTCCTTTAGGAGATCACTGGAACAGAATGCGAAGATCTCTCCACAACATCCCAGAGATCCATCTATCCCCTGTGACCCCTGAAGAAGGAGCATGGAAACTTTTTCACCAGTTATGGCAGAACAGAGGTGTGGAAAGAGAAGACCGTGTTATTATTCCATATGTTGTCCCACAAGATCGGGTAAATGCATTCGGAGAGATCCCCCTGTACATGGTAGTATTTGCGACATCAATTTTACTCATGCCGTTTAATAAAACAGCTACTGTGCACCTGGCGGCTAGTTTGAGCCGACTTGAAAATAGTCCAGCAAGGCCAGTACAGTGGCGAACACAGTATGCCTACACCTGTGATGGAACCATGATGACGGTGAACCTGCGTAACAGGAACGTGGACTCTGAGTTATTCAGAGCCTTCAGATCATTGTTTGACAGAGACCGTAGATAAATCAGCTGAACGGCCTCTGGGTCAGTCCTGATGTGTAGTAAACACAGGGCTGGAGAGCGACCCGGAGCGGAGCAGTTTAATGACCAAGACCAGACCATTTTATTCATGTTAAAAAGAACTTATATAAAGGAAGTGACAGTTCAGGTCTTTCTATACCATAATACACCACTGACATGTTTCAACCACAAACATAAAGATAAATAACAAATTACATAACAAGTATTGTGCTATGCTAATTCCATCTGTAACATTATACAAAAAATGTGGTTTGCATTTAAACAAACATGAAATATTTCAGTTAAAATATTTTTTTACTTTTCTATTTCCAATTCAATTAAATTCACATTTATTTTTCATTTTATTTGCTTTCTGTGTAAACCGTATGGGTTAAAGAATAGCAGTTCACACCACAACTATAACAACAATGACACAGAAAAACAATAATGTTGGAATTACTTTCAGAGTGATTTTATCAGCTGATGAACGATAAAAACATTGCCAGCCAATCAGAATCCAGTGTGCTGTAACGAGCTCGAGCATTTAAAGAGACAGACAAGCTTTAATAAACAGCTGGTGTAGACGCTGATATAGTTATAGTTATAGCTATATAGTTACAGTTATAGTTATATTCATAATTATCATTCTTGGCGTGAACTTTCTTTTCATGGTAACATTTATACATTAATAAACTTATTATAAATCATTTGCAAACTATTAGTTAATTCATAGTTTATAAATAGTATCGCTAACACATTAACAGACTATATACAAATAGTGAGTTCTTCATTCATTGTTACTATAACTAACAAATTATACATTTTTTAATTAGCTCATATAGACTTAGATAATGATTTTTCATCATTTGTTGAGAACTTGTATCTGATTTATTTTAAACCATGTATTAAAGGAGTTGTTAATATTCATCCAAACATTAATAAGTCATTAAATCACGGTAAATAAATGCTCTCATATAAAGAGAATTGATGCAAATTTAAAGCTTGATTAGTGTCTATAGAAACACTTACTATTCATAAAATTAATGTATAATAATGGTAGAATTAAAAGACATCATTATGTGGCCTCTTTTTATTCTTTTAATTACATTTTAAATCAATTGTAACCAATGTCTTATTCTTTGTTTTTCCTATTTCTTATTTTTATTACATTATTTGTTGTAAATAATTTTTATGTAAAGCATGTTGAATTACCATGAATTACAATTCAATTATCATTTGTATGAAATGTGCTATATTAATAAATAAACTTGTCAATACCCAATAACAAACTTGCCTTGACTTGTGCGTGACTGAATCTAAAGTGAGAAATATTTAGCCCTAATAAAACATTTATTAAGGATCCATTACTTCGAAAGTGATGCAGAAAACATAACTAATTTATTTTTATTAACATGGCTTGACAGAAAGAAACATCACACAACCATTGGAATTTGTGAAAAATACAACACACACACACACACATTGAGTTCTGAGACAGGCTGGTCCTCAACCAGTACTAACACACACACACTCAGATACACACACAAACACAAACACACAAACTCTGACACACACACACACACACACACACACACACACACTCCAGACCTGATGAAGGACCTGCGCCTGGACACACACACACACCAGACCTGATGAAAAACCTGCGCCTAGACACACACACACACACACACTCAGACACACACAAACACACAAACACACACACACACACACACACACACACACACACACACACACACACACACTCCAGACCTGATGAAGGGCCTGTGCCTGGACACGACGACAACGCAGTATATATTCCATATATCACAATGCAACGCGATTGTGACGTCAACACATATTGCGTTTAATTTACCCCACCACAAACAGCTCTATGATATATTAATTATTTTTAAAAATCAATTAAACATCTCAAACACACCTATATACATGTTGAATGCTGCATTAAACAATTTCTTAAAGGCAGGGTAGGTAGGATTTTATAAAAACAAAAAATGCAAATTTGTTTAAACTTTCTATATATATCAATACATAATTAAAATGTAAGTACTCTGAAAAAAAAGAGTATAAAAATCAAGTGACTCTAGACCGTTTAATCTGCATTAAACACAGCTCATTATTTCCATTCGGGACGAAACAAAGGATTGGCTTAGGCCACTGTCACTCTCTCGCAACCATGGCAACCACCCTTTTGCCACGGGATCTGCCCACTTGCGCGCGCACGTTTGATTTGAGGAATTCAAGAGGCATGGAACCTAGGAATAGCAAAACAATGGCAGAGAAAGAGCAATCAAAATTCACATTACCGACATGCAGTTAGCGAAGGCAAACAAGGCAAAAAAAGAAGACAGTACAAGAAAAGGTAATGAACAAAAAATCTTTGGATAAACAAAGAAATAAAACTCTTGTCAATATCGGCGTGGCTTTCCAGCGACCACCCCGTCCTCGGCCTCTACTTCCTCGGACCCTAGTTGCACGCCACGGCCTCTTGCACAACCTCCTCTGCTTCCCCTAAAATTATTTTTATTTTACAAAAGGACATTTTACAAACCTACGTTTTGCGCATGTGCTCCTGCACGCACTTTTCCAGTCACAACACAGCAATCAAAGGAGGACGCGCTGAAAACAACTGTAATGCTGTTCTCTTCCTTCATAACTTGTATTGAGAAGGTTTGAGTTGCAGAGGAGTTTGTGACTGTTTCACCTGTTCAACCACATCAAAGTTTCGTAATTAGTAAGTCTGTGCTTTTTCTCTTTTTGTTCTTATGTGCTGAAGGGCCGCTGTGCCCTGGTGAAACGGTGTTTGTACGTGAAGAGCTCTTTTCCAAAACGGCATCAACCTAAAAAGCTGCCTCAAAGAACCAGCAAAAGTAATGATTATGAATATGTAAAATATTGCAATAAGATATTTTAATTGTTTATTAATTTCTGTGTCGGCTGCAAAGATGAAGTTGACGATAGACTCGCGATCTTCGCAGTAGGCTAGTGAACGCACCGGAGAAATGCACATTTATTAGGCTACATAGATTTATTTTGTTTTGGATGGTTTTGTTTAGAACCAGATTTCTGTAAATATATTTCACATTTTTTAGGCCTGTGAGGCGAGGCTACAGTTCGGTTCATGATGATATAATCTCCAGTTCAAGCACCTTATGTTGTGATTGATAGCCTATATTTATTTTTATGTATTTAATCCAGAAAATTGGTTAATGAAAAAAATATTAAAATTAAGATACAATTAATACAAAACGAAATTCGTTTTAAAGAAAGGCTTTGTGCTTTCTGTTTTGAGGTCTCTGTGAAAGTTTGAAAGTCTTAGTGCCGCTTTTCAGAGCGCTCGCGTCCATAATGGAGAACTGTCACGTAATATTGTTTTTTCCTCATAAATGCGAACACGAAAAATAAAAGACAAAAGACTTTTTTTTTAAAGACAAACCATACATTTTTGAAAAAAAGAAGATGGATTTATAGCGTTTTGGGGAAAAAATGGATGGATTTATACCGTTTTGAAAATGTTTTTTTTTTACTTTGAATTGATCATCAACAATATTGTTGTTTGATTTAATAATCACTGTTGCAAGAAGTGCCTAGTTAAGTTTTTTTTTTTTTTTTTTTTTGTAAGTGGAAAAAGTAGGGGCTACCTCAGATTCTGTTTAGTTAGCTCCTTTATTGTTTTTTTCTATAGCCTACAATAGGTCAAATGCAGCAAGTCAAAAGACCAACTGGACCTTCTTTGCCAGTTTGCACATATTTCTTTGAAGGATGGCAAAAATATCGCCTGAATATCGATATCTAGATATTGGATATAAAATATCGAGATATTCATTTTTGTCAATATCTCCCAACCCCCAAACACCATGTTATGAATCTTACACGAAATTCATCTTCATCACAATGTAACTGATGGTAATGGAAAAAAGTTTATCAATGCAACCTGTTTTTAGCTGATATTACTAGCTCGTTAGCGAATCAAAAAATATATTTTTTAAATTGAAACTTTACCAATATCAATATGCTAGCTTGATAGTGAGTACTAAAATACATCTTATTTGTTTATATTCATAAGCAATTAGCATTAGATTTTTTTATTACATGTGATTCTGACATGATGTCACTACATGCACTGTGCTCCTTCCTCTCCGCTCGTCTCAGGTATATAATCCGTCTTCAGCTCAGTCGCGCGTTCATGTGTTTTGGGGGCGTGGCTTTGGAAGGAGCCCAGAAGGGAGGGGGTGGAGTGAATGGAAATAATGAGCTGACTTTAAAACAGTCGTGAAAGGTCTACAGACACTCGATTTTTATACTTTCTTTTTCAGAGTACTTACATTTTAATTATGTATTGATGTAGAAATAAAGTTTAAACAAATTTGGAAAATAAGTTTTTTAGACAAATCCTACCTACCCTACCTTTAAGGGAAAATATAAATAATAAATTAATCCCATAGTGGAATTCAAGTGATCAAGGGCTTCTCACGTTCCAGTTCAGCCCATTGCAGCTTCCGCCAGTAGACGGCACTCGTGCAGCGTAAGCAATGACGCACATCCGAGTGAACGAGATGGAGGGAGTTTAGCGAGTGAAGGGCATAAAGACCATAGATATATGATAAAGACAATGTTGGACTAGGGCCCCGTTTACACGTACATGGTTATTTTGAAAAACGGAGACATTTCCCTTCGTTTGCACCCTTCGTTTACACGCAAACGGAGGATTCACCAATGAAACCGATTCTTTCTAAAAACTCCGGCCAGAGTGGAGATTTTGAAAATCTTCGTTTGCACGTTTGCATGTAAACAGAGAAAAACGGAGTTTTAGGCAGCGACGTCACAGAATGTGACTATTTTCGGAATTCTGATTGGCTAAGGTGGGCTTGAGCTTCTCGTTACACTGCCACCTACAGGTTTGGCATGCTCTTGACAGCATATACACAGGTTCGTGTGCACGATGTTATTTTTGAAAACGAAGAGGGGAGAAATGTCCGTTTATGAAAATAGCCATCCACGTGTAAACGTAGCCTAGAACACAGCCTTTAATGACCCAGCAGGCAGCAAACTATAACAATAATGCCTCCCACTGGGGCAGCATCGAGAATCACACTCTACAATGACTATCAAAATAAAAGTCCCACAATAGAAGTCTTCTTTTCTCCGGGAGCCTTTTATACAATAACTTTATTCTAGAGCTGCTGTAAAGCCAAAACAATCTCTATTACTTTAATTTCCTATTAAAAAGCTGCTTTGAAACAATCTATATTGTTAAAAGCGCTATATAAATGAAGCCGACTTGACTTTATATTAGTTAATACATTAACTCATGCTAACTAATGAACCTTATTGTAAAGTGTTACAAAATGTTCATTTTAAACATGCTTGGTTATTAGAGCATTGTTCTGCATTTGGTGAAACGTCACTGAAAAATAAATCAAGTCTTGGGGAGATGTTGTGTTCACTAATAAAGTTGATGGGTAAATGCCCACTAGGGGGAGTTGGTGTATTATGTGGGGAACTGGTGTGTGTGTAAGAGGGGAAGAGAACATGTAATGCTAGTAAAGAGACATGTGAGTTACCTGAATCTGATCTCTTGATTTACGTGACTACACAACAATCACTTTTTACAGTGTAGGCTAAATATGTTATAATAAATATTACTGGTGTTGAGTTTACTTAAGTAAATCAGTGAAATGAGCCATTGTGTTTATGATAAGGAAGCCAAAAATCATATCTGTGGTGATGTTATCAGCCATTACGGGGTTAATTCCCAAATATGGCGTTTCCGCGAGGATAAAAGGAGATGCGACGGACATCTGGGTGAGCGTTTATTCCGTTTCTGGGAAGTGACGTCACTTTCGGGGCGCCGTTTTCGGTTCAGGAGGTAAGGGCTTTTTGCGTCTAACGCATCTTGAATGTTCGGATCAGGAAGGGTGATTTTGGGACTCGTTTACCTTGCAGTGCGGCAGAGGAGACTAGCAGACACGAGAGGCAAACAGATATCACTACGAGTTTTTCTTTATTAGCACGTTATTGAGTGCATTGAGCACCGCGAGTCATTTACCACAGGTATGTGATATTCTCTTATGCCTAAGCTAACAATTAAAGTGGGAGGATCATCTCCTTAACTTAATGTTATATTTTAACAGCGATACAAGCGTGGAGGTGTTGCAGCAGGCTTGGCAGACCTTGAAGACTGGCAGACGCTGTCGGCTCATGCTACTTACTGACTGTTTGTCTACGTGTGATACTAAACGACCCTGAAGTGGATGGGGTGGCGTTTCACGTATAAATTACCGTGCTCGCCCTCATTTCCGTCTCTTGCTCAAACTGTCTACTATTATCTGAGAAGCTGTATTCTATTTCAACAGTGTGACTGCTTCCATCCGGTTGTGGACTGTATTCAAGCCGATCGAAACACGCGTCGAACGTACAGCCTGCCCGGATATTTCTAAAATCGATCCTTAATGTGACAGTATTCCTCGACTGTTGAACTGAGGTTGGGGGGAAATAATTGCACACTGACAAATTCTCTATGTCACCCTTGTATTTATATAGTTTATATATGGGTGTTTAATCCGAATTCTGCATTCATTATTGTGTGATGACCTGATCTACTGTTTGTGACATTGTCGTTCATTTCTCTGTCAGGAAGTTTGTGGGGTGGTCTAGAATCCCCCGCTAACGTGCTGAGCACGGTCATTATAGAGAAACTGGCCTGTTTGGCCGTGCGTGTGATTTGTATATGCTTCTTTGACACCCTTGATGTGAGAGTGCATGTTTCGTGTATCATTTTTTTGTATTGAATATTCTTTGTCCTTTTCCTTCAGAATCTGGGGCCATTCGTGGTTCCTGAAGTCTTCTGGGTGTGGTGGTGGTTTGATTGACAGTCTGCAGTGTTCACAGTGAGTGTAGTGTTGTGAGAGAGCACGAGTGGTTGCAGTGTTGATCTGATAGCCAGGACAAATTCCCCAGGTTCTGAAGTGGTGTGTTTGTGTGTGTGTGTGTGTGTGTGTGTGTGTGTGTGTGTGTAATGTGTGACGTGTCTGGTTTTAAGATTCTTTATTAAAAAGTGTGTTTAGTAAATTATGCTTTTTCAATAAACTGTTTGTACTTTCACCATTGTCTGGTATCTGACTCAGCCATTGCGTACCTGTGTGCTTTATGTACTCAAACTATTTCTGGGTTCCCGGATTACATCTGGGTGGCGTAGTCGGAATTCACCTAAAGTCTCAAACTGCCACATTTGGCGTATAGTCGGCAGGGTGTTGTGGCTGTCGGACAGATTCAGACACGGTGATTGTTTTTTTCGTTTGTTTTTGTGTGTGTTTTGTACGAGTGGTGACAATACAGTGGATTTGTCTGGTAAGTGCCCCCCCCCCCTATAGTATTTAATTATGGAGGCTGAATTACAGGAAATGAGAGAGCTTGTGATTCAGTTAAAGGCTGACAATGAGAGACTGCGACAGGAGCGGGCACCGGTTGAGTTGCTTGATCCTGGCGCAGCCTCTGGTAGTGCTTCGCGACCGGTAACACCTAGTTCCGTCGACTCAAACATTGGTACCGTCGAACGCTTCGTGTTCGTGCCGCGAGAACGCCGTTGTCCAAAATTCAACGGTAGATCTGGTATAGGCGTTGAAGAATGGATCGAAGAAGCAGAGGCGTGTATGCGCATACGGACCATGACTGTTGTTGAAAAAGCTTTCTTTTTGTTCGATCATCTCGAAGGAGAGGCTAGAGACGAAATTAAATATCGACCAAGTAGGGATAGAGATGACCCAATAAAAATAATTTCAGCACTGCGCGAGCTGTATGGTTGTGCAGTATCGTATGTTGCACTTCAAGAGGCTTTTTACTCGCGGCGACAATTGGAGGGAGAAACATTACAAGAATTTTCCCTGGTACTTTTGGGTCTGTTCGATAAACTTAAACAACAGTCACCGCATGCTATTTTGAATGCAGATGTCATAGTGAGGGATCAATTCATTGAATGTGTGTTGGATAATGCGTTACGCCGAGAATTAAAACAGCTAGTGCGGCGTCAGCCTGCTGCAACACTTTTGGAGGTTCGAAAGGAAGCTATTCGCTGGGAACGAGAGGGGATGCCAGGCGGTGCTAGGGGCCGGAGTCAATCGGCACCTTTGGTGCACGGGAATCAATTTGGGGTTCAAGGCGATATGGGGATAAATTCCGAACATGGGAGGCGTTCATCAGAATTAGGTGAATTACGGGAAATGTTGCAGCAGCAGCAAAAGCAAATTGATCAACTTACTCAGGTTCTAGCCCGTAGCCAAAGCCCCCAGTTTCGCGGTCGTTCACCACGTTTTGCATCCCTGGTTTGCCGACGGTGTCAGCAGCCTGGTCATTTTGCTCGAGATTGTACTCGGCAATTTCACCCTCCTGGCCCTCCAACTCATTCCCCCGTTGACTCGTTATCCAGCGGCATGAGGTCTGGCTTCTCCAGCCCGTCGGAAAACTAGTCCCCACCGGGCTGCAGAGCCACAGTCCGGTTGGGTTTACGAATGGCTCTCGTATCTTTTCTGATGGTCTCTCCACGTCGCGTCTAGTCTCCTCTTGCCCACACCTTGTTGTTACGATCGGGGGTGTCTCAGTGCCCTGCCTGATAGATACTGGCTCCATGGTATCAACCATTACAGAGAGCTGTTTTAGGTCGTGTTTTGAACCATGGGGCCAGGATCGGTTGCAGTCATGCCACTGGTTGCGCCTCAGAGCCGCCAATGGACTGGAAATTCCATACATTGGGTATATGGAATTAGACATTGGACTGTGTGGTCGCACCGTATCCGGTTGTGGAATACTGGTAGTTCGCGACCCCCCAGGTGCTAATCCGAGTACTCCGGGTATTCTGGGGATGAATGTTCTTAGTCGTTGCTATAGTGAGCTCTTCGGACAACACGGAGCAGCCTTATTCGATCTACCATTAGTAGCACGGGATGCGGGATTATCCCAGGCCTTCCAAGCCTGTCAAAAAGTGGATGGCGTTCTTCCATGCGGAGGTAATACCAAAATCCGTGGCCGTCGAGTGTGTCGGGTTCCCGGTGGCACTCTGAAATTTGTAGCTGCTACGTGCTCGTCCGTGTTTAGTGGTAAGACCGTGTTATTTGAGCCCCTTGAGACCGGGTTACCCGTGGGCTTATTAGCCTCTCCATCTTTAGTGCGCGTGAGCGGGGGTACAGTTTTGGTACCCGTGGTTAATGCCGGTCTAATTGACGCGGTTTTATATCCTACAACAATCCTAGGTAAGTTGCAGGAGGTGTATTTTGTGGATCCTCCGGTAGGGTTGAAGGAGGTTTCGACTGATACTGCTAGGCTCGTAACCTGTGATGGGATTGCTGTGTCAGAGGCGGGATGCGTTGACAAGGTAGAACTGCAAGGGTTGTCGGACGAAGAGCAGGAACAGGTAAGGGCTCTCCTTTGGGAGTTCCAGAGTGTGTTCTCCACTGGCGAGGGAGACCTTGGTTGCACTAACCTGTTGTCTCACGACATCCCTCTATTGGATGAAACTCCAGTCCGACAACGCTATAGACGAATCCCCCCATCTGAATATGAGTTGGTTAAGACCCATATTGGTCAGCTTTTGGATGCACAAGTGATCAAGGAGAGTTGCAGTCCATATGCCTCCCCGGTAGTATTGGTAAAGAAAAAGGACGGTAGCCTGCGCTTATGCGTAGACTACCGTCAACTCAATTCTAAGACTCGAAGAGACTCGTTTCCGTTGCCCCGAATCGAGGAAACATTGGATTCTTTAACAGGGGCCCGCTGGTTCACTACATTAGATCTGGCCAGCGGGTACAATCAGGTCCCTGTTACTGAGTCCGATCGCTATAAGACCGCCTTTTGCACACCCTTTGGGTTATATGAATGGAATCGTATGCCCTTTGGCCTGTGCAATGCACCCGGTACCTTCCAGCGTTTGATGGAGCGGCTCTTTGGCGACCAGCGTCATCAGTCTGTCTTATTGTATCTTGACGACATTATCGTGTACTCCTCATCGGTCCAATCCCATCTGCAGAGGTTGAGGATGGTGCTGGCTCGCCTGCGAGCCGCTGGCCTCAAAGTGAAGCTGGAAAAATGTGCGTTCTTTAAGGAAAAGGTGCAGTACTTGGGACATGTCATATCGTCCCAGGGAGTAGCTACGGACCCAGGAAAGGTGGAGGCCGTAGCACAGTGGCCTTGTCCTAAGACTGTGTCAGAGCTGCGGACCTTTCTGGGGTTTGTTAGCTACTATAGGCGGTTTGTAGAAGGGTTTGCTCAGGTAGCAGCTCCGTTACATCGGCTGGTAACTGAGGCAAATAAAGGGAAGGGGAGTAGTCGGAGGCAGGAATTAGCGCCATGGTGGTCAGAACAATGCGATCAAGCGTTCCACACTTTGAAGCAGAAACTCACTACCGCGCCGGTTCTTGCTTATGCGGATTTCAAACTTCCGTTTATCTTAGAGATTGACGCCAGCCATGTAGGGCTGGGGGCAGTGCTTTCACAAGAGGTCGATGGTAAGGTGAGGCCAGTGGCTTATGCTAGCCGAAGTCTTCGACCAGCAGAGCGTAATACTGCCACATACAGTTCGATGCGGCTTGAGTTTTTGGCCTTAAAATGGGCTATGGGGGAAAAATTTCGCGAATACTTGCTGGGTCATCGATGTATTGTCCGGACCGACAACAATCCACTGAGCCACCTAGCCACTGCAAAATTGGGCGCCACCGAACAGCGATGGGCAGCCGAATTAGCGGCTTTTGATTTTGTAGTGCAGTATCGATCGGGTAGGTCTAATCAAAATGCGGACGCATTATCACGGTTACCTTCGGTGGAACAGTCCACCGGGGATAATAGCCAGTCAGGTATGCTGGTTCCTGAGCTGCTGCGGCGCGCAGCGGGTGTAGGCCCAATTGGATCCACTGCGGTGAGAGCTGTGCAGGCTATGCCAGCTCGATCCGGGCCAGAATTGGTGGCTCTACAGGAGGAGGACCCGGTTATTAGTGTAGCCCTTAGGTATTGGCGTCAAGGGCAAGGCCCAGGGCCTCAGGAGAGACGATTTTTACCTAATCTGGTGCTAATATTACTTCGGCAGTGGGACCGTCTACAAGAACAGGAAGGTCTGGTATATCGAAGGGTCCGTCGTCCCGATGGTGGTGAGGAGGTGCTCCAACTGGTGCTGCCCGCTGTGTTACAAGCGGAGGTACTGACCCAATTACATCAGGGCCATGGGCACCAGGGCATCGAACGCACCCTGGAGTTAGTGCGACAACGATGCTACTGGCCAGGGATGTCTGCTGACGTAACCCAATGGGTACAGCAGTGCGAGCGGTGTCAACAGGCCAAGGGGGCTGCACCAGTTGCTCGGAGTTATATGGCACACTTGTTGGCCTCTCGTCCAAATGAGATCGTGGCCCTTGACTTCACAGTCTTGGAACCCTCTCATTCTGGGCAAGAAAACGTACTTGTGATGACAGACGTTTTTAGCAAGTTTACGATGGCAGTCCCTACTCGGGATCAACAGGCGGAGACCGTGGCCCGTGTCTTGGTGGGTGAGTGGTTTTATAAGTTTGGGGTCCCTGGCCGAATCCATTCGGATCAGGGCCGAAATTTTGAGTCTCGTCTTATTCAGCAGCTGTGTAACCTCTACCAGGTGGACAAGTCCCGCACAACACCATACCATCCAGCCGGCAATGGCCAGTGCGAACGGTTTAACCGTACCTTGCATAATTTGTTGCGGACTTTGCCCACCGGAAGAAAGAGGGACTGGGCATCTTGTTTGCCCCAGGTATTGTTTTGCTATAACACCACTCCCCACCAAGCCACTGGAGAAGCCCCTTACTATTTGATGTTTGGGCAGGAACCTAGATTGCCGGTGGATTTCCTGCTGGGTCGGGTGCAGGAGCCGGTGGCTGGTAGGGTCCATCATTGGGTGGAAGAGCATCAATCCCGGCTTCAAGTAGCTTTTGATGGCGCCCGTGAGCGGTTGCAAGCGGCAGCCCAACATCGTAAGGCTAAGCACGATCGCCAAGTAAGGGAACAGCCATTATCCAAGGGTCAACTGGTCTATCTGCGCGAGCATGGGTTCGTGGGACGTCATAAGATCCAGGACCTTTGGAGCTCGACGGTATACCAGGTAGTCAAGACTCCACGAGATGGCGGGTCAGTGTATACAATTGCACCGGTACAGGACCTTGAGAAGGTTCGTCATGTTCACCGGGCGTCCTTGAAACCTCGTAATCAGAACAATCCAGCCTGTACTGAGCCCTTAGTAGGGCAGGTCGAACCATCATCCCCCCTGGAGATAGAAGACGAGCTGGATGACGGGGACTTGGCCCGTGTGGTGGTAGAGGCCCCGTCGGGTACTCAAGGAGGTGTAGAGGGGGGTAGAGCCCGCTTGGAGGCCAGGGTCAGTCTAGCTCCGGAAGTGGAAGAATCTACTGGCCAGCCTTTAGTGGGAGGACATGGCGCTGACCCTCGGTTAGAGTTGGAGTCTATAGCTTCGGGGCCGTCCGCTTCATTAGGGGATGCCCCAAGAAGAACGGGCCGTGTTGGGGCAGGTCAGCACTCCAATCGGCACCACTTGCCGCGAGCGGCAGGAAGTGAAGTCCATCAGATTTCTGCCAGTTCTGGTTTGGACCTGGCCTGGTTCAGACCGTGGGACCAGTAGTTTTTTTTCTCATCGTCGGGACTACGATGACTAATGGGGGGGTAGATTGTGGTGATGTTATCAGCCATTACGGGGTTAATTCCCAAATATGGCGTTTCCGCGAGGATAAAAGGAGATGCGACGGACATCTGGGTGAGCGTTTATTCCGTTTCTGGGAAGTGACGTCACTTTCGGGGCGCCGTTTTCGGTTCAGGAGGTAAGGGCTTTTTGCGTCTAACGCATCTTGAATGTTCGGATCAGGAAGGGTGATTTTGGGACTCGTTTACCTTGCAGTGCGGCAGAGGAGACTAGCAGACACGAGAGGCAAACAGATATCACTACGAGTTTTTCTTTATTAGCACGTTATTGAGTGCATTGAGCACCGCGAGTCATTTACCACAGGTATGTGATATTCTCTTATGCCTAAGCTAACAATTAAAGTGGGAGGATCATCTCCTTAACTTAATGTTATATTTTAACAACGATACAAGCGTGGAGGTGTTGCAGCAGGCTTGGCAGACCTTGAAGACTGGCAGACGCTGTCGGCTCATGCTACTTACTGACTGTTTGTCTACGTGTGATACTAAACGACCCTGAAGTGGATGGGGTGGCGTTTCACGTATAAATTACCGTGCTCGCCCTCATTTCCGTCTCTTGCTCAAACTGTCTACTATTATCTGAGAAGCTGTATTCTATTTCAACAGTGTGACTGCTTCCATCCGGTTGTGGACTGTATTCAAGCCGATCGAAACACGCGTCGAACGTACAGCCTGCCCGGATATTTCTAAAATCGATCCTTAATGTGACAGTATTCCTCGACTGTTGAACTGAGGTTGGGGGGAAATAATTGCACACTGACAAATTCTCTATGTCACCCTTGTATTTATATAGTTTATATATGGGTGTTTAATCCGAATTCTGCATTCATTATTGTGTGATGACCTGATCTACTGTTTGTGACATTGTCGTTCATTTCTCTGTCAGGAAGTTTGTGGGGTGGTCTAGAATCCCCCGCTAACGTGCTGAGCACGGTCATTATAGAGAAACTGGCCTGTTTGGCCGTGCGTGTGATTTGTATATGCTTCTTTGACACCCTTGATGTGAGAGTGCATGTTTCGTGTATCATTTTTTTGTATTGAATATTCTTTGTCCTTTTCCTTCAGAATCTGGGGCCATTCGTGGTTCCTGAAGTCTTCTGGGTGTGGTGGTGGTTTGATTGACAGTCTGCAGTGTTCACAGTGAGTGTAGTGTTGTGAGAGAGCACGAGTGGTTGCAGTGTTGATCTGATAGCCAGGACAAATTCCCCAGGTTCTGAAGTGGTGTGTTTGTGTGTGTGTGTGTGTGTGTGTGTGTGTGTGTGTGTGTGTGTGTGTGTGTGTGTAATGTGTGACGTGTCTGGTTTTAAGATTCTTTATTAAAAAGTGTGTTTAGTAAATTATGCTTTTTCAATAAACTGTTTGTACTTTCACCATTGTCTGGTATCTGACTCAGCCATTGCGTACCTGTGTGCTTTATGTACTCAAACTATTTCTGGGTTCCCGGATTACATCTGGGTGGCGTAGTCGGAATTCACCTAAAGTCTCAAACTGCCACATATCATTGAGGGACATGGAAAAGTCTTGAATAATAAGTCTCAAAATAACCTTTATGTTCCACAGAAGAAAGAAAATCATATATGTGTGGAATGCTATGAATGAGATTAGTATGATAACAGAAATGTATTTTCTGGGGGAACTATCCTTTTAAGTAAAATACAAATCAAAATGCACTTAAAATATCAAGAGTAAAAGTGCAGAATGGCACATTTCAGATTATATTACTGGATTATATTTAGTGAGTATGTGTTCATGTTTAAAGTTGTTGCTAGGTCTAATGGTGGGGCTCATTTTAATCAGGCAGTGTGTAAATTTAGCCTCTCTGTCGCCATCTCTGTTTGAAACCTGCAATTGCAGTTATTAGCAGAATCATCATCTTTACGAGGGTTGTGCATCGGCTCCTTTAACGCGAGCGCGGATGAATCTCCTGTTTGAGGAGTAGTGCGGCTGTCAGTCACTGCAGATGTGGGATATTCACTCCGGTCAGTTCGGTGGGTGAACGAATACACAACATCCAGCTGATGTCGAACACACCTATAGTCTTCCTCAGACTACTACAAACGAAGTATGTAAAACGTTGCCGCCCTCGGGAGTGCCAGCGTTAGTCGAGTCAGATCCAGAGCTGACGGCCATGCTTTCCCGGGCAGCTGAGAGCATTGGTTGGAGTGGCCCGTCCTCCCCGGAGCGCTGGACGATTGGTCCCTGCTGCACTACCAGCGCTCGCCCCCAGTACCTCTCTTCCCGGACCTGCATCAGGACGACACCGGGCCTGTTGACTTATGGCAAACTTTTTTCGCCTTGAAATCCAGTCAGCGTCCGACATGGCTTTATGGGATTAAAAAAGCACACATGACATATTCAAAAATATACAATTACATTATGCGTTCTTGCCTGTTATCCGAAAATACCGTTAGTTACTGAAAAATATGTTTCGCATCCTCTGTTAAAATGATGCTGTCTCCTCCGTGACAGTGATGCTCGACGTCTACTGAACGTTTTTGACCTCTGACACGCCCCTGAGGATTATGTCTTTACTTATCTATGAGCAGACCCATCTGAATGTGAGGTGATGGGGTGGTGGCGGGATGCTGAGAAATTTGTCATGAGACAGGAGGTAAGGGAAGGCTTTATTTATACTGGCTTCTTCTTGTGCTGATTGGATGACTACCTGAACATGCTCCTCCCAAACTTTATTACATAAAACTTCATCTAATGTACTAACTAGTTTGTTTTGGTATTGACTTTGAAGTGCTACATATTGCAATACAATATCGTCACTATCTATAGCAATGCTCTCCCACAAATATTAAGCTATTGTAACTGCCGTCGTTGGTATAAGTGGCAGTGGGTGGTAATAGACAAGAAATGTGCAGTTTTATACCATCTTGCCAATAACGTTTCTTTAGTCATTCGGCAGTTCTTGCAGACTGAACCACTGCAGGAAATCCACCCTTACATCCCCAAATCCCCAATCCTAAATCCTAAATGGCTAAATGACCAAATGCCCAATCCTAAATACCAAATTCATTTTCGACTTAGACTTTTAGTTTTCGTTTAAGACTTTTAGTTTTAGACTTTTAGTTTTCAATCTGACCCAATAATCCCTCCATACAAGCGATATCAGGTCCCTTAATGAATGTAGAATTGAAAGTATGGGAATAAGGATTTTTACATTTATCCTTAATAAATGTTTTATTAGGGGTAAATAGTTCTCACTTTAGATTAAGTCACACAAAAGTCAAGGCAAGGCAAGTTTATTAATATAGCACATTTCATACACTGGTTATTCAAAGTGATTTACATAAAAAGCATTTAAAAAGAATTATAAACGAATCCCAACAAGTGAATAGGAAATAAGAAGGTCATTGATTAAAATTGATTTAAAATGTAATTAAAAGAATAAAAAAGGACACATAGATGACCGTTAAACCTTAAATTTGCATCAATTCCCTTTATACATGAGCATTTATTTACTATGATTTAATAACTTAATGTTTTGATGAACATTAACAACTTTAATACATGGTTTAAAATACATCAGATAGGTGTATTTATCAAGTTATTAACAACGTATTAAAAAACATTAAGTCTTTACATATGAGCTAATATAACAAAAAAAATAATTAATTACAGTGACAATGAATGAAGAACTAACTAACGTGTATTTAGCCTCTTCATGTGTTAACGATACTATTAATAATAAACTATGAATTAACTGATGTGCTACCATGGAAGGGTGTAAGACACAAAGTAATGGATAAAAAACTTATGATGATCAAAAAGATGAATACAAAATTAATTAATAAAGATTAATATAATTATTTAATGCCGATTATTAACAGTAGGTTATTAATTATGCTGATACAGATAAAGCCCAAAAGTTTTACACAGAAAGCAAATAAAAAAACAAGCTTTTTATGAATTATGCATCAAACTACTTACTTTTATACTTTGTATGTACTGTAATTAAAGCAATGCTTGCAGCAGATATATAATAATTGCTTAAGACGTCAGAGGCATTTTCTTGTAGCCGGTGTTTAGGCAGGCGGCAGCGGGACTTCAGTCGGAGGGTCCGGCTTATTGGTAATCTTCAAATCCCGGCAGAACAACACCGGTTCTGATCCGAGACCCAGCTGGAACTGCCACACATACAGACGCTCGTTTGGCTTCAGCTCACATGATAGTTCCTCTTCCACCACAGTCTCTTCATTCCAGTTTTCCTTCTCAGCGTTCACACTTGAACCTCCATATTCTGCCGAAAAGGTGAACTGATACTTTGCAATTGATTCTGCAAGTCCTCCAGATGAGATCGTGGCTGACGCTGCTATCTTCCAGTTGTGTGTGATCTCGGACATCTTCTCCTTACTGTATCCAACCTTTTTAGTAACTTTCCTTTGTCCATGTTATTGGTGTGAGAGTTTTATTATGTGCAGTTTTAATGTTCACCCACTTGCCGAATGCGGGGCCGCTGGTTATGGACAGCCCGCCTGGCAGGAAGTTCAGAACATCGGGGTGAACGGAATAAACAGCAACACAGTTGTCATACTCGAAGTCCTTACCTTTGTAGTATTCAACTCCCCACTTCGAGGCTGGCTTGAGGAAGTAGTAGTGATATGGCAGACCCCAGTAATAGAGACCATCTCTGCAATTGGGATGCAGGGGAAATTCAGCAGAATGTGAGTCTTTACTCAGGTCTGCTGTTCTTCTGTAAGTGCCTTTTTCCTGGAAGATGATGTAAAACCAGCCAAAGGCTGCCAGATAGTGGTCTCCGCCCTGAAACTTGGGATGAAGGGTGTAGACTAAGGAACCAGTGTCTTCTGTCAGGTCACTGACTCTGCGGTAGTCATCACCCTTAATGATGTAAAACCAATCACTGTCACCAAAGTAATGGTCTCCATGTTGGCAGGAGGGGTGTAGAGCATGAATACTGAGGTCTGATCCTTCTTTGAAATTACTTGACCTCATATAGCAGCCGAGATCAGAGCGGATTATGAAATAGTTGGTCCTACATCCACAGAAATCAACACCTTTCATTTTGCGCTTGGGAATAATGCCTGCCATTTTGCCTTAACCTGCAACACAGGATAACAAATCAATCAATAAATAAATAAATGTTCAGATCGAATGGTTTGCTCTTAATCATCATTTTTTTATAGATGGTTTTGAGCTATTTTTCCCACACTCTTTAAATTAGTCAAGGTCACATGTGAAGATGCACTCCTGTAAACAGTGTAAATATAGTGTAGCGCAGCAGTATGTATGTAATAATTGTGATTTGCTGTTTTCTTTAGCACTTTTATGGACGCATGTGGGCAGCAATATATAATTTAAAATGTGACTTGCAAAATGACAATGCATTTCTGTATTTAAATTAAGGTTTCAAACCATATGCAATGTTTTGAGAAAAATGATAATTCAAATTCAATAATATAAATTACATTTGCTATTTCCAACACTGCTTTTAACATATATATATTTTAACATTTTAAAAGTTGCAAAATTCAAATGAAAATGCATTACAGAAATTATTAAATATGTTTAACATGTTCAAGCAAAAATAGCAAAATTATCATTTATAGGTTATTTATATTACAATTACACTCACAGTTAAGACACTTGCGATTACATTTTCATTATATATCCCGCAATGAATGTAGCAAAACTTAATGGAGACTTGAAAAAAAAAAAAAAAAAAAAAAAAAAACTGTAAAAAAAAAAATACTGATAGAGCAAGCAATAATCTGAGACAGTTTGTCTAAGATTATTTCTGTGAGTAAAATAAGCTGCTTCAAAGCATTTTCAATTCTCCATTCATTGCGGGATATTTAGCCTAATGAAAATGCAATCGCAAGTGTCTTAACTGTGACTGTAAATGCAATAAGGAAAAATAACACTTAAGTGATAATTTTGCAAAAATGTTTGCTTAAACATATTAAATAATTTCTGTAATACATTTTAATTTTGCAACTTATAAATCGTTAAAATATATGCTTAAATTATTTGGCAAAAGTAGTGTTGGAAATAGCAAAAAAATAAATAATATTAATGAAATTGAATAATCATTTTGCTCCAAACATGGTAGGCTATGGAAAATGTACATTTAAATACAGAAATGCATTGCCATTTTACATATTACATTTCAAATTTAATTTTGCTACGGGGTTAATGCAGAGAGTTCAGGAAGTGCCGTATGAGAAAATATAAGTGCTGTTGCCTTGGCTTTTGGCTTGCTTAGTTGGGGACATTTAATATTCAAAAATACTATTGATCTGCCTTACTTAAGGTGGACGATGATGCAATTTTCTTCTGGAAACAAACTTTGTTGTATTATTTTCCTGTTATCTTCGTAAAGCTGCTTTGAAACATTCTGTATTGTAAAAAGCGTTGTATAAATAAAGCTGACTTGACTTGTAGGCTGCTGTGCCTGTTAATGTTTGTAAATAACATTTCAACGAAAAGCTCATTTGTTTGTCTTTTCTACAGCACTTTATTTGTATTCAATATCGTCTTGTCCTTTTAATATAAGGAATGCAATCACTTCCCCAGAAATCCTTTTTCATCTGTACATTAAGAATGTCTGCCCTCCATACATATGTTAGATGCCCTGTCGACTCCTTGCTTACAAAGTTACACAACAAATACATATCTGTT
The DNA here is from genome assembly GCF_963993115.1 of Abramis brama. Taxonomy (NCBI): domain Eukaryota; kingdom Metazoa; phylum Chordata; class Actinopteri; order Cypriniformes; family Leuciscidae; genus Abramis; species Abramis brama. The sequence continues at coordinate 1,313,894 of NC_139975.1, forward strand.
TAAAAAATATGGTAACAAAATGGCATTTAATATTTCTGAGTACATTTTTTTTTTAATGAAATATGTCATGTAAAAATGGCCTATACCCACAAGCACATGAACACAAATACAGGTCTTCATATGAGCTCCTAATGCTCTTTATTAGAAACACACTCACCTGGACGCGTGTATCAGCACTGGATCTGACGGACAGCTTCAGTCTGAGAGAGAGATATCTGACTGCTGCCTTAAATACAACTCCAGAGAGGCAAACACACCCACGAGCCTCAAGGCAGAACAGTGGACTACATGCACAACTTATTCCAACTCGGGAGTTTCCGTATAGTTTTCTGCGCACCTACTCGAGAACACAGATTATTACTACATTATGGCTGTTGTGTTGCTATAAATTAAAAAAAACTCTCTCATAAAGAGACAGACATCAGTGCAACCTTGTTACCAGATATAGGCCTACTATCCATTATCAATCGCTTTTTTACACTGTAAGTAGCTGGTAAAATAAGAATCATTTGCGTTTCCATGCTTCCCTAGTTATTTTTTATCAATAAAGTTTTAAGCTACTTGTCCAGTCGGGCATGTAAAATTCACTTTCACACTCTTGCCCCTTCAAAAAAAAAAAAACTTGTCCCAGACAATCAAACAGGCGTTAATGTCAAGCCCTGAAATGCAAAGTTGAACCAAAGATAGCCGTTGTTAAATGTGTTGATCAAATTAAAGACTTACAGTGATAAAAATAATAGGTTAAGCTTATCATTTTACCTTCTCCTTTTTATCCATTTTTGGTCATGGGACAGACTTAAATAGTTGGAGGGTGAACGGTTGATATTGATATCATATAATAATCATTTAAAATGTTACAAAAGTTAAATAAAAACATTTTTGATTATTTATTTTATTACCCCTTAAAAAAAGGTTCCTCTGAAGGTGCAGGAACCAGACTGATCCACCAAACCAGAGACTGTGAAAGACAAGATCATCCAGAGACTCGGTGGTTCTGGACTCTGTGGTTCTGGACTCAGTGGTTCTGGACTCGTTGGTTCTGGACTCGTTGGTTCTGGACTCGTTGGTTCTGTTTATAATTAAATATAAATGAATGTTTCTGGTGTATGATGAAATGATGTAAAGTTGAATGAAACTGCTATCGTGGCTTCAATCTGGCAAGAGAAGTGCGGATCAGGTGTGTTTCCCTTACACTCGCTGCTTCACTACTATAGTAGGCTACGATGCATCGTTGAAGAAATCAACTGGATAGCCTCGACTGTTGCCCAATACCATATTGTCACAAACTGGTTGTTCAACCACGACGGTTAATGTGTCATGCAGGTGTTAGAATAATACGGACATGGAATCTGAGGACTATTTCTCATTTTTCTCAGTTATTTTGCTTTACTTCCAGATTCAATCATAGGCTTGTTCTTATGGTTCTTACTCACTAGAGCTCATGCACACTCTTCAAAAACTATGCTTTAAATCTCTTGACAAACTAAAAGACGTAAATTACATTTGTATGTATTCTAAATAAATGATATAGATTGACTCCCTGTGCCAATGCATTGATGAAGTCAACAGTTGGATGTGCCAAAACTTTCTTCAGTTAAACAAAGACAAAACTGAAGTCATTGCGTTTGGAAACAAAGATGAAGTTCTCAAGGTGAACGCATACCTTCACTCTAGGGGTCAAACAACTAAACATCAAGTCAGGAATCTTGGTGTGACACTAGAGTCAGACCTTAGTTTCAGTAGTCATGTCAATGCAATAACTAAATCAGCATACTATCATCTGAAAAATATTGCAAGAATTAGATGCTTTGTTTCCAGACAAGACTTAGAGAAACTTGTGCATGCTTTCATCACCAGCAGGGTGGATTACTGTAATGGACTCCTCACTGGCCTTCCCAAAAAGACCATAAGACAGTTGCAGCTCATACGGAACGCTGAGCAGAACCAGAACATATGAACACATCACACCAGTCCTCAGGTCTTTACACTGGCTCCCAGTTAGATTTAGGATTGATTTTAAAGTATTATTACTGGTATTTAAATCACTCAATGGCCTAGGACCTCAATACATTGCAGATATGCTCACTGAATATAAACCCAGCAGATCACTCAGATCATTAGGATCACGTCAGCTAGAAACACCAAGGGTTCACTCTAAGCATGGCGAGTCCGCTTTAGCTATTATGCTGGAACTGCTTCCAGAGGAGATCAGATGTGCTCCTACAGTCACATTCACATCCAGACTCAAAACACTTCTGTTTAGCTGTGCATTTACTGAATGAGCACTGTGCCACTGTTCGTCTGACTGATTGTACTGCCATTTATTTTATTCTTAATTCTAAACTGTTTTAATTATTCTTATTTCTTTTGTTATTTTAATTTCTTATATGTAAAGAACTTTGAATTACAATTGTGTATGAAATGTGCTATATAAATAAACTTGCCTTGCCTTGCATTATTAGATGTTGTACAGATGTTGTACAGTTTTTGTCTTATTGCTATACATTTTTTATATGTATTACTATATTGCCATACATGGTTCATGCATATATTTCAGAATATTGTAAATGTATTGTTTAAGATATCACTTTATATCCTCTAATATATTCACATATATTTTTGTTTCGTAAGGCACTCTTCCTTGTCTCCTATATTTTACGTGGATTGTTTGCAAGTGTTTTGACACTCTGCCTGGCATGACTACGATTCTGGATTTTCCAATAAAGGTGCACTTGGATCTTACTTAAGCCTCAGACGAATCCGTGACAAAAAATACAAGAGACAAGGGAGAGTGCTCAGACATGCAGTGTGACAATAACAAAACCTTGATGAGAAATGACAGAGAGAACATGGTATAAGTAGCGGGAGACAAACAATGTAATGACAAACAGGTGAATGCAATAATTCATGATGAGTCCGGGCAAAGGATTATGGGGACTGAAGTTCATGGCTGAGTGGCAAAGGTCAGAGAAGGAGTGCCCTCTAGTGGTCAACCTAGGCACACCAGCTAGTGACTGTGACAGACTGTTTATGGACAGGTTATGGAGTCACAGCATATTTCAGCTACGAGTGAAACGCAGGGCGGCGTCTGAAGTTAGAAGTTCCTCCGCTGAACATGACACAAGCTCCGGCATGAGATCCAGTGTCGTTACGGTGGAGACAGGACAACAGAGACTGGTCCATTACATTTGAATTATTTAGGGCCTGTTTGTTTTTTATTTAAGGGGCTACTGGAGGAGTTTTGAGATCTATAGTCTGATAGACTTGACCCTCCCTTCGCCAGCAATACATTTTTCTATGACCCTCCAAAATGATTGTGAAAAAAGGCATGACCCTCCCCGATAATTTATTGATTACTTCTGCACTGGTTTGTGCTTGACAAAGATGTTCAGATATCTCTATGCCTAGTAGACCTACACCAAACGTTCATTAAAAAGTGTCCTGTACAGGGCTGTACAGTGCGACATATATCTACCAAAAGATTGGTCTGTGCGATGAATAAATGTGCCACTGTAGCACGCATGCGATACAGTTTTCTAAACTCCGTTACTTGTGTTTGTTTTCAGACATGATAACAGTCGTTTTATACTTGTAGTAAAGCGATATCACAATTTTTGATCATGGATGATTTAATGTCTCCACGATCTGCTTTTGAAGAAATATGGTAGTATCGCGCTACAGCGCACATTCTATCAGCTGCAGTTCTGGCACCTCAGTCCCAATACTGTAAAACTCCACGTACATTCACATCACATGTTAATGCAGCGGTAGAGTTACACTCACAGGACACTGCACTTATTCGCAATCACAAAAGTTCATTATTTGCTCGTGCTTTAAAGCTTTGCCGGGTAAACATTTCATTGGTGTTCTGTTCTGGCATGATGCACTTTTTCTGAGTGCGTGCGCGCAAACTGTCAAACAGCGCCAAACTGGACTTGCGTCTGATTTTTGTTGGGTCAGACCCATCTGCTAGCCGAGACTGAGAGAGCTATGGAGCTACATGGAAAAATATGCACCAAACAAGCCACTTTGAAATTTTGCTGTTTTCATGAATACAAAAGTTGGGTGACCCTCCCCCTAGGCTAAAAAAGTTGGATGACCCTCCCCTCTACAAAGAATAAAAAGACATGACCCTCCCCTATTTTCCTCCGGTGGTCCATAAATACAGAACTGTCCCTTATAAATGTTTAATGTTTTACTTCTAATATTTGTTAAACAAGCTTAAATGTAGGCAATATGTATTCAAAACTATATAAAATATGTTATACTGTAAAATATGATCAAAAATAAAGGAATTATCATGCAAACCAGTGGTTGTGTGGAGCATTTTTTTTTTTTTTTTTAGTTTAGAGGATTAATCTGTAAACATTAATTCATGTATGAAGTAAAATATATACTGTATATATAAAAAATACTACTAAAGTAAAAATGAATCAACCCATTATGCTGGGTTAAATAAACTACCCAATTTGCTGGGTAAAATTAACCCAACATGTGTTCTGTCCTATATTTACCTAGCCCTTGGGTTGTTTTTAACCCAGTGTTATTTAGAGTGTATGCTGAAGAAGACTTGGCTTGGGAGCTCTGCTTCTCCATATTAGAACTCAGTTCCTCATTCTCCTTAATCTATTTACTGTGGCTTTAATTGATTTAAATATATTTTTGGACCTGTTCTTTTGAGGGGAAATTTGCATACTCTAGAAATATGGCCCTCTTTGCTCATTAGTAACATACTGGGAGATTATCAGGCATTATAAGGAGGTGGTCTCTCCACTATATCTCCAGTATCATGGTCTTCTTTTTTCTAATAGAAATCTGTTCTAATCTATGCTTTTTAACATTTATTACTGACACAGGATGCATTTTTTCCCCATTAGCATTATTGTTGTAAAACTGTGTCATATTAGTAATAATGTAACTATATTCAGAGAGGTGTCACAAACATTGTCACAGCAGAACGGGTGAATGTGTCACATTTGTAAATCAAAGCAGTCTTAAATCTGACATCATTCTGAGTAATATCAGGATTGCCACTGAAAGTCTTAAAGGGTTAGTTCACTCAAAAATGAAAATTCTGTCAGTAATTACGCACCCTCATGTTGTTCCAACCCTGTAAGACTTTCGTTCATCTTCGGAACACAAATTAAGATATTTTTTATGAAATCTGAGAGCTGGCTCACTCCTTCATAGGCTTCTAGGTAATCGAGATCTGTCATCCCAGAAAGGTTAGTAAAGACATCATTAAAATAGTCCAAGTGACTACAGTGACTCAACCTTAAGTTTATCAAGCGTCGAGAATACTTTTTGTGCGCAAAAATAAATAAATAACGACTTTATTCAACTATTAATTTTCTTCCGTGGGCCACTGAGTGAGATCATGAGAGCCATGTGCGAGAAACTGAGACGATCATTTGATGGGAAAGTGTGAACGGTAAGCCATTCATTTTGCAGCATTGGTAATGAATGAATGAATGAATAAATGAATAACTTTATTGGTCACTAGTCACAAGTACCAGCGAAATTCCGCCATCAACCTGTCCATACAAACATACATACAATATGACAAGGGGGTAGACAGGACAGGAAGACAGAGCATTTTAGGAAAGAATACAGCATAAACATGAGGAGAGGTGAGGAGAAAAAAAGGCCACCCCCAGACTACGCTCCTGTAAGGAGTCCAGTTTGGGGACAGTAAAAAACACCTCAGCAACATTTGCACATAATCAGTACACAACATGAACACACAAGACTTGCAACAGGGGAGGGTAGTGGGGGATGGAGGTAACCCAGCACAAGCAAGCAGCCATCCGGTTCCTGCAGCCATTCTTCGGCGCTGGTCGGACCCGCCTGCCAGACTGGTGGTATGTAGCGTCGAAGGCGAGGGATGGGGGTATGGGGTGGTGATTGCATATCTGTATATATGTAGTGCGTGTATGTGTAGGCCTGGAGAGCCGCTGCGTCTGGCATCCTAATGTAGCCTCAGTCCGCAGGATGTCATTGCGAAACACAGCAATTGTTATGGAGACAGCCTTGATCAGGTCCCAGACAGAGTCAACTATCAGCAGGTGTTTGTGGGGGATGGGGGAAGGAACGCAAGAGCGTCACGCTGCAGTGCTCCACCGGGGGAGTTGTAGTCCCAGCAGCAGCCTCGTCCAAGGCCAGTGCTGGTTGAGGGGGGCCGAAAGCAGATAAGATTGTGGTTGTTTGGTCTTGAGACGAGAAGCTGCATTCAATTTACACGGCTATTCTCCTGGCCCATTTTGGTCTCCGAAACGATCCATTTGCCTTTGCAAAGCTGTCAGCTTCTCCAAGATGTTATCCATATTTTGGTTCATAGTCACCAAAGTCACAGTCTGAGTGCTGACAGCTCTGCCCACTGCTTCAATCATGACGGGCAGCCTTATGGGGTTTTGGACAGCTGTCACCGTCTTCTTAATTCCTCGATAAACCAGGGCAATGCCTAATCCAAACAGCAGAAAACCTATTATCATGGTTCCAAATAGGTAGATATCTTCAATGTCCTCCACGGAAAGAGCCGCCAGACACACGACCCGCCACCTCTCCCACGCGTCAATCGTGTAGCCAGCTGCGAACGTTCCGGCAGGGCAGTCAGGTTCCCCCGAACCCAAGCTTCTCGTCGAGAAGATGGTGTCAATTGCGTTGAGAGACCAGTTGATCAAATCCATAATTTCTTAGTTTGGAGAGCAGTGCCGAGAGAGTCTCTCAAAGTACAAGTAGACTATACGAGACGAGAGGAGCAAAGCAGGGGAGATAAGGGAGAGGAGGGTAAGAAAATGCGACTGCCTTCGTTGAGAGCAAGAAGAAGAAGTGGTAAGGCACTTTTAAGTTTTCTCGTTGGTTCCCTTTCAATTCAGTCACGTTCGACGTAGTCGGACACACAGAGTGATTGGGATCACGCTTAGAGAGCCTGTCATCTTCAAGTATTGTAAAAACGAGCCAATGCACATTGGCGTGCGTGAACTGCATCACACGCTCCGCCCCGCAGAGCGGGTATAAATACGGAAGTGGATGCACACACCAGTTGTCTTTCGGTTCGGAGCCGATCGGGTTTCTGATGTCTCTGAAGAGTGTTGTGTTTACAACGAGCGAGTGTGTCTGTGTTCTACTGGAAGACTCTCCCAGTGCTGGTGTTTCTACAGCGAGTGCAGCGGTGATCGCGAGCTTCTGGCTCTCAGCTGCTGTTTTAACAGCATCAAATTTATGAGTTGTTGATGGTTGGTTAGAGGGCATAGAAGTGAGTGCTTCATTGTTTCAGTTCGCTGTTTCAGTGTTGCCGCGCTCATTCCCCTGTGTGCTATGGCACTGGTGCGGTAGGGCTCTGTCCCCCTCTGACGGTCACGATACCTGCATCACGTGTTTGGGCTTACAGCACACTGAATCAGCTCTCGTGGATGACTCATGTTCCCACTGAGGGAATATGGTCATCTCGGTGTTGAGATCGAGACTCGCCTTCGTTAAACGTGAAGGTGGAGTCCCCACTCCCATGCCCCGCTCTAGTGCTTCTTCTGGGCCAACTTCCCAGAAGAAAGCTGGGTCGCTGCATAAGTTGGGTGATCTGAGGAATACAGTGAGGAGTAATCCGCCCAGCAAAGCCCTGTGGATCCCTCACTCCTCCTTCACACCGCAACTGGTGGAGCTCCCCTATGAACGCGCTGGTCCCTCTGTAGTGGACCGACCAGCCGATTCATTCGGGGCCCCTGCAGAGGACAGGATATCCATCGCAGCATCGGAGGGAGAGCTGGGCGGATTGGAACCGCTACCTCATGGAAGGGGGATCCTTGTCTCCCCTCTCCGGGGCACAAAGGTCCTGCCTCGGCGGCCCGCTGCTGCCTCCACCTGTCCGCCTGGGGCAGCCACGTCAGCAGCCTCCACCTAGGCCTCAGCGTGGACCCGGCCGCAGACGGGGCACCCAGCCAGGCGCTGCCAAGCCAGGTGACCAGAGTCAGCGCAAGCGCTAAGAGCAGGCCACTCAGGGATTGAGGAGAGAGCTCTTGGAGAAGGTCACCAATCCACACCCTCCCCTCGGTGGAGGGCCGGGAGGAGTTCATTGTTTATGTGTGTGTCTGTTCCGCCGGGGGCTCTCAAAAAAGCGGCTCGGCTCACGAAAATGCAATGAGTTCCCACACTTGTTGGGTGCGGTTCGAGGACCCGGTCATGCCTTCTCACGCACTCTCTGCCGTCATGTAGAGACAGGTAAGTGTTGCACTACACACTCCCTTCGTGCCGCCTTCGGGCCTTCCGAGTCGGGTCCCTGTTCTATACCTCGCTGCCTCACCCGAGAGTATGTCTGTTGTACCCTTGGTACCCCTGGGCCGGTTCGTTGAAGCACTAAAAGGTGCTCCTGAACGATCCAGCCGGTTCCACCGTAGCAGAAGACTCGGCTAGGCGATTCAGTTCGCACGGCGTCCGCCCATGCTCAGTGCTATTCGTTACACTTCGGTGTCCATCCTACTGCCGAAGGATGCAATTGAGCCGTCCCTCCAGCCAATATGAAGACTGGCTTCTGTAGCCCGTACTTCATTGTACTCAAGTATGTGGTGAGTTACGACCATCTTGGACCTGTGTCTCTAAAAATCGGGCCATTTTCAAAGCTTTCGTTCAAGTTGCAAACACAGAAACGCATTTTCCATGCTCCGTCCCCGAGATTGGTCTGCAGCGTTTGACGTGAAGGACGCGTAATTTAGATCTCTACCTACCGCAACGCAGGTCATGCCTGTCTTCTTGTGTTCGAACAGTTGAAGTCTCAGTACAATTCCCTCCCTTCAAATGCTGCCGAAGGATAGTCCGACAATATGGGGCTAATGTTGAACAATGTTGAACGCCACAGCCAATCACGTCGAAGCGCTATAACATTTGCAGCCAATCAGAGAGCGCCATTCTTAACATTTTCTTATAATTTTCAACATTTGACCAATCAGAGTACAAGATTTTCTTATCATTTTCAACATTTGACCAATCGGATTACAAGGAAATGTCGACGGCACGTTTACGTTTATCACCGCTAGGTGAAGTCAGGAAGCTAGCCAAGTGTCAGTCAAGTTGCCGAACTGAGCCGAAGGTGTACGAAGTAAAGACATAATCCTCAGGGGCGTGTCAGAGGTCAAAAAGTTCAGTAGACGTTGAGCATCACTCTCACGGAAGTCAGACAGCATCATTTTAACGGCGGACCGCGAAACATATTTTTCTGTAACTTTTACTGTATTTTTGGACAACAGGTAAGAACACATAATGTAATATGTCGTGTGTGCTTTCTTTTTAAGAAATCATTTTTATTAATACAATTTTTGTCCAAAACGATTTAACCTGTTTTTACACCTACCTGCCAGCTGTACAGGGGCGACTGTAGTCTGCTTATTGGTCAGTTTCACCGTCTCAGGTGGGTTTAGTCACATGATCAAGTAAAATGGTGAAAGAACAATGTAACCTATGTGATCTCTCTTTCTTCTCTGGGCTCTGCTCTCGTATTCTCCTCTTCCTCTCTAATTGGGCTCTGCCATTATTGGTTAAAGGACACTCACTCTTGATCTTTTTCAACTGGCTATTGAAGCTACGTCTTTCATTCTGTATCTCTCAGGTAATATTCCACTTATGCACATTTAATTATACACGTATTATTAATTAAGTCATCATGCATCTGCTTTGTAGCCATTTCAAGTGTAACCTTCATTACTGTTAATAAATGCTTTATCTTACAAACTATGTGCATACTAGTTTTGATTTTAAGTCATTTTAAAAGGTTCCTGTTGAATTACAATATACTCACATTCTAGCAATACCTTTCCACACATTTTTCTATTCTAACTGTGCTTATTTCAATCTGTATAAATAGCAGAGGGTGGTCATACACAGAAGAAGATTAAGACAAAGAAAGAAAGCAGTTCCTTTAGTTATACAATGAAATATAGGAAGAATAGATATTTTCTCATTTACTAATTTTACATTTTTATATATTTTTTGCCAATGTGCTGTTACATTAAATTTGTCTTTTCGTTGAAATGTTTTGCCCTTTTTTAGTTTACCAAGCCACGATTTGGTGGGTCCCACATTGCTGCTGCAAAGCCAAATCTGAGTGTGGCTAGGAGACCGTCTCAGGTTGTTGACCAGCACAGCAGTGTCCAGTGCCCCTACACCAGCCCAGCACAGCAGTGTCCAGCGCCCCTACACCAGCCCAGCACAGCAGTGTCCAGCGCCCCTACACCAGCCCAGCACAGCAGTGTCCAGTGCCCCTACACCAGCCCAGCACAGCAGTGTCCAGTGCCCCTACACCAGCCCAGCACAGCAGTGTCCAGTGCCCCTACACCAGCCCAGCACAGCAGTGTCCAGTGCCCCTACACCAGCCCAGCACAGCAGTGTCCAGCGCCCCTACACCAGCCCAGCACAGCAGTGTCCAGCGCCCCTACACCAGCTCAGCACAGCAGTGTCCAGCGCCCCTACACCAGCTCAGCACAGCAGTGTCCAGCGCCCCTACACCAGCTCAGCACAGCAGTGTCCAGCGCCCCTACACCAGCCCAGCACAGCAGTGTCCAGCGCCCCTACACCAGCTCAGCACAGCAGTGTCCAGCGCCCCTACACCAGCTCAGCACAGCAGTGTCCAGCGCCCCTACACCAGCCCAGCACAGCAGTGTCCAGCGCCCCTACACCAGCCCAGCACAGCAGTGTCCAGCGCCCCTACACCAGCCCAGCACAGCAGTGTCCAGCGCCCCTACACCAGCTCAGCACAGCAGTGTCCAGCGCCCCTACACCAGCTCAGCACAGCAGTGTCCAGCGCCCCTACACCAGCCCAGCACAGCAGTGTCCAGCGCCCCTACACCAGCCCAGCACAGCAGTGTCCAGCGCCCCTACACCAAGCACCACTGTCTCTGTAAGTACCGTTAGTGGCATAATCCACGTTGTATTCTATGAAGACACATTCCACATCTGTGCATGTTTTAGAAACATTTGTATTCCAGGAAATCTTATCATAATGAAGTAAGAGCAATACTATACAGTACTATAGAATGTTTGAATGAAATAGATTATATATATATATATATATATATATATAGATTATATATTATATCAAATAAAAATAATTGAATTTGCATATTAACTGTCACAACTCACTAGAGTCACACAAAATAGTGCTAGCAGCTGACACAATTCTGAAAACTTTTGGAACAAATGTATACATTTTATTCTATTACCTTAAGTATGTATTTGACATCCAATATTTTCTGTTTTATGTGAGGGTAGTCTTGGATAGATAATGCGCTAATTAAATAAATGACCTGCTAGACTAAATGTTTTGTCTTTTTCCTTCACAAACTGCTCCTTCGGGGGCAATATTGCAATCTTCATCTGCAGTTCGACTGCATCGCTTGTGGTCGGAGACGTTGCCCCTAGAGGATCACAGGTGGATTGCCAGCAGGCTTTTTAAAATGGGGTGTAATAGCAATTTTCAGAAGTTAATAACAAACAGCATCAATGGTGTAAGAACTTTCAAGAGGCAAAATTGTTTTAAAGAGAAAAGGTTTATTTCAATGAGGATTCTTTTCACAAAAGCCGCAGCTACCCAGCTTTGAAACAGAATACCTGTAGACTCAATAAAGCATAGACATTTTATACAGTTTCTTGGCAAAAAAACTCCTCCTTCCAGGTTTCTTGTAAATTTCCAGAAAGATACCCCCTATCTTCAGCTAGTTCGGACTGGTTTCTACCCCCCGGTGCAGGTCACACTGTTCTTTGTCCCTGAGACACCCAAAGGCCTTCATCCATGACCTAAATTGCCTCCCGCTTCCCTAAGGAGAGGGCCTGGTGCTTCTTTTATTAGTTAAATAACCCTGTATTCTTCTAACCAAACTCTTTCTCGTGCTCAGGTATTTCACTATCTTCCCATCTATCTGTTTTATTGGCCTGCTCTTTCCTGTCCCCTCCTCAGCTGCTGGAAAACCTCACAGAAACATATGATTAAATGGAATTAACAGTTTGAAAACAAATGAATATAAGAAATACTGAATTTTTCCGTAACAGGGGCCCAAGGGAAAACCAGAGCTTCGAGACAACCTACAGCTCTGGTATTACCCACCACAGCCAGCACTTATATTAAATCAGGCTCCAGCTCCAGACAGATTTTTTTGCCATGCTCTGTTGCTGTGGATGCTGTACAAGCTGTGGAAGGTCAAGGTACTCTGTCCCAATTCTGCCTGCGGGCAGCATCAGCTGACAGGAGGCGTCTGCACAAAAGGGCTCGGCAGGTTTTGGACATCGACAGGATGTACAACATGGTCACAGAAACCCTCATCTGTACCAAGTGTAAAGCCTCGCATGTGTCCTGGAGTCAGACTGTCCTGCAACAGCTGGATCTGGGCCATCGCTCTGAGTTTCGGGTCATCCTCACGCGGAAGTAAGTACACTTTCATTCCACAGCCAGTTGATAGCCCGATATCACATATGTTTGCAAATACTTTACAAATCAAATATGTAAAATATATGAATGTGTGAATTTTGCTTTTCCTAAGGTATGCCTGTGATATGAGAGTCATTCGGCTCCTGGTCTAGGCAACAGTCCCACACGGGTCATTAAACAGCTGCGTGAGAACCACAGCGAGGAGTGGCTCCAGCGTCTGGCCCGGTACACCACCCAATGTGTGGACTTCCTCAAAGGACCCGGGGTTTCGCAAATAAAATTCTGCAAAAAGCTGCAAGTGGCTGCTCACCGTCTACAGCCAAGACATCCTGACAAGGCTGGATGAAATCCATGCAAGGAAAACATCCACGTATGGTTCAGTCTTGAAGATGGATTCCACTAAAAAGGTTAGCACTTGAGAGAAAGTGTTTACTGTTATATCATTATCAGAGCATGCGTATTATTCTACATGGTGTGATGTTTCATTACATTGCATGCTTCCTGTCATCTACTGCAGATCACTAAGAAGCTGGCTGGGACGGCGAGGGGAACAGGACTCTGGCTTACTTCTGTTGGCAATGAGTTTGGTCAGGTACTCATAAGTGTGCTGACAGCGCAGGAAGGAGCGGGACTGGACATGATGGTAGATGGTCTGGTGAAAAGGTACCAGCAGGCTAGTGTGGATCCACCTGCTGTTTTGTACGTGGACTGTGGCTGCTGCACTGATGTGGGTGAGACCAAGCTCAAGACCAGATTCAGAGGTTGGCCTGATCTCATGATCCGCTTGGACATCTGGCATTTTATGCGCAGGATTGCCATGGGGTGTAACACTGATGCCCATCAGCTGTATCCCATCTTCATGTCACGGCTGTCAGCGTGCATTTTTGAGTGGGATGCGGCTGATGTTTCTTTGCTTCGCAAAGCAAAGAGAGAGCTGTTAGTATCCCAGGGTTGGCCTGTGCTGTCAGATGAAGATGTCATCAAGCATCTTACCAGGGAGGATCTGCCACTCCATTGCCGGAGGAGGACCTGTGGAGAGGAGACTACCATCCTTCTCCTTGAGCGGCTGCTTACAGAACTCCTGAGCAGCAAGGGCAAAGACTCCCTGGGTGTTTCTCTCCTGGACCGAGAAAGGATGGAGCACATCTGGAATGTCCAGAAGAAGCATGTGAAATGCATTTAAGACCCCCCTGGTGTTGTGCTCTATATAGAGACGGGGAGCTTAAGCCCCTGGGGTCGGCGGTATCGCCGGCGATACCAGCTCGCTTTTTTTCTTATCAGTTCAAAAGAGATTCAAAAATACTCTGTTGACTTTGATTTTACAAACAAATTTCACACATCAATCGATCCTGTTAAGTGTGTATTATTTTTGTGTATACTCACAATAAAAACAAAGTGTTGTGCTTTTTGAAAAAATAAAGAAAAATAAACATGATGCGAGTTCTGCCTACTCTGTGTCAGTGAAGTCAATTCTGAAACGCGTCCGAAAATGAACTGTAACTCTGTAACTGCATACAGACACACAGGCATGAAGCTTGAATTCTCTTCTTTTAAATGAAGTAATTTTTATAAAAAAAACAAATATTCACAGTTTATGTAATATGTATGAAAAGAGAGAGATGTCAGTCGTTCTCATCTAAGGTCATTATGTTTTAATGTGACTCCGCCCACGGAGAGCGCGCACTATTCAAACGCAAATGTTTTGTTGTTAAAAATAAAGTCATCAACTAAGATGTTATAGTGTTTGTTAATATGATAAAATGTATACTTTAGTTTTTACAAAGAAAGATTACACTGGAAAATTGTTGTTGTTAAAATTTTAATTGTTGTAATTGTATAACCTTTTTAATAAAATAGCATATATATATATATATATATATATATATATATATATATATATATATATATATATATATATATATATATACACAAGGATAGATGTAAATAAACTCTTAAAAGGTCAATATAAGCCTTCTCTTTAAATAATTTTTATTGTGTTTTATTAGTGACACATTTGAGTAGAGAATATATTCCAAAACTTTCTGAAAATACAGTATGAGAACAATTAACTGCACAATTACTAGAAATGTTTACCTTGGATATTATGCAATTTGCAAGCACAATTTGTGAAAAAACAACAACAACTGTGTTTCCAACTGTGAACCAATTATATATATATATTGTTGTGTGAAACATGCAATTGATTCTGTTATGACTTATATAAACAGGCTTATATTGGCTATAATAATGCCCGTATGTAAAGGAAAACACTGTAATAGATTTCTTATAAGGGAAATCGGTAACACTTTAGAATACTGTTCCTTCATTAATGAATAACTACACGGGAACAAACGAGTAACGTATTATTAACATTCTAGTAACTACTATTAACTAACAAGAAACTCTGATTAACAAATTAGTAAGTAATAGTGCTCAGATGAATGTAGTAGTTCACTATTAGCTAATCAATAACTACTATTTTTTTCATACCTCCCAGAGAACTACTATCTACAGGTTCATAATTAACATGAATAATGTAATGGTAATGGTAACCCACTAGTAATGACTCAAGTATTATTACATCATTCTAAAGGAACTACTAATTATTTGGATCAGTATCTAAAGTGAAAAACATGATAACTACCTAATATTGACTGAAGTCATTGTAAGCTTTTGAGATTTTTGTAAGATTTTGAATATCAATTCCTTCCAATGGATTTGGTAACACTTTAGTCATTACTAGTGTGTTCCCATGATCTTCACTTTAGATACTGATCCAAATAATTAGTAGTTCCTTTTAAATGATGTAGTAATACTTGAGTCATTACTAGTGGGTTACGTTACCTTTTATTATAAATTATGCATTATTCATGTTAATTATGAACCTGTAGATAGTAGTTCTCTGGGAGGTATGAAAAAAATAGTAGTTATTGATTAGCTAATAGTGAACTACTACATTCATCTGAGCGCTATTACTTACTAATTCGTTAATCAGAGTTTCTTGTTAGTTAATAGTAGTTACTAGAATGTTAATAATGCGTTACTCGTTTGTTCCTGTGTAGTTATTCATTAATGAAGGAACAGTATTCTAAAGTGTTACCGGGAAATCTGTATGTAAAGGAAAACACTGTAATAGATTTCTTATAAGGGAAATCTTTTATTGGTTAATAGAAAAGACACTGAGAAATGTTTTTATTTAAAATTGTTTTATTGGTTTATAGAAAAGACACTGAGACATGTTTTATAAAATTGTTTTATTGATAAATTTGATTGGTTAAAGAAAAAAGACAATGTAAACCATTTGTGGAAAAATCATTTATTGAAGTAATACAATACTGAAATGACTGAAATGTATACTGTGTGTTAAGCATTTATTAAAGGAAGAAATAGGATAGATAGAAATAATAATATGTATTAGAAAGCATGTATTCAATGAGAAAAAGTATTACCTGGTTGTTGTGTTCTAGACCAAGAGGAGAAGACGGCAGAGGGTCCGAGCTCATAAGAGGAAAACAAGGCAAAGGAAGGCGTATTTTATGGAAGTTGTAAAAAGACTGAAGGAGTTGACAATAGTTCCAGATCTGGGATTGGATAAATTGTCTATATGTGATTGAATATGTAATGAAGGGGTGTGATGAAATGAATTATAAAAAAGTACAGTGAGACATATGAGAGGGAGATGCTGTGAAGGAAGACAGCCTCTCCCTTGTTTGATGGTCCAAGCCTGCCACCTGCTGACGAAGCTTGTGAACTGACAACTTTTGAACTTTATATTGATTTTTGATATTGTATGTAAAACAATTGTTATAGGAAAAATAAAATACTAATAATTGATATAAAAAGAACCAACTTGCCACAAGTCTCTGCTTTATAAAAGAGTTGAGCTGAACTAAACCACGGAGAAGTCTTTCGTCTGAATTGTGAGTATGGACATTTAAATACTTATTATTTAGAACGAATTTGACTTACTTTACCTTAACCTGAGAATAATTAAAATAAGGTAGAAGGTGTGAATATTTAATAACCATAGAGAGAATTAAATTGAACACCATAAAACAATATATATATATATATATATATATATATATATATATTGTCCTTGCATTCTTTCTTGTAGCTCAGTGACACACCTGAATGAAAGGCTCATTAAGTATGCAGCCCCATTATGCAGGGCATTGTATTCTCAGGTGTGAACTACTCTATATGCATGATGGTGTTGGATCGCTGACGTCCACTCGCATATTGCCTTAACAAACAAAAAGTGTCTTGCAAAATTTAAATCAATGTATTGTTTTATGTGAATGATTAGGAAGGACGATTTTCACATCATTTTGAAGAAAAAACTCTAGGCGACAAAATGCATTATTCAAAAGTCTTATTGACACATATTTAGTATGTGTTTTGTGGCCTTATTTCAGAAACTTTCATTTTTAGTTTTTTCAATAACCATGCATAAACATTATTCTCTCAAAAATACAAACATGTACATATATGTTGCTCACATATTATGGTAGCCCTGTTTGTGCTAAATAGAGTGTAATTACACCTTTGCCATTAATATGTTTATAAGCAACTGAATAAAGCACAAATGTCAGGGCATGTCAGAACATTTTAAAGGACCCCAAAAACACCTTAGACCCCAGAGGGTTAACCAAGGGAGGCGTGCTTCTGAAGACATACAGATGTGCCAGAGGCTCTCTCGAGCCCTGAACCGTTTCATCCCAGGTATGTCTTTGTCACACACACTGTGCATGTGTAAAGAAAGAGCATTACGTCTCTTACGGCATCGACTGCCATACATCACCCGTTCCTTGTCCCGGTCGTCCAGGTTCTGCCAAAGAGCGATTATGGTGTTGGCTTCTGGTTGGTCAGGCTGAGGGCTGTGTGGGCCCGGAGATCCACCAGATATTCTGCCAGCTGGTCCACATGTTGATAACCGGGACATTTTGGTAGTCAACAGCCTATTAAAAAACACAAACACGCAACACAATTATTACATCACATCTGTCTAATGCATAATTCCATAACTGATTGTGTTGTTTTGCTGTTTATCACCGTAAAGCTTCTTTAACACAATCTGTATAGTACAAAGCAGAGAGCGCCATTCTTGGCATTTTCTTAACATGTTCTTTACAAAGCACCAAAGAAATAAAGATGACTTGACTTGATGTGTATTTGCAGCTTACAAATTAATTTAGGTTGTACTTAAAATTTAAAATATGTGGAAAGTCTGGATTTAAAGCACTGGATGTTAATTCAAAACCTTTAATTATGGCGGGAAAAACATTAAATGAAATGCAATACAATGATGATTGACAGAAAATGATGAAAATAATTACATATCATATGTAATAGTGTATTGTGACCAACTCATGGAAAAAAATATTAAGCATATCAGCGATCTTTCAAAGGGTGAATAACATCAATAATGAAAAGGTTAAGGGTAGGATTAGTTTAGTGTGACAAACCCAGTTGTTAATTAACCCTCAGACGGTCTTCGTTTCAGAGTCACATCAGTCAGAAGTGACTGGAGGCCTAAAAATGAAACTTCCTCCATCCCAGTAAACCCAATGCAATTTATTTTTGTACTATAATATTTATTCTTTTTAATTTTGTATTTTGAGATCATTTTATTTAATTTATTAATATTTATGCAATATTTATGTTCTATTTTTGCAATTGAAATTAATAATAAAAAAATATATAAATATATGTATTTTTTAATTTTTTATTTATGTAGTATTTTGGTTTAATATAGAGTCTAGGCCTTCAAAAAAAAAAGTGTTTGAAGCAGATTAGCACCATCTGGTGAGAACCATCTGGTGAGAAAGCGTAGAACCATGGTGTAACCACTAGATGGCATCTACAGTTCTCTATGGAGAGGCATGTGAATTCCCCATCTGCTTATGGACACATTTATTTATTTTTTTTACAGAATTTGTAACAAAAAATGCAATTCATTCAATTATAACACTTTATGTAAAATTATATTACATTTTTTGGTAACACTTTATAATAACTGCACGCTATTAATCATTAGTTAAGCATTAGTAAACAGTTAATTCATCATTTATAAAGCATTAATAGACATTAATAATCAGTTTATAAATACAGCTATAAATGCTTTATTCTAGATGTATAAGTGTATCTATAATGTGTTTAGTAATTGTATTTTCATACTTTATTAATGATCAATTTATCATTTCTAATTGAAGTATTGCATTATTTACAAAGTAGTTGTTTAGGTGTTGTCAGTGGTTCATAACATTACTTAAAAAGTGTAAGTAAATGATAAATAAACTGTTTAAATACATATTATTATTCAGACATACAGTAATAGGTACTTGTGGTTTACTAGTGTGTTAATAACTGCTTTATTTAATTATAAAGTCATCAATTTATAGACTTATAAACTCTAAATTGAATCGATGAACTTTCTCATCTAGTTCGTGTTTAATTTGCGTATTATGGATGAAAATGAGCTGTTTTTCTGTGGCTTGTGTTGATTTAAGCCCAAATTGAAAATGAAAGTAAAAGTAAACATATCAGCTATCTTTCAAAGGTTGTTTAACACTATAAATTAAATGTTTAGTGTTTTTTTTTTTTTAATAGTGTAGTGTAACAACATTTGTTGTTAATTCATGTTTAATTTGTCCTTTAGCGACGAAAATGAGCCATTTAATGTGGCTTCCCGAGAGAATACAAAGGGATTGATGACTTCTTACTACATCTTCAGAAACGCTGAAGAATTTTTGAGGGATGAGTCAGTCCAGATTCCAGTTTTCGCCTCAATTGTTGATGATGCTTCAGAGTCGCTACACTACAGGTACGACTTTGACGGGATTGTGGTTCAGGTTGCAGATGTTAGCTATATCACTGCTGGGGTTCATTACCTGTTTGTCGGAAAAGTTGACGGGTCCAAAGTGTCCAACCATTGGCACTTGTTGAAGAAACATCTGGACCTTACACACTACAGTTCTGACGGGGTCAGTGCGCTCCGAAAAAGTGTTGGGACTGTCTTGGCGTTTGTTGACGGAGGATATTTCCTCAACCTAACCTGTGTCCCTGCTAATCCGAACACCGCTCACCCTATGTTTAGGAGTGAGTTGGTTGTGAAGGCCCATGCCATTGGCCTTATTAATGCCGTATTCAATCACTTCTCGTTGAGACTCAAAAGTCTGTCGCCACGAGATTTGGAGCGACCTACCATAATGAAGAATCCTCTCACAAACTTATGTAAGATGAATATTCTGCATGAGGATCAAACATTCATCCTACGGCTTTTCCACGAATCACTCCTGGCTGTGAATGAGGATATTGATATGGCGATCATTCTCACAATCAGTAAATTCGGTCAAAAGGATGAACGCCCCTTTGATCTCAGTAAGCTAGTGCATCCTAATGGCATAGTCAATGTATCGTACCATGTTGCTTGCAACATTCATTGTCAGGATCCAAGTGTTGACCTCATGTGGTCAAGATGTGGGCTCCAGGAGGTGGTTGGGGAACGTGGCACTTTGTTTCCAGTATACTCCAATGCTGAAAGTGCCAACTTTCAAAGTAACCTGGACCACATGCCAATGGATGTCAGCGATATCCTCAACCAGGTCGTGCGACATGACAATTGTAAGCTTAATTTTTTACAATTGTATGCAGTCACTCCTCACTGCCACCAGACCAGCCCTGCCAAACACCCTGTGAGCCGGGTGATAACAACATGCGATCTCCACATCGAGAAGCATCGGCGGATGCTTCTCAAGGATGCAAAGGCATATGTGGACCACATGGACGATCTCACAATCAAAACTAGTGCAAGGACCTTTGTGCGACTGGAGGGAGTTTTCCTTGTTTGGCCAGGGTTCCCTGAGGTTGTGGATGCTCTCAGTTTTTTCGACGTAATGATGCTTGACAATTTGCTTGAGACCGTACCAATGCTGGTACCGTTTAAAGACAACAACGATGGCCTTGGTTTAAGGCATGTTGTCCAGCCCATTGCTGCGTACCTGAGCAGCACGCTCCATGATCTTCTGCACCACCAGAAGGGGCTCGGGGGCTTCGAGAACTCGTGGAAGGCCTTCCAACTTGAATTGGCCCTAGAGTGTTTGTTTTTCGGACGGCCCATGTGTAAAACATCGAGGCAGTATGCCTCACCGCTTGGTGTCTGCTCTACAAATTCAAATAGCTTGTCCCGGATGAGGGGAGTTCTTGGCCTTAGTCCCATAGGCTCAGCCAGTGTCGGTGAGGGTCCTCCTCCACTGGATACATGGATTAAGGATGAATTCCAGCGTCAAAGAGTTTTGCGCCTCTTTCCACTCTCAGACTGTCTTCTGGCCGGTGCACAGATAGTTGGAGAAGAGCTGGTGAAGATACTTCTATGTGACTTACATGAGAGGAATGATCGTGTTCCTATGGACACGTGGAAAGGGCCTAACCGCCCTATTGGACGTTTGATTGACTGCCGGTCGGTTGGGGAGCTGTCACGCGAGGTCTGTGATAGCAGAGGATTCGGATATCCACACACCTTCGGCAGGGCTGTGGAGATGGTCACGTCCTTCAGTCTCGATCCAGTACGGAGCTTAGAATTTGGGTTGTCTAAGCTCAAGTTTTTCCCCAAAATAAAGTAC
Source organism: Abramis brama (assembly GCF_963993115.1). Taxonomy (NCBI): domain Eukaryota; kingdom Metazoa; phylum Chordata; class Actinopteri; order Cypriniformes; family Leuciscidae; genus Abramis; species Abramis brama. The sequence goes on from NC_139975.1 coordinate 1,334,924, forward strand.
TGGGACGAGAATCGTAACAAAAAAGCACGGTGGAACTTTAAGGACTATGTAGAGCTGTACCGTCCTACCCAAGTGCCATCAGCTGCATCACGTGCCGCAGCTTGTCTTGGTGACGTATGTGCAAAAATTGAAGAGCTAGACCTGTCGTACTCAAGGAATATGGTGAAATACAGAGAGCATGGTATGCCTTGGATGGAAACCTGCCTCGAGAGGCTGCCAAAGTGCATTCCAAAAGACCTCCAAGCAGAGATGCCGTAAGAGACTGCTGAGTGGACGCTTCAAAGTACCCAAGAGGTCCACTCACCCTGGAGTCGAGAGCACCACCAGATGTGTGCACTCCTGCTCAGTGGCCTGACTGTTGCCGTCTGGTGGAGACCATCTTCATCAGACTTTGCACTGTCCACCCAAGCCCCAAAAGAAAAGGCAAGGGATCCCTGTCGAGATGGTCTCTGATCCTGCAAGACTATCGCAGGATAAGGCAGCTTGTACTGGGCAACAGCTTGGGGATGGGAGGAACATCCATGCAGCTGGTGGAGGTTAACCAGAACACCCTGATTCAGACGGAGCTGTCTGTGCTGCTTCAGGGCATTCAGTTGCCTCAGCCCCTCCCTGAAGCTCATGAACCTCTCCAGGTTGCCAAACGTCTACGGACTGGGCTAGAACAACCAGGGGAGCAGCACCAGTACAAGCTACCAGAGAGCCCAGCTGGTCAGGCAAAGCAGAGGCAGACTTCTGTTGGGCGAGCCCCTCTCAGACCCAAGGCACCAGCGCAGAGTCAGATGTTGCTGACACCATCAGCACCTGGAGCATCACTGCAGATGGTGCCAAATGTACTTATGCCAGCAGCACCAGGTTTCCAGGGTGTGCCATTGTTTCAGGGTGTGCCATTGTTTCAGGGTGTGCCAATGACCCAGGGAATCCCAATGGTCTAGGGAATGCAACTGATACAGCCACTGTTACAACCAACAGCTGTACAGGGCACCCGCTTACCCGCTGCACCAGCTGCCAATCCAGACGCCATGCCCAAGAGACCCTACAGGAGAACTGTTGAGGCCAACACTTGTAAAAAATGTGGCCAATTCAAAACAAGTGCAACAGGACATAGCCAGCACAGGGGCAGGGTGAACTGGTGCACTGCCCACAGACCGAGACGCTTTCAAAAGAGGAGTGGCTAGAGGAAATGTGGAGAACCTTTTCCAAATAATGTATATAGCATCGTGTATATCATGTGAACAGTTGTTTAAATAGTTCACAATTGGTAATTACTTGTGTAGAATATTATTTAACATTTTAATTTATGTTTTTATGTTTTTTTAAACGTTATTTAACATTTTATTTCTTGTTTTTTTATTTTTTTTATTTCATTTTATTTATTTATTTATTTTTAAAACATGTTATTTAACATTTTAATATTCATTACTGTTCTGTTGGCATGATTGTAAAATAAAAACAAATTGGCAAGTAATTGCTTTTTGACTTTTACTTTCATATAACACTATTTCATAAGTACACTGCAGCAATATAACATTTGTATATAAACAGATAATTTGTACATTTTGTTATTCTTGTGACAGACATTTTTCAGCCTATTAGTTACTATTTAATGGGTTGCATCTTTGTTTATTGCATAATAATGCAAATAACATTATTTTTCATGAAAGAATATCAATAAAACACAACAAACAAATTACATATGTATATTTTATTAACACTGGAACAGTATGCATTCAAAAAGAATGCTTATTTAATTAAAAAATAAATATTACAAAAAGTTGGCTTTAGCTGGATTCGAACCCTTCTTCCCCACCTTTGTTGGACTATTGTTCCCCAGCTTACTCCTGGGCTACGGCTTCGCAGGACGACTTCCTTTCTGCACTGGTAGTATTTTGACGCCAAAATAGGTTAAAACAATTTTACAAGTATAAAACAAAAATATAGAATATTTGGAACAAAATGTATGCCATAAAATAAATAACTGAATTCTTCTTAATTAAAATAAATGCAGTCACTGCAGCTCAACAATAATTAAAACATAAATAATTTAATACAAAAAGAAGTGTAGGCATGTGATCAAAAAAAGAAGGAAACTCCTATCCTTTCCCCCTGATTCAAGTCATTAAAAGTTCACTGAGAATATCTATACATTACATATGATGTATATTGTGAATCTATTGTTAATTCCCTTTCATGTTTGGTATCATTTTAAATGTCTTCTAAATTGTTAGGAGAATTCTGTTCTCCTTTTTGGGTGGTGTCTCTTCAAGATATCTGATCATTCTCTCCTCTCCTCTCCTAACCCAATCCTAAATACCAAATTCATTTTCGACTTAGACTTTTAGTTTCAAATTTAGACTTTTAGTTTTAAATCTGACCCAATAATCCCTCCATACTATGCAATATCAGGTCCCTTAATGAATGTAGAATTGAAATTATGGGAATAAGGATTTTTACATTTATCCTTAATAAATGTTTTATTAGGGGTAAATAGTTCTCACTTTAGATTAAGTCACACAAAAGTCAAGGCAAGGCAAGTTTATTAATATAACACATTTCATACACTGGTTATTCAAAGTGATTTACATAAAAAGGATTTAAAAAAAATTATAAACGAATCCCAACAAGTGAATAGGAAATAAGAAGAACATTGATTAAAATTGATTTAAAATGTAATTAAAAGAATAAAAAGAGGACACATAGATGACAGTTAAACCTTAAATTTAAAACCATTTATACATGAGCATTTATTTACTATGATTTAATAACTTCTTAATGTTTTGATGAACATTATCACCTTTAATACATGGTTTAAAATACATTTAAAGTTGTTTGTTAAAGTTGTTGTCAAGTTATTAACAACGTATTAAAAAATATTAAGTCTTTACATATGAGCTAATATAATAAAAAAATTAATTAATTACAGTGACAATGAATGAAGAACTCACTAACGTGTATTTAGCCTCTTCATGTGTTAACGATACTATTAATAATAAACTATGAATTAACTGATGTGTTTCCATGGAAGGGTGTAAGACACAAAGTAATGGATAAAAAACTTATGATGATCAAAAAGATGAATACAAAATGAATTAATAAAGATTAAAATAATTATTTAATGCCGATTATTAACAGTAGGTTATTAATTATGCTGATACAGATAAAGCCCAAAAGTTTTACACAGAAAGCAAATAAAAAAACAAGCTTTTTATGAATTATGCATCAAACTACTTACTTTTATGCTTTGTATGTACTGTAATTAAAGCAATGCTTGCAGCAGATATATAATAATTGCTTAAGAAGTCAGAGGCATTTTCTTGTAGCCGGTGTTTAGGCAGGCGGCAGCGGGACTTCAGTCGGAGGTTCCGGCTTATCTGTAATCTTCAAATCCTTGCAGAACAACACCGGTTCTGATCCGAGACCCAGCTGGAACTGCCACACATACAGACGCTCGTTTGGCTTCAGCAGAAATGACAGTAGCTCTTCCACCACAGTCTCTTCATTCCAGTTTTTCTTCTCAGTGTTCACACTTGCACCTCCGTATTCTGCCGAAAAGGAGAGCTGCCACTTTGCAATTAACCCTGTGAGGTCTCCAGATGAGATCGTGGCTGACGCTGCTATCCTCCAGTTGTGTGTGATCTGGGACATCTTCTCCTTACTGTATCCAACCTTTTTAGTAACTTTCCTTTGCCATGTCACTGGTGTGGGACTGTCATTACTTGCCGTTTTAATGCTCACCCACTTGCTGAATGCTGAGCCGTTGGTTATGGACAGCCCGCCTGGCAGGAAGTTCAGAACATCGGGGTGAATGGAATAGACAGCAGTGCACTCATCTTTGTTGAGGTTGGTCCCTTTGTAGTATTCAACTCCCCACTTCGAGGCTGGCTTGAGGAAGTAGTAGTGATCTGGCAGACCCCAGTAATAGAGACTATCTCTGCAATTGGGATGCAGGGGAAATTCTTCAGAATCGGAGTCATTACTCAGGTCTGCTGTTCTTCTGTAAGTGCCCTTTCCCTGGAAGATGATGTAAAACCAGCTAAAGGCAGCCAGATAGTGGTCTCCGCCCCGACAGTTGGGATGAAGGGTGAAGACTGCAGATTCAGTGTCTTCTGTCAGGTCAGTGACTCTGCGGTATTCATTACCCTTAACAAGGCCGCATTAATGCACGGGCTTACCTGGGCTGAAGCCCAGGGGCCTCCCAAATCAAGGGGCCTCAGTCCCATGTTCAAGTTTATGATGAGCTGAAAAGGTCATATTGTTTTAACTTGTCAGATTTTGTCGCAGTATGTCGCTAGTCGCTTGTGGACGTTGGTAGTGCTGTCGCTCTAATGTTATTGTTATGGTGCGTTCGCACCAAACGCGAATAGAGCGTCTGGCGCGAGTGATTTCAATGTTAAGTCAATGCAAAGACACGTTTACGCGCGTCTAGAGGTCCCGCGGCGCGAATGAGGCGATACGGTGCGTGTCCACTACAGTGGCAAAAGTCCTCTCAGTGCCTAACGTCTCCGCTTTGTGGTGTGTCTGTTGCAAGTGTGTTTAATCGAAGTTTTTTTCAACACACGGACAGTATAATCATCAGCGATGCACGCGATTACATTTAGAAATAGACAAGCTTTGTTTCCAAATGCACCAAGCAATGATCCTTTAAATTGTATTAACTTTTATAAACCCAGCCAATATAATCACAATGAACACATCCAAAATAAAATCTTTAACATGTAGGCTATATAACAACTGCAAAGCATCTAATTTGTAAACAAAATGATTTACGCACTAAATCCAGCATAAACTCACTGAGACTGTCGATAGTTTCTTTTCCGTGCATCATTTTATTATATCCATGTTTGTGGTTAGTTACAGTCAAATCATATAAAACAGTGAAATCGCCCTTGAACTCTTCTGTCTTGCCTGCACTGCACTCGAGACGGTGACGGGAGCTGAGCTCCACTGAAAGGCTTCTTTCCTATTGGTTGTCGCTCACGAAAATCGCTTCTCATTTGCATAAAGTTGAAATTTAGTTGCTGCGTGTGGTTGTTAAATAAAGTGTCTTGTGTTTATGTCCTCAGTGATATGTTAATAACAATATTAAAATTGAAAACATTATTTAAAAAACTCACTGTTGTAGGTCTCGAAAGAAACTAATGCATTCTGTGATGTAGATTACCTAGATATTACACTTTTTAAAAAATGGAGGGGATGGGGGGCCTACAAAACAAATAAATAAATAAATGTTCAGATCGAATGGTTTGCTCTTAATCGTAATTTTTTTATAGATGGTTTTGAGCTATTTTTCACACTCTTTAAAATAGTCAAGGTCACATGTGAAGATGCACTCCTGTAAACAGTGTAAATATACTGTAGTGCAGCAGTGTGTATGTACAGTAATAGGTGTGATTTGCTGTTTTCTTTAGCACTTTTATGGAGGCATGTGGGCAGCAAAATGTAATTTGTAAAATGACAATACATTTCTGTATTTAAATTTACAGTTTTCATTCCATATGCAATGTTTTGATAAAAAATTATAATTCAAATTCAATAATATAAATTACATTTGCTATTTCCAACACTGCCTTTAACATATAATTTAAACATATATTTTAACATTTTAAAAGTTGCAAAATTCAAATGAAATTGCATTACAGAAATGATTAAATATGTTCAACATGTTCAAGCAAAAATAGCAAAATTATGATTTAAAGGTTATTCTTCCTTATTACAATTACACTCACAGTTAAGACACTTGCGATTACATTTTCATTATATGTCCTGCAATGAATGTAGTAAAATTGAATGGAGAATTAAAAAAATTAAAACAATAAAAACATACTGATAGAGCAAGCAATAATCTGAGACAGTTGTCTAAGTTTATTTCTGTGAGTAAAGTAAGCTGCTGCAAAGCATTTTCAATTTTCATTTTCAATTCTCCATTGAGTTTGGCTACATTCATTGCAGGACATATAATGAAAATGCAATCGCAAGTGTCTTAACTGTGACTGTAAATGCAATAAAGAAAAATAACATTTAAGTGATTTTGCAAAAATGTTTGCTAAACATATCAAATAATTTCTGTAATACATTTTAATTTAGCAAATAATTTGTTAAAATATATGCTTAAATTATTTGGCAAATGTAGTGTTGGAAATAGCAAAAAATAAATAATATTAATGAAATTGAATTATCATTTTGCTCCAAACATGGTAGGCACATGGAAGGCTATGGAAAATGTACATTTAATACAGAAATGCATTGACATATACATATTACATTTCAAATGTAATTTTGCTACGGGATTAATGCGGAGAGTTCAGGAAGTGCCATACGAGAAATTATCAGTTCTGTGAGTGCTGTTGCCTTGGCTTCTGGCTTGCTTATTTGGGGACATTTAATATTCAACAATATTATTGATCTGCCTTACTTAAGGTGGACGATGTTTTCTTCTAGAAACAAGCTTTGTTACATTATTTTCCGATACTGCCATTTTTGCCGGATCGGGTATCTCCAAATCCGATATTGTGCGTAGCCTATAGGCTACTATTCTGTGTTATTGTTAAGCCCCACAAAAGGCACACAAACATTATAAAGCGCCATAAAGTTTTCGTATTCTTTATTGCTGTACCTTAATCATGTTACTTTCTACAGGGTGTCTGTTAGATCACAAAACTGGAGTAAAGTCAGAGCAAATAAAAAAATATTTTGTAGTAACACTTTTCGGGGTTTGCACTTTGCAGACGGACCCTTCCCAGCAGCCTGCGCATAGAGATCAATGTATTTTGTCCATGGCTAAGGAAAGCTCGTTTCGAGGAAAATTAGGTTGTTGCTGCTGGTGTTATATGTGTAGTTATATGTGTTAGGCGTTATTTGTGTTGCAACAACGCTTAGTTTGCGAGTTATTGAACGCGGAAATCCGCGAAAGTGCAAATATAAAACCAACTTTATGTGTCTGACCTCCTCTTGCTGGAGGTTTCATGACAACAATTCCTGGCCTTCACACTTGTAACATATACAGTAGGCCTACATGTTTATCAGCAAAGCAGAAGTTATATTTGTCTCGGTTGCTTCATATACTCTTCTACCGAAACGCACTTGCGGCTATCAGCAGTTTAGTACTCTCTCTTAAGCAACATGTTATATGTAAAAATCCCTTATCAGCAGTTTTGCAAACTTCATCTCTCTTTAAGCAACATGGTATATGTAAAAAAACACATTTATCAGCATATATGAGTTACCCATCACACTTTCTTCATGATTTACCAGAAACAAACTCAGCCGGCGGTGTCAAGTTTCAAATGAAAGTCCACACCCTCCACTAGTTTGTCCGTTCTATATTTCAAACTATTTTCCTCAAAATGTTCTTCATCAATTGATTGTTTTATAAGATTCATCATCCTTATATTCAATCGCTCTTGTTTAATTATTCGCATCTCTTGCTGTGGAAACGGTTGTCTCCTGAGGAGGAACTCCCCGTCTTCTGTCTTCGTCGTTTCTTGGCTTCTTTATTTTCTTCTTTGTGTGGCGATACAGAGAGCCAAACAGTACTGAGGAGGTTATAGTCTAAGTGGAACCTGCCCCAAAAACACCGACTACGCCACCCTGGGAATTTCACCCAGAGAATGATTCTTTATTTCCTAATTGCAATACTATTAATCCCTTAAGGACACACAGGTAAGTAAACAATTCAGCCAGAGACGAGGTTCAATTTTTAAAAGAGATAACAAATTTTATTCAATAAAATAAAACAATTCAGAACACATTCATACTTGCTGCTGAGGCTTACCAGTGGAGGAGAAAGGAGTCACAAGGCACGAAAGAATCCCAGGAAAGGTCACCACGTGAACACACACAAACACTGAAAAACACAGTGAACACAGCAAAGAAAACGGGGTAGACAACACAGCACACAGGAGGGGGATACCACCACCCAGACACCAACACCACCACCTTCGGCTCTCAGCAACTGAAACAGACACACACGATCAAGGGAGATTCACTCAACTCAAACAAAAAAAAGACAAAATAAACATGGATTAAAGTACAATGAAACCTTGGACAAGGAAAACGAATTCAGTAATAAGACAGAAGAAAACAAAATATAAATAAAATCTATTAACTGGATTAGTTTATCTAACGAGATAAACTAAAATCACTGATAAAGAAAAAAAACTAGAAACACAAATTAACTAAATTAAAAACAAAATAATAAAAAAGAAATATAAACACTTAACTCAAATTATAACTGTAAAGAGCCAACCCCTTCAACTGCTTTCAAACAATTAAAACACTGGCCCACGTCAAACTAGAGGCTTGCACAGTCAAACGTACGGCCGTGAGTGTCCGGTGGCCGTGATTGCCCAGTGGCCGTGAAGGCAGAACGGGCAGGCAGCGATCGAGTAGAGTTGATGATACAATGTTCAAAATCTGCATTAAAAAAAAGACAGCTGTACAGTGATCGAGTGACGTTAGAGTTGCTAGTACATAATGTTCAAAACACACAAGGAAACAGCTGTCCAGGACGAGCAGGTAGTGCAATCGAGTAAAATTGCTGGTATGAATGTTCAGAACGTACACATTAACATCTGTCCAGGGCAGGCATGCAGCGATCGAGTAGAGTTGATGATACAATGTTCAAAATCTGCATTAAAGAGACAGCTGTACAGTGGTCAAGTGACGTTAGAGTTGCTGGTACGTAATGTTCAAAACACACAAGGAAACAGCCGTCCAGGACGAGCAGGTAGCGCGATCGAGTAAAGTTGCTGATACAATGTTCAAAATATACACGTTAAACAAGCAACACTCCAGGACGGACGTGCAGAAATCAGATGACGTTAAGGTTGATTGTACAATATTCAAAATGTGCGTTAAACAAACAGCAATCCAGGCAAAACAGCAGCTAGAGAATGAATGCTCTGCAACTGAAGTCGATCTCCCGTTGAACCAGCCCGGTTCCTGTTATTTATTAAAAAAAATGAATTAACCCCAAATCAAACAAATAAATCCTGCACTATATATCCTACATACCGATCAAGCAGCGTTTTGTATCACCCAGGAGGAGGCAGCTCAAAGGGTACAAACAGTACAGGCAGCTTTCAGTAACATCCGCTTTTGAATGCGTTGAACGACGGAGTGAAGGACTAGCCCGCCAACCGGAGATCTATGAGCGTTCAATGCATAGTGAACATAACGGCAGCTGATAACAATGGAATAAAGGCAGCAACAGCAGAGCCACTACTTTACCTGTAGAACAGCAGAGCAACGCATGGAGTGAGTGACCCGGAAGTATGACGCACTTCCGTCACCAGCGAGCAAGAGAGCAGTCAAGAGGCCCACTACCTGTATTTATGGGGGGAAGCCTGTGGCAGTGATTGGCCAAAAGAGTGCCAGCTCGTTACGAGTTAACTCATACTGCCACATTTGCTTTGTCTTTTCTGAAGATTTGCTACAAATAAATCATCCAAATTAATCTCAAGCTTGTTTGTTCTAGTTTTTTCTTTGCCCAGGGAATTTACAATGGAAGGACACTCATCAAAATTGCCGACAATGTGCAAGTGTGTTTGATATATGGACCAAGTTAACATTTTCACAAACAAACAACACAATTTCAATTTATTTTATAGATAGACCACTTCAGCCATGGATGTGGACATGGGAGAGCAGTGCTCTACTTTATCCACCCACATTTTTCCTACTGGTCGGGGATCAAACCGGCAACCCTTCGGTTATAAGCCCGAAGCCCTAACCAGTAGGCCACAGCTGCCCCTTTGCTGACTTTATTGGCCTAAAATGACAATTTTATGTAGGAAACAACACACTGATAGGTTTTTTATGTTCATTATGTGTATTATGTTATTTTACTTACCTGTGTGGTTATTTTTGTCATTTTGCCCAATTTAAGTTATATTTGTGTCTTTGGCCTATATGTGGAGATGAAAAGCACATGGTAATTAAATCTACATCACATTTGTTTTATAGAGAAAAATAAGGGTGATTATACTCAGAGGCTGTTTCTATTTGTTTCTTTACATCAGATCAAATTCAGTGAAACCGCCGCCTGTTGTCCCGTGTCTGTCTCACTACTACACAACGTAGACAAGTGTTTATAACTGGTGTCGCGAGCCACCGGTTACACAAACATACCAGATATACCCTCAGGAAAGCCATCAAAACAACCAAACACAAGTACAGGGATAAGGTGAAAAGACAGTTTGACTGCAACAACACTAGAGGCATGTGGCAGGGGATCAACAATATCACAGGTTTAAAGGGGAAGAAGCTAAATACATTATACGCCAGACTTTCCTGGTCTCTGTAGCTGATGTAACCTGATCCTTCCAGTGAGTAAATATCCACATAACCGCAGGTCCATACTCAGAGCATGCGCACAGCAGCTGTTTTTACTGACATTTTCAATCTCCCCCTCTCCCTGTTACACTGGATCCACTGCAGTTTACATATCATGGCATCTACTGATGTCACATAGTCTACACATTACACACTGTCTGAAGTCTGAACAGCTGGATTCTGGACAGGCAGACGGCAATTGATCAGAAAGGATAACAAGACGACTTCTTCTCCTCAGGGCTGCGTTCTCAGCCCACTCCTGTACTCCCTCTACACCTACGACTGCACGGCTCTAATGTCATCATCAAATTTGCTGACGATATGACTGTAGTAGGACTGATCACCGACTATGATGAGACAGTCTACAGAGAGAAGTGAGCACCCTGACACATTGGTGCCAGGAGAACAACCTTTCACTCAATGTCAGAAACACCAAAGAGCTAGTGGTGGACTTCAGGAGACAGAGCGCACACCTCCATCACCATCAATGGCTCGACAGTAGACGGGGTCAGCCACTTTAGATTCCTTGGCATTAACATCACAGAGGACCTCACATGGCCAGTCCACACAGAGGCAGTGGTGAAGAAAGCACAGCAGTGTCTCTTCTTCCTGAGACGGCTGAGGAAATCTGGAATGAGCCTCTGAATCCTCAGCTCGTTCTACATCAGTACATCTTGACTGGCTTCATCACTGCCTGGTGTAGGAACAGCACCCTCACATTGTTGGATGTGAGCATCCCTCCCTTCAGGACCTCTGCACAAAGCAGTGTGCCTTCAGCACTACATTTCCCAGAATCCTTCCTGGTCCACCACTGTGACTATCATTTGAGCTGCTTATGCTCATCACTCACCTATCTGAAGATCCTCCAGATCACTATGGGATGAATAGTATCAAAATGATTAACAACTGCAAGCACAATTATTCATGAACTTGTAACTATTCATAAATGTTGCAGATATGTTTTACTATCCACAACCAAATGCCTTTCAACTTACGCGTGCAAAATTCTAAATTGAACGCACAAATCAAGGCTTTGCGTTCTCGAGACACCAGGCACTGTTTTGTGTGGATGAGCAGCCGGATCACGTTGACGGTTTTCAGTTAGAACGGTGTCGTGTGAGCGGCCCCTTAAGTTAATAACTAATGATCTTTGCAATGCAAGTAAATCAGTCAATTAAAACTAACTTTAGCTGGACAATAACTTTATTCTAGAGCTGCTGTAAAGCCAAAACACTCTCTGTTACAGTAATTTCCTGTTATCACTGTAAAGCTGCTGTGAAACAATCTATAAGGTGATTTGACTTAATAAAGATCCACTGTGCCTCCTGTCCTGTGTTATGACAATACTCTACATCGAACATTATTGTGCATATTTGTAGACTTTGTGTATATTATGTGTACAGTATATTGTACTGCATAAATCCTGTGTATATTTATATTGTGTGTATTCTGTATTACGTGCATGTTGCAGGCCCCTCCTCCGGAGACCCGGCAAACAGATTACTGTAAATACAGAAAACAAACAAGAGAAACGGGAATTGCGCTCTGGCTCCCGTCAAACATGTGACTATGGAGGCTGGTGTCTCTATTTTATTGTTTCGTGTAATAGAATCGCCAATAACTAGTGCACAATCAGCAGGATTGGGGAGAACCTGTTTAATGTTGTAATCGGAATGTAAGAGCGGTGTTTTGTCCCACGATTACAGCGTCTCACGGTCACCCAGTTGCCCTGCTGCACGGGCTCTACAGCCGGAACTGAACAATGTACAGAGTTCACTAAGCTAGTCGCATCCAAAGCAGTTTTAAAGCCCTTGCACTCTTACTATCCTCAATTAAAGTTTGGATGTGTGTCTCTATTTCTGAAATCTTCTCTGTCAGCCTGACTGTCTCCCTGCATTTATCACATGTAAAGCCCTCAGTGCTGACAGAGAAGGCTATGCTATACATGTGGCATGAAGTGCAAGTGACAATAACAGGACAAGATAACATGACTCACCGTCTTTATTGACTGATCCCTTAATGAACGAATAATTGAAAGTATGGGATACCCAGAATAATCAAATATCTCAATTAAATCATAAACAATATTTATGATTATTTTCTAATAAGAAACACAATCTAAATGTGATAATCATTTGAAATTGGAGTCAGATTAAGCACAGCGATAAAGAATTTAAACTAAATTCTAAAAATTATGTGAACTTCACTGGAGCGCTGAAAAGACATACGCATTATACCTTCGCTGACTACGTTGTATTCCGCAGTTGGGCCCACGAACATCATCATTGTGACAAATGCATTTTAATAAAGATTGATTTTTTTTTCTGGCAGTACAGAAGAGGAAGAAGTGTTTGGGTGTCAGGAATAAGGATTTTCGTATTTATCCTTAATAAATGTTTTATTAGGGCACTTCTCACTTTAGATTCAGTCACACAAACATCAAGGCAAGACAAGTTTATTAATATAGCACACTTCATACACAATGGTAATTCAATGCTTTACATAAAAAGGATTTAAAAAGAATCATAAACTAATCACAACAAGTGCTTAGGAAATAAGAAGAACAAAGAATAAGACTGATTAAATTTGATTTAAAATGTAATTAAAAGAATAAAAAGAGGACACATAGATGACAGTTAGACACTAATTAAGCTTTCAATTTGCATCAATTCCCTTTATACGTGAGCATTTATTTACTATGAATTAATAACTTCTTAATGTTTTGATGAACATTAACAACTTTAATACATGGTTTAAAATACATCATATAGGTGTATTTATCAAGTTGTTAACAAAGGATAAAAAAAACATTATTTAAATCTTTACATATGAGCTAATTAAAAAATGAATTGTTAATCACAGTGACAATGAATGAAGAACTCACTACCAGTATTTGCTTATGGCCTGTTAGTGTGTTAACGGCACTATTAATAATAAACTATGAATTAATTGATGTGCTACCATGGAAGGGTGTGTGACACAAAGTAATGAATAAAAATCTTATGATGATCAAAAATATGATTACAAAATTATTAATATAATTATTTAATGCAGATTATTAACAGTAGATTATTAATTATGCTGGATACAGGTGAAGCCCAAAGTTTTACACACACACAAAAAAAAAAAAGTACTTTTTTTTTTTTATGACTTATGCATCAAACATTTTAACTCGATTGTACATATATAGGGACAACTAATATACTATACCCCTTACTCTACACCCCCATTTTGGCAAATGGAGCATAAATGCCATACTTAAAATAAAAAGGTTGCTGCTCATAAGTCATTCTGAATAGACACACAACCAACATATATTTAGAAAGCCAACCCTTGAGAGTTTACAGTTCAAGACTCAAAATTAATCAGACTGTTATTAATATTGAGATATATAAGCTCAAACATAAACAACAAATATTAAGAATATATTTATTAAATGTATAAAAGTATTATGTGAATGTAGTATTGCAACTTATAACCACAACTAAAGTGTAGCCACATTTGTGGTCATGCTTCTTTTCAAATCTGAGGATGATATCTCTAAAATTATGCGTTTTATGAAGCCTATAAGACCATGTCAGGGGAGGCTCTGGACAAGCGAATGGATTTAAAATGTTCAAGCGTCCAACTAGACGTGATAGACGCAAATTTGTCGCTCTATTCGCGTTTGGTGTGAGCGGTTTGAGGGGAATGGGTAAGCGTTTTCAACCCAAGCCGTCAAACCTACGTCATCAGAATAGGAACGCCATTCCAGACCGGAAGTAACTTTTCAGATTTTGATTAAAGATTAACACGGCAAACAATTTGTTTCTTTGTATTAACTTGCACGGATTAATTGTTCACCACAAGGTAAACAAAGTAAATAGGGTCAATTTTGATTTCATGTCGACTTTAACATAGCCTTTTTTTTAATGACGTGGCATATCTTTCTGCAGTTATTTTTAAAGCTGCATTTTGCCAGTTTTTTTTATTTGCTATAATGAGTAATTTTGTATTTTATACTTTGTATGTACTGTAATTAAAGCAATGCTTGCAGCAGATATATGAATGATTGCTTAAGAAGTCAGAGTTAAGGTATTTTCTTGTAGCCGGTGTTTAGGCAGACGGCAGCGGGACTTCAGTCGGAGTGTCCGGCTTATCGGTAATCTTCAAATCCTTGCAGAACAACACCGGTTCTGATCCGAAACCCATCTGGAACTGCCACACATACAGACGATCCTTTGGCTGCAGCAGAAATGACAGTAGCTCTTCCACCACAGTCTCTTCATTCCAGTTTTCCTTCTCAGTGTTCACACTTGCACCTCCGTATTCTGCCGAAAAGGAGAGCTGCCACTTTGCAATTAACCCTGTGAGGTCTCCAGATGAGATCGTGGCTGACGCTGCTATCTTCCAGTTGTGTGTGATCTGGGACATCTTCTCCTTACTGTATCCAACCTTTTTAGTAACTTTCCTTTGCCATGTCACTGGTGTGGGACTGTCATTACTTGCCGTTTTAATGCTCACCCACTTGCTGAATGCTGAGCCGTTGGTTATGGACAGCCCGCCTGGCAGGAAGTTCAGAACATCGGGGTGAATGGAATAGACAGCAGTGCACTCATCTTTGTTGAAGTTGGTCCCTTTGTAGTATTCAACTCCCCAATCTGAGGCTGGCTTGAGGAAGTAGTAGTGATCTGGCAGACCCCAGTAATAGAGACCATCTCTGCAATTGGGATGCAGGGGAAATTCTTCAGAATTGGAGTCATTACTCAGGTCTGCTGTTCTTCTGTAAGTGCCCTTTCCCTGGAAGATGATGTAAAACCAGCCAAAAGCTGCCAGGTAATGGTCTCCGCCCCGACAGTTGGGATGAAGGGTGAAGACCGAGGACTCATAGTCTTCTGTCAGGTCAGTGACTCTGCGGTATTCATCACCCTTAATGATGTAAAACCAATCATAGTCACCAAAGTAATGGTCTCCATGTTGGCAGGAGGGGTGTAGAGCATGAATACTGAGGTCTAACCCTTGTTTGAAATCACTTGACCTCATATAGCAGCCGAGATCAGAGCGGATTATGAAATAGTTGGTCCTACATCCACAGAAATCAACACCTTTTATTTTGCGCTTGGGAATAATGCCTGCCATTTTGCCTTAACCTGCAACACAGGATAACAAATCAATCAATAAATAAATAAATGTTCAGATCGAATGGTTTGTTTTAATCATAATTTTTTTATAGATGGTTTTGAGCTATTTTTCACACTCTTAAAAATAGTCAAGGTCACATGTGAAGATGCACTCCTGTAAACAGTGTAAATATAGTGTAGTGCAGCAGTGTGTATGTACAGTAATAGGTGTGATTTGCTGTTTTCTTTAGCACTTTTATGGAGGCATGTGGGCAGCAAAATATAATTTGAAATGTAATTTGTAAAATGACAATGCATTTCTGTATTTAAATTTACAGTTTTTATTCCATATGCAATGTTTTGATAAAAAATATAATTCAAATTCAATAATATAAATTACATTTGCTATTTCCAACACTGCCTTTAACATATAATTTAAACATATATTTTAACATTTTAAAAGTTGCAAAATTCAAATGAAATTGCATTACAGAAATGATTAAATATGTTCAACATGTTCAAGCAAAAATAGCAAAATTATAATTTAAAGGTTATTCTTCCTTATTACAATTACACTCACAGTTAAGACACTTGCGATTACATTTTCATTATATGTCCTGCAATGAATGTAGTAAAATTGAATGGAGAATTAAAAAAATGAAAAAAATAAAAACATACTGATAGAGCAAGCAATAATCTGAGACAGTTGTCTAAGTTTATTTCTGTGAGTAAAGTAAGCTGCTGCAAAGCATTTTCAATTCTCCATTGAGTTTGGCTACATTCATTGCAGGACATATAATGAAAATGTAATCGTAAGTGTCTTAACTGTGACTGTAAATGCAATAAAGAAAAATAACATTTAAGTGATAATTTTGCAAAAATGTTTGCTAAACATATCAAATAATTTCTGTAATACATTTTAATTTAGCAAATAATTCGTTAAAATATATGCTTAAATTATTTGGCAAATGTAGTGTTGGAAATAGCAAAAAATAAATAATATTAATGAAATTGAATTATCATTTTGCTCCAAACACGGTAGGCACATGGAAGGCTATGGAAAATGTACATTTAATACAGAAATGCATTGACATTTTACATATTACATTTCAAATGTAATTTTGCTACGGGATTAATGCGGAGAGTTCAGGAAGTGCCATATGAGAAAATATAAGTGCTGTGAGTGCTGTTGCCTTGGCTTCTGGCTTGCTTATTTGGGGACATGTAATATTCAACAATATTATTGATCTGCCTTACTTAAGATGCTTTGTTGCATTATTTTCCGATACTGCCATTTTTGCCGGATCGGGTAGGCCTATCTCCAAATCCGATATTGTGCGTAGCCTATAGGCTACTATTCTGTGTTATTGTTAAGCCCCACAAAAGGCACACAAACATTATAAAGCGCCATAAAGTTTTCGTACACAATATTATAAGTGTTTCTGAAGCCACTAGTATAATGTGAGATAGAAATTAATATTTAAGTCGTTAAATTCAAGATCACAAAGTTCCCCTCAGCTGCGCCTGTCAATCATTCGGCACCAGAGCCGCCTTAACCTAATGTTAGGCCCCGGGGCTGAGAGGTTTTGTAGGCCCCTCCCATCCCCTCCATTTATAGAGTCTCATTTTAAAAAAGTTGAATATCTAGGTAATCTACATCACCGAATGCATTAGTTTCTTTCGAGACCTACAACAGTGAGTTTTTTAATATTGTTTTTAATTTTAATATTGTTATTAACATATCACTGAGCACATAAACACAAGACACTTTATTTAACAACCACACACAGCAACTAAATTTCAACTTTATGCAAATGAGAAGCGATTATCGCGAGCGACGACCAATAGGAAAGAAGCCTTTCAGTGGAGGTCAGCTCCCGTCACCGTCTCGAGTGCAGTGCAGGCAAGACAGAAGAGTTCGAGGGCAATTTCACTGTTTTAAATGATTTGACTGTAACTAACCACAAACATGGATATAATAAAATGATGCATGGAAAAGAAACTGTCGACAGTCTCAGTGAGTTTATGCTGGATTTAGTGCGTAAATCATTTTGTTTACAAATTAGACGCTTTGCAGTTGTTATGTTAAAGATTTTATTTTGGATGTGTTCATTGTGATTATATTGGCTGGGTTTATAAAATTTTATAAAATTGAAAGGATCATTGCTTGGTGCATTTGGAAACAAAGCTTGTCTATTTCTAAATGTAATCGCGTGCATCGCTGATGATTATACTGTCCGTGTGTTGAAAAAAACTTAGATTAAACACACTCGCAACAGACACACCCCAAAGCGGAGACGTTACAGCGTTGCCAGCAGCACTGAGCGGACTTTTGCCTCGCGCCGCGGGACCTCTAGACGCGCGTAAACGCGTCTTTGCATTGACTTAACATTGAAATCAGTCGCGCCAGACGCTCTATTCGCGTTTGGTGTGAACGCACCATAACAATAACATTAGAGCGACAGCACTACCAATGTCCACAAGCGACTAGCGACATACAGCGACAAAATCTGACAAGTTAAAACAATATGACCTTTTCAGCTCATCATGAACCTGAACATGGGAGGCCCCTGAATTTAGGGGGCCCCTGGGCTTCAGCCCAGGTAAGCCCGTGCATTAATGCGGCCTTGTTCGGCACTCAGCGCGTCGCGTTCGGTTACGACAGTCAACACGATGAAACTTTCTCCAAGGTGATTCAATGTTACTATTATTATACTTGATCTGTAGATAAAGGTCTATGGTTTCGCATAAAACAACTTTATCTTGCTGGACTTTATTGCTGTACCTTAATCATGTTACTTTCTACCGGGTGTCTGTTAGATCACAACACTGGAGTAAAGTCAGAGCACTATTTGTTCTTCACGCGCACAGTAACTGAAATTTAAAACTGTTAAAAGAAAATGCTGAATAGACTATTGCATAGATAGATACTGTATAATACACTACGCATCAATATGTATTTTCTTTGTGCTTTAAACTTTTCACTGCGGACTCAACGCGCTGTGACTCGTGTTGCTTCAAGCGCATCATTCTGCGCTCGGGATGCGCATAAGCGCTGTGTGCCACACTGTATTGGAGCCTTTCATATCATAATACAGTGATGAAATGAAAGATTATTAATAGCCGTTCTTGTTCTGTCCTATCTATCATATGTTGCTACCTCATTAAACAGCTGTGCTATACAAACATTGCATTACTGGGTTCTGGAGGACAAAGAGCCACGGTGGGCAATAAATGCACAGATTTGAACTTCACGGATCAATAACCAGTGAGCTAAATATTGTTGCTACACAAATAACATTGTTTTAATAATGTTTAAGCATTTTTCAATCAAGCTTTCCTTTGCAGTGGACAAAATACATTGATCTTTATATGCGCAGGGACCAGTCAGTAACAGTCAAAAACACACTATAGTTCTGTCACCAAATTCAGTTCACACGTCACTGCTGTCCTGATGCTTATACTACAACACTTATTTTGGGGAAAAATGTCTCTTTGCATTATTTTTATGATTTGTTATTATGAAAAATATTCAAAAACCTCACTGTAATTCTCTGTATTGCCAAATTCAGATCACACATCACTGCTGTAATGCTGGTTATACAATTGTATTGCATTTATCCAGACAAAGAGTTGTTACTTGTTAGTTGTTACTACTGCAGGACAGCAGTGATGTTTGATCTGAATTTGGCAACAATACAGAGAATTAAAGTGAAGTTTTTGAATATTTTGTAGTAACACTTCTCAGGTTTTTCACTTTGCAGACGGACCCTTCCCAGCAGCCTGCGCATAGAGATCAATGTGTTTTGTCCATGGCTAAGGAAAGCTCGTTTTGAGGAAAATTAGGTTGTTGCTGCTGGTGTTATATGTGTAGTTATATGTGTTAGGTGTTATTTGTGTTGCAACAACGCTTAGTTTGCAAGTTATTGAACGCGTAAATCCGTGAAAGTGCAAATATCAAAACCAACTTTACCTAAGTGTCTGACCTCCTCTTGCTGGAGGTTTCATGACAACAATTCCTGGCCTTCACACTTGTAACATATACTGTCACGGAACACACGGGAAAAGGGTAGATCCAAATGCAGTATTTATTAAAGGGCAATCCAATTCGTAGTCATCCAGGCAGGGCTCACAATCCATATTAGCAATCCAAAAACAAGAAACACAAACAGGAACAGGCGAGATCAAACTTCAGAAGTGTGGTGACATCAAATAACGACTCTGTGACAAACACTAACCAGACAGGGTATATATACACAGAAACTAACAATGTGATAGGGAACAGCTGAGTGCAATCACGAGTGATGAGAACAGACAAAGGAAACAAGAGTCCAGGAGGGAGGTGGAACGGTGGAGGATCAGGGGGAGTCATGGGGGGCCAAGTCCATGAAGGGGAACAGGAATAAGGGGTGATAGCTTAGCCGGCGACCAGGGCGGAGACTTTCCCTCAGGCGGCCAGGGCGGAGCAGACAGTCCATCGGGCGGCCAGGGCGGAGACGACCCTTCGGACGGCCATGGCGGAGACGATCCTTCGGGCGGCCAGGGCGGAGCAGACGGTCCATCGGGCGGCCAGGGCGGAGCAGACAGTCCATCGGACGGCCAGGGCGGAGCAGACAGTCCATCAGGCGGCCACGGCGGAGACGACCCCTCGGGCGGCCACGGCGGAGACGACCCCTCGGGCGGCCACGGAACAGGAACAGGCACCCGCTCAGGAACAGACACCGGCTCAGGAACAGACACCGGCTTAGGAACAGGCACCGGCTCAGGCACAGACACCAGCTCAGGCACAGACACCGGCTCAGGCACAGACACCGGCTCAGGCACAGACACCGACACCGGCTCAGGAACAGACACCGATTCAGGAACAGGAACAGACACCGATTCAGGAACAGGAACAGACACCGGCCCAGGAACAGACACCGGCTCATGAACAGGAACAGACACCGGCTCAGGCACAGGAACAGACACCGGCACAGGAACAGGCACAGGAACAGACACCGGCACAGGAACAGGAACAGACACAGGTTCAGGAACAGGAACAGACATCGACTCAGGCACAGGAATAGACACCGGCTCAGGCACAGGAACAGACACCGGCACAGGAACAGGAACAGACACAGGTTCAGGAACAGGAACAGGAACAGGAACAGACATTGGCTCAGGCACAGGAATAGACACCGGCTCAGGCACAGGAACAGACACCGACTCAGGCACAGGAACAGACACCGGCTCAGGCACAGGAACAGACACCGGCTCGGCGGCGGCCATCTTGTCCGGAGACACAGGCTTGACGGCGGCCATCTTGTCTGGAGACACCGGCTCGGCGGCGGTCATCTTGTCCGGAGACACAGGCTCTGCGGCGGCCATCTTGTCAGGAGACACAGGCTCAGCAGACGTGACCTGAACAGTCTCTGGATCGGCAGACGTGACCTGAACAGTCTCTGGATCGGCAGACGTGACCTGAACAGTCTCTGGATCGGCAGACCTGACCTGAACAGTCTCTGGATTGGCAGACGTAACCTGAACAGTCTCTGGATCGGCAGACGTGCTGAGTCTCCTCCATGCATGTAGTACTGCCACTGCATAAAAGAGGAAAACAGCCCTCTTTGCCGTGGCAGGACTGATGGTGGGCAGCTCCGAGACGATCTCCGAGATGACAGCGGGCTGCATGGGAACGACCTCCGGGATGACAGCGGGCTGCACGGGGACGACCTCCGGGACGACAGCGGGCTGCACGGGGACGACCTCCGGGACGACAGCGGGCTGAACGGGGACGACCTCCGGGACGACAGCGGGCTGAACGGGGACGACCTCCGGGACGACAGCGGGCTGCACGGGGACGACCTCCGGGACGACAGCGGGCTGCACGGGGACGATCTCCGGGACGACAGCGGGCTGAACGGGGACGACCTCCGGGACGACAGCGGGCTGCACGGGGACGATCTCCGGGACTTTAGGGAGACGGAAAGTATTTTCTTGTGCGGAATCCGTTTCTTATGGCGAGGTGCAGGCTCCGGGCTGGACAGGACCAGCGGCGAAGGGAGCTCTGGGCTGTTGACAGCCATGGTCTCCTCAGTCTGGCGGGCCCACAATGCCAGGCACTGAAAAATGTTCATACGGGGGGGAATCTCCTCAACCTGCGAACTCCCCCTCTGCTGCCTCCTCTCTCTCTCAGCGGTTGGGGAAGATCCACAAAAGTCCATACTACTGGATCTATTAGTTGACGGAGTCGTTCTGTCACGGAACACACACGAGAAAAGGGTAGATCCAAGTGCAGTATTTATTAAAGGGCAATCCAATTCGTAGTCATCCAGGCAGGGCTCAAAATCCATATTAGCAATCCAAAAACAAGAAACACAAACAGGAACAGGCGAGAACAAACTTCAGAAGTGTGGTGACATCAAATAACGACTCTGTGACAAACACTAACCAGACAGGGTATATATACACAGAAACTAACAATGTGATAGGGAACAGCTGAGTGCAATCACGAGTGATGAGAACAGACAAAGGATTATGGGAAATGCAGTTCATGAAGTAATGGTGACAGTATGGGAAAGAGACCTCTAGTGGTTACCCAGGGAAACACAAACCAGACACTGTGACATAACCCCCCCTCTGATGAGAACAGACAAAGGATTATGGGAAATGCAGTTCATGAAGTAATGGTGACAGTATGGGAAAGAGACCTCTAGTGGTTACCCAGGGAAACACAAACCAGACACTGTGACATATACATGTTTATCATAGCAAAGCAGAAGTTATATTTGTCCCGGTTGCTTTATATCCTCTTTCACCGAAACACACACAGTTTAGTAATCTCTCTTAAGCAACATGTTATATGTAAAAATCCCTTAACAGCACTTTTGCAAACGGCATCTCTCTTTAAGCAACATGTTATATGTAAAAAAAACATTTATCAGCATATTTGAGTTCATGATCACACTTTCTTCATGATTTACCAGAAACAAACTCAGCAGGTGGTGTCAAGTTTCAAATGAAATTCCACACCCTCCACTAGTCCATTCTATATTTCAAAAATGTTCCTCAAAATGTTCTTCATCAATTGATTGTGTAGTGTAGTGATATCGCGAGAACAGGGTTGGGAAAGAGAGAAGAGATCGCGAGATTGAGGAGAGCGATCATGTAGTTGAGAGAGTTGTTAATAAAGTGAATATAACAGCAATAAAGACTGGTTATTGAGACCAACAACAGAACATAAATGGCGACGAGGATGAACAAATAAAGAGAACGATTAGGATTACCGTTCAACTGTCATTGAAACTGCGACATCTGGATCTGAAAGACTGACTGGCTGAACTGGCATTCTACCAGAAAGACTCGGGAGACTAAATACTGTGACAATTAACCATTTATTAGCAACCCAGCAAGCAATAAAGTTCTTTGGCGTAGGCCCCGTCCGTAGCTCGTAATCTGAGGGTCCGGACTCTGCATATCCTGCCTGAAGATCAAGGCAGGGGCGCAGCCGACCCCCGTGAGGTATGGAAGGGACCATCCTGGTGGTGGTGGTGAGGAGGATGAGGGAAGGATTCAATTTGGAGGAGGTGGGGAGGATGGTGGTGAATTGAAGCGTCAGCATCTGTGAACTCAAACATGAGTAAGTACCGATCTTATATACCACAAGTGTTGGAATGTGATTGGATAGATAAAAAGTAGAGTGACGTAACAATTAAGTCTTCCTGGCAGAACTTAATGCTAGAGCTTTCATTGATGGAAGGCGAAGAAGCCGAAGTACGAGCACCGCCGATACATGTCGCACAGGCCCAGTTATCGCCGCCCATTCCATTGAACCTCGGAGTTTCGGATTTGTATGCAGAATACAAAACATGGAAGACTCTTATAGTTTCTTTGAGTTGGCCAGTGGAACTATCAATGCTGCTGATGTTGGTAAGACACGCTACTTTTTTGCATTGTATTGGTGCTCCAGTGCAGAGGATTTTTGCCAATCTCCAATCTCCCGGGTCCTAAAGATTCCTATACGGAGACTGTAGCTGCACTTTATACTTACTTTACTCCACGGAAAAATGTTGTGCTAGAAAGACACAAATTCAGACTGAGATCTCAATTACAGGACGAAACGATTGACGCATTTGTGAACACATTAAGGGAAATGGCCAAATCTTGTGAGTTCGGAGCTTTAGAACGTGATATGATACGAGATCAACTCGTGGAGAAATGTGCACATAGACGATTATAGTCATAGAAAGTCAAACAGGCAGTAATCAGAGAACAGCGTAGACAATGTTGAAAGAAATCCAAGATCATAAACAATACCAGGCGGAGGTCAGGGCAGGCAGCAATATCCAGAATCAAAAACGATAACAGGCAAAGGTCAGGGCAGGCAGCAGACGAAGAAACAGGAATCAGTAAACAGTCACAGGTCAGAACACGGGGAATCAATAACAGAGAATAAACACTTGGTAATGTTAGCCAGGGCAGAACAAGACTTCGCAATGTGTGAGAGTCAGAAGGCAGTTTATATAGAGGGGAGAATTGGGAACACCTGTGCAGGTAATTAGACCTAGGTACGGGGCTTATGGGAAATTAAGTTCAATACTCCGGTGAAGGTGTTCTTTGATGAGCGGAGAGAGCCACAGAGGTGCGATCTATGACAGAGTCCCCCTCCTACGAGCGGCTCCTGAAGCGAGGACCAGTGCGATGCCGAGGTCTTCCACGGGGTCTGGGGGCAGGTCTTGTAGGGTGGTTTTGATGAAACTCTGTGGTAAGTGCGGGATCCAGTATGTCCTGTGATTTCACCCAGGATCTTTCCTCTGGACCATACCCCTCCCAGTCGATCAGGTACTGTAACTCCCTGCCTCGGCGTCTTGAATCGAGAATCTCCTTTACTCGGTAAGCCTCCTCGCCCTCGATGATGATTGGAGGGGAGCTCTCCTCCACAGCCTCATCTCCAACACCTCCGTCCCTCTCTCCACTCGGAACACCGGTAGGTTTGAGCAATGAAACATGAAAAGTGTGAGATATGCGATAAGGATGGCAATGCTAGACGGTATGAAACTGGTGTTATTTGTCTAAGAATCTTAAATGGACCCACGTACCTAGGACTTAGTTTTTTGCTGGGAAGTCGAAGACGGAGGTCCCTGGATGACAGCCACACCCACTGTCCCGGAATGTACTCAGGTCCCCTTCTCCGGTGACGATCAGCCTGTTCTCTGACTCTGCGAACCGCTCGTTGAAGGTGTACGTGAGCATTATTCCAGGTTTCTTCACTTCTCTGTAGCCAAGCATTAATGGCCGGGAGATCGGTGGGTTCCCTGGACCAGGGAAACAGAGGGGGTTGATAACCTAGCACACATTGGAAGGGGGTGAGGCCAGTAGAGGGTTTGCGCAATGAATTCTGGGCGTACTCAGCCCACATGAGGAAACGGCTCCAATCCTGCTGGTTCTGATGACAGTAGGTGCGTAGAAAGCGTGTAAGCTCCTGATTTAACCTCTCTACTTGACCGTTGGACTGTGGATGATAGCCGGAGGTTAAACTGACATTAATGTTGAGTTGACCACATAATGCCTGCCAAACATGAGAGGTGAATTGGGGCCCCCTATCTGAGACTATATCCTCAGGTAATCCGTACAGTCTGAAGACCTGTTGTACCAAAGCCTCTGCTGTTTGTAAAGCTGTGGGTAGTTTGGCCAAAGGAATGAATCTGCAGGCCTTCGAGAATCGATCAACCATGGTCAGAATGGTCATGTAGTTCTGGGAGGGAGGTAGATCGGTTTTAAAGTCAATAGCAATGTGAGACCATGGACGTTGTGGTACAGGTTGTGGTTGAAGTAATCCGGCCGGTCTCTGATGGGATGATTTGACAATGTTGCAAGTGGTGCACTGATGCACGAAGGTGATCACATCGGCTTGAAGCGTCGGCCACCAGAAACAATTCATTATCAGATGAGTAGTAGCTGTGATCCCGGGATGTCCAGCACTGGGAGTATTATGCACCCATTGTAACACTCGTGTGCAGAGACAGGTAGGCACGTAGGTACGATCCGGAGGGCATTCAGGCGGTGATTGTTCCTCACTCTGTGCTGATGAAATCTCGGTCATTATGTCCCACTGGACCGGGGCGAGAATAAGTGTCGTCGGAAGTATTGGATCAGATGTAGGAGGACTAGAGGAGCTGTCAAACTGACGAGACAGAGCGTCGGCCTTGCCATTCCTTGAGCCTGGGTGATATGTTACCTTGAAATTGAATCTGGTGAAGAAGAGGGACCACCTGGCCTGTCTGCGGTTCAGTCTTATGGTAGCCTTAATGTACTCTAAATTACGGTGGTCAGTTAGTACTGTAAAGGGCAGATGAGCTCCCTCCAACCAATGCCGCCATTCTTCAAATGCTGCCTTCATCGCCAGGAGTTCCCTGTCACCCACATCGTAGTTTCGTTCTGCTGGAGTAAGTTTGCGGGAATAGTAGGCACAGGGGAATAGTTTCGCTGGATTTCCATGCCGTTGTGACAGTATAGCCCTGACTCCTGTATTGGACGCATCCACCTCCACAATAAACTCCCGCTCGGGATCTGGATGGTGTAGAATGGGAGCTGTAGTGAACTTCTCTTTGAGTTGTTGAAATGCTGCAACACTCTCGGATGACCACTTTAACTGATGTCCTCTGCCCTGAAGTAGGGATGTGAGCGGCGCTACCGTGATGCCGAAGTTTCTAATGACCTATAATTTGTGTGATAATTTCACACAATTAATTCAACAGCCCACTCGGATAACGTTCCAAAACATTAATAGATTTACTCCCTGGGAAATGGGGGACGGATTGGAACCATGAAACCACCAGGCTTTCTCTGGGACAGCTTTGTGAATTGTGAAACCCAAATTCTGTTTAAAGCCACACTAAGTAGAATTTGTGTTTTTGTCAAACAGCGACCCCTAGAGTCGCTGTGGAGTACTTGCACTGTTGTAAATATATTAGCCTATATTATAACGTTTTTACATGATTGCAGCTAAATCACAAGTAAATAGTCTATAGTCTAGGTCTACTGTATAATTTAATTTCTGTTGTTTTTACTGGAATGTAAACATTACAAAATGCCAGATAACATCAATTAAGTTAAATGTACGTCGCATTATTTCATAACATTGGCCGTTATGATGTTTAGACATTAGACATGATTATTGCAATTTATCATAATAGTTTGCAAATTGTGCTCGTTCATACTATTTACAACCTCTACGTTAGGCTTATTTATGTCCTGATAATTATGTGAGATATTGAAAGCTGTTCTCATGATAATCGCAGAAATTATGTCAACAGCGTCGTCTGATATCCCTCAGGACTACGTGATAAATACACCTCAGTTCAGCTGGCAAACTAATTTGTGAGGCATAGCTATCTGATTTATCAAAACGATTCCATTTACACCTGGTCACATAAATGTATTTTTGCGAAACGGATTTAAATCCGATCTTCAATTCTCGCGCTATATGCAGATTGAATGGAGTGCACGTCACCGAAAGCAACAGATATGAGCTGCATTTCATAGATCATCAGCTAAAATTTCAAAATCAAAGACCGCAATAGCCTAAGAGAGAGCAGTAAGCCTGGTAAGATCATTTCGTTTCTTTACTTTTAATAACCAAAGTCTATGGGCGCAGCTCGCCCTCTCCCCCCTCCCCCTCTTCCTCCTCCTCGAGCATTAAGGCCCCTTCCACAACGCCAGGGCCCACAACTTCCACCGTCTGCTAGAGGTGTTACAAAATCAACCAATACCAGCTCCAAGTGATTTGTGCCGGGTCCCCGCTGTGATAACAGTAACTTTCTCAAATGTTTACAGAACAAGCGGGAACCCAGTGTTCCTGTATCATCTGTTCATTCACATGTTAGAAAGTCTAAGGCCTTTAAAAGCCGTACAGCAAACCCATCTAATCTGGTGCCTATCACACGACAAACTAAGATTGTGGACACAAAAAGCAAGACTGTTAAGTTAGCACTTTTAAACATCCGCTCACTTAAAAATAAATCACTTCTAGTCAATGACTTTATAAGCACATACAACCTGGACTTTATATTTCTAAATGAAACTTGGCTAGAAGACAGCTGCAGTGCAACAATCCTCAATGAAACATCTCCTCCGAACTTTACCTTTATGAGTGTCTCCAGAGCTGGAAGGAGAGGTGGGGGTGTAGCTGCTCTTTTTAAAGATGTCTATCAATGTAAGCAAATATCATTTGGTAATTACCCGTCTTTCGAACATCTGGGTATTGTGTTAAAAGGTGCTCCACGGATTTTACTTATCACTATTTACAGGCCTCCAAAATACTCTTCAGCCTTTGCTGAAGACTTTACAGAACTGTTATCAATAATTTCCTCAGAGTTTGACAGTTTCACTATTGCTGGAGATTTTAACATTCACATAGATAATGCAGAAAATAATATGACAAAAGAAATCAATACTGTTTTAAAAACTTTTGATCTGATTCAACATGTACATGGGCCCACACACAATCGTGGACACACTCTAGATTTACTTATCAGTAAGGGTCTAAACATTTCATTGAATGATATTAAGGATGTCGCACTCTCTGATCATTACTGTATTTTCTTTGATTTATTGATCTCTCCTGCCATTGAAGTTAGATCTGTGTCTGTCAAGAAGAGATGCCTAAATGAGAACACTAGTGTACTATTTATGAAGGCCATATCCCTAAGACCGAGCATATCTGCTGACTCGGTTGATTCTCTCCTTGATTCTTTTAACTCAAAGGTTAAAAATGTAATTGATGATATTGCTCCTGTGAAAGTCAGGAAGAATGGTAAACAAAAAGCACCTTGGAGAAACTCAACAGCAGTGCAAATTATGAAAAGACAATGCAGAAAATCAGAGCGCATGTGGCGAAAGACAAAACTTGTAATCCACTATAACATCTATAGAGACACCATTCGTGCTTTCAATATGGAACTAGGCAAAGCTAGACAGACTTTCTTCTCCAATATCATAAACAGAAACCTAAATAATACTCAAAATCTCTTCGCTACTGTCGACAGACTAACAAATCCCCCAAGCGAGATTCCCAGTGAAATGCTCTCCGACAGCAAGTGTAGTGAGTTTGCTACCTTTTTCTCTGAGAAAATCAATAATATTAGAAAGGTGATCAGCACATCCTTGAGTTGCGCTGGGGTCAGTCAGATCAGACTTCAACCTGAGAAAGTAGTTACTATGTCTGATTTTGAAGAAATTGATGGCAAAATTCTGAAAGAAACCGTTCAGCACCTTAAAACATCAACCTGCGCCCTTGACACACTTCCCACATCTTTTTTTAAAAGTGTGTTAGACTGTTTAGAAGCAGATCTCATAGAAGTGGTAAATGCCTCACTTTTCTATGGAAGTTTTCCAAACTCCCTTAAAACTGCTGTTGTCAAACCCCTCCTGAAAAAGAGCAATCTGGATAAGACTATATTAAGCAACTATAGACCGATCTCAAATCTTCCTTTCACAGGCAAAATCATTGAAAAAGTTGTCTTCAACCAGCTGAACAAATTCTTAAACTCAAATGGATACTTTGATAATTTTCAATCTGGCTTCCGATCGCATCACAGCACAGAGACGGCGCTCATTAAGATAATAAACGATATTCGCTTAAATACAGATTCAGGCAAATTATCAGTGCTGGTTCTACTCGACCTCAGTGCTGCATTTGACACTGTCGATCACAAAATACTTCTAGACAGGCTGGAAAACTGGGTGGGGTTTTCTGGGACAGTTCTAAAATGGTTCAGGTCATACTTAGATGGGAGAGGTTATTATGTGAGTATAGGTGACCATAAGTCTGAGTGGACGCCCATGACATGCGGAGTCCCTCAAGGCTCAATTCTTGCGCCACTCCTGTTCAACCTGTACATGCTCCCAATGAGCCAAATAATGAGAAAGAACCAAATCTCTTACCACAGCTATGCAGACGACACACAGATCTACTTAGCCCTATCGCCTAATGATTACAGCCCCATTGACTCTCTGCTTCAATGCATTGATGAAGTCAACAGCTGGATGTGCCAAAACTTTCTACAGTTAAACAAAGACAAAACTGAAATCATTGTGTTTGGAAACAAAGATGAAGTTCTCAAGGTGAACGCATACCTTCACTCTAAAGGTCAAACAACTAAAAATCAGGTCAAGAATCTTGGTGTGTCTTTAGAGTCAGACCTTAGTTTCAATAGTCATGTCAAAGCAATAACTAAATCAGCATACTATCATCTGAAATATATTGCAAGAATTAGATGCTTTGTTTCCAATCAAGACTTAGAAAAACTAGTGCATGCTTTCATCACCAGCAGGGTGGATTATTGTAATGGACTCCTCACTGGCCTTCCCAAAAAGACCATAAGACATTTGCAGCTCATACAGAACGCTGCAGCCAGGATTCTTAGCAGAACCAGAAAATATGATCATATCACACCAGTCCTCAGGTCATTACACTGGCTGCCAGTTACTTATAGGATTGATTTTAAAGTATTATTACTAGTATATAAATCATTCAATGGCCTAGGACCTCAATACATTGCAGATATGCTCACGGAATACAAACCCAACAGATTACTCAGATCATTAGGATCACATCAGCTAGAAGTTCCAAGAGTTCACTCTAAGCAAGGAGAGTCTGCTTTTAGCTATTATGCCAGCCGCAGCTGGAACCAGCTTCCAGAGGAGATCAGACGTGCTCCTACATTAGTCACATTCAAATCCAGACTCAAAACACATCTGTTTAACTTTGCATTTAATGAATGAGCACTGTGTCACTGTTTGTCCGACTGTTTATACTGTGTCTTATTTTAGTCTTTATTCTAAACTGTTTTAATTATTTTTAGTTCTTTCTCGTTTCTTTATTTTAAACTGTTCTTTATTCTAAACTGTTTTAATTATTTTTAGTTCTTTCTTGTTTCTTTATTTTAAACTGTTTTGTATATTCTTATTTCTTCTGATTATTTTTAATAGTATGTAAAGCACTTTGAATTACCATTGTGTATGAAATGTGCTATATAAATAAACTTGCCTTGCCTTGCCTTGCCTTGCCTTAATGATGAAGATTGTGTGGTAAGCGTCTGCGACTTACTTTCACTTTGATTTGCGATAGTTTGCACGTTGGCTTGATGCAGTTGCTCATCTGCGGTGATGCGTGTTCCAGCACGTTGTCATATCTGGATATAACATATAGCCTATAACATGCTCTCACACGTTTTTTTTTTATTTGTTTTTTTCGGATTTTTGGGAGGAGTACAATTTGGTTTCTTTCAACAACCATGTGCATTTACACTTGTCCAGTTTAGTCTGGAATGCGTCTCAGATCTCCTCCTGAAGTGGTTTGAGGGATCGGATTCAAATCCGTCTTGAATGCATTTCGGAGGGCATTTACACCTGGACTTTTCACGATCGGATAGCTATCAGATGTGAGAAAACGCATTAAGTGGCATAAACAGCCCCCATGACAAAAACATACGCACGAAAGCCGAAAACAAACACTGGTTGACCGCTCATGTCCAAATTTGACGAAATGGTGGGGGAAGTGACGTATGCCGTAAAGCAGTAAAATTTTGTAGTTCTTTTTGTGCTCTGGTTACTACCCGAACCCTGAAGTTACATAGTGCCAGTAAAAACGATACAGACCCCGTCAGGCTATGGCAGACGTGTCATTCAACCTATTGTAAGTCGATGTACCATCACAAGGATCTTGGAAATATATTATGAAGGTTGAAAAGTTCCATGTTGTTGCTTTAAGCCTTGCCACCATTTTAGTCACACCTAGATGACCTGCAGTGAGATGATCACGAAAATACTCCAACAGAGACCTCCTGACAGTCTGAGGAGCATTTTCATAGGATGCAATGTACAAGAAGATTTGGGATACAGAAGACCATCAAGAACAGCATAGACGGGATCTTCCTCAGGAGACAAACTCTCACCATCCTCCAATACCCTGAGCAGCTTTCCAATGTCCGGTTCGTTCAGCTGTAAACTTCTCAAGTGACCCTGTCCGTGAACAACACAGACGGCAAGGAACGCAAGTTCAGACTCCCAAGAACATCGCGATCAGGAAGAATGTCAAGCGGCTGACCCCAGGTAGGTAAAGGGTTCCTGGACAAACTATCAGGAACGCTGTTGGACACTTCAGGTTTATGGATCAATCAAAATCAAATTCCTGCAACCGAAGTGACCACTGAGCCAACCTTCCAGTGGGGTTTGGTCGTGACATCAACCACTTTAGACTGCTGTGGTCAGAAAAAACTGTGACATGCAGTCCCTCAATGTACGGTCTGAAATACTCAAGTGCCCAAATTACCACTAGACATTCCTTCTTGGGGTAGAGTAAGGGCGTTCAGACTTGTGCAAAGCACGGCTGGCGTAGGTAATTGTACAAAGTAGGCAATTGCAGGCAAAATGCTTTGGATTTTCTCAAAAGAAAATTGACGTCTGCGCATAGGGATCAAAGCAGCTCTCCAAAGAGGAAAAACACACCCACAAGCCTCGAGACAGAACAGTGGACTACATGCACAACTTATTCCAACTCGGGAGTTTCCGTATAGTTTTCTGCGCACCTACTCGAGAACACAGATTATTACTACATTTACATTTTTTACATTTAGTCATTTAGCAGACGCTTTTATCCAAAGCGACTTACAAATTGCGCATGCGTCGCGTCTGAACGCGTTGTTGTCTTTGGAGCTCCATCGATTTGATTTATAATTCTTGATTTTCTCTTTAAACTCGCTTACAACGAACATTTTCTACTTTTCCTCACTGAGAAGCACTGCTGCTCAAACCTCATAGTTACAACGTGGACTGTTGAGCAGACGCGTCTCAAGCCTTTTAGTGATCCAACAACGGATACTCTTATAGGTTACTCCTGTGGATCACGGCTGAACGCGTCTTCTCCACACTCATTTACAAAAATTTTTTCGCCTATCGTGCGTCTACTCTACACCCGTACCATTAAAAAACGGATTATATCCAAGACTTCAGTCATAAACTAGTATTAATATTGATAGCATCACTGGTAGCGTCGTTGCTAATGTACTGTCCATCTGTTAAAATGGCGAATATATCAGATGTAAGTAGTCTATCTTTTGGTGCAGGTGAGGACACATTTGAGCTGCACGCAGTGCAGTCTGAGCTGGAAGCTGTTGAGAAACAGATCCACAACCTTTTAGTCAGACAAGCCGAACTGCAAGACCGGCGTCTAGCTCTTGAAACATCACGCGCCGATGCACACAAATCAGAGATTAACGTTACTAACCCGCTGACTCCGACCTCGTCTACTCCGTGCGGTTCTCAGCATCGGTCCCGAGCGCCGAGTTTGCGATCAGCTATGGTCTCGTTTACGCCGGCTCCAACACGCCACCACGAAGCCTGGATGGTTCCGCAGCGGAAGAGACGAGTCAGGTCTAGACCAAGAATCTCTCCGCCCTTCCCGGTTTTCGAGATATCCACCCAAAACCGCTTCTCCCCTCTTCGCGAAACAGAACGCCATGCTGTGATCATCGGTGATTCCATCGTTCGGCACGTACACGCAACAGTAGTTAAAAGTAAGGTGCATAGTCACTGCTTTCCTGGTGCTCGTGTTTCTGACATCGCTGCTCGCGTTCCCAAGATTCTGAACGGTTACGAGCGCGTCAGAAGCACATCGCCTGATATAACGATCATTGTGTCAGGACCGCTTCCCACGTACCGACTAGGACTTGAAAAGTTTAGTAGATTATTTGCGCTAAATGAATGGTTAATGTCATGGTGCAGTGAGCAGAAACTGCTCTTTGTAAATAATTGGAATCTGTTTTGGGAGCGTCCTAGGCTTTTCCGTGCTGATGGCTTACACCCAAGTAGAATCAGAGCAGATCTTCTGTCGGATAACATCTCCAAAATGTTAAATAGCCTTTGACTAGTAACCAAAAGTCCAAATCATAGTCTCTGCTGCACCAATTTAACTGATATAAATACTAGTGTAGAACATTGCATAGAAACTGTGTCTATTCCTCGTTTAGTGCGATCAAATAATAAATCTACTGCAGGATCTAGGAAAAATCGAATTGTTATTAAAACAGAAAATGTTGCTATTAGTAAACAAAAACAATTTCTAAAGCTAGGTCTTCTAAACATTAGATCACTCACACCTAAGGCAGTTATTGTAAATGAAATAGTCACAGATAATAGCTTCGATGTACTTTGCCTTACTGAAACCTGGCTTAATGTAGCTTAACATTAATGTAGCCCGTGGAACAAATGATTTTCATTTACCAATTTTATTTGAAACAATTTGTTTCATGTAGAAATTATTACTGTCATTACAAAAATAAACAATGAACAGAACAATTCATTCTCTTTTATTTACACATTTAAAGTTGCATAAAACAATGTACAGATTTTTTCTTTCCTTTTAAAAAATAAAAGTGAAAAAAGTTAAAGAGCATCTTGCATGTAAAAAAAAATTCTAAATGAATATATAACCGTGTATGAAAATACCATATGAAAAGATAATGCAGGATTTAAAATGTTTTAAAATGACATAAGGACACCAATTTAGTAGATAAAGTGAGCGTTTCTTTGCCTGCTCGTACAAGTTATATCACGTAACGTTAGCCTGGGATAGATATTAATGAGCATGACAAACGCCTGATCAAAGCTTAGTTTCTGTTATTGTAAGTTCCAATATGTTCTGTCTAACATTGATCCTGGCCTGTCCCTGCTCTCTTGGCAGCCTAGCAGGCTCATAATTGTATGGCTGTGGTCCGTCAACAATTTCCTCAGCGTCCGAAATGTCATTGCAATCCATTTTTCCCTGTTGTTTGAATCGACCGCTCTCCCTCGTGCTACGTCACAACTCTCGCCCGTCATGCCCATTTTCAGATGCAGAAGTAAAATTTTCTCACAAAAACGACTCCAGAAGCCACTGTAGCGTATTTATAATTTTTTTTTAAAGAAAATCTAGTTCCTACATTATTTTTCTATACATTGACTTGTTGGGTCTTCTAACCTGCAAGATGCTCTTTAAACAAGAATAATAGAAAAAATATATATTTTTCAATCATTCTCTCAAGAAGAGAAAACAGCCTGTCCACCCTCTCCCTACTCTCCTGTGCTCTCCTCGCCTCTGCCTCCCTCTGTAGTTGGCCTTAGTCTCGCTGCCTTCGTGCTGCTGCCCCTGGCTCCTCCTCACCGTGGTCACCCACTGCTGAACTCGGCCCTGGTGTGTCCTCATGGACTGAGGCGATGCGGACAGGGGGGCTGGTGCAATGCCTCTGTCCCAACACCTCATCCATGAGGACAAACCAGGGCCGAGTTTCAGCAGTGGCTTTCCCACTCACACCCTCTCCTGTCCCAGGACACTTGCAATCCTAAGGCAGAGCAAATGAACCATGGCTTGTTAACAACAACAGCACAATACATTTCAGCAAAGACGTGTGTATCAACTTTCTTACTTTGTATTTTTCTTTCCCCTGAATTGCTCTAAAAAAGCTTAACACAGGGGTGCAATCTTAAGTGCATTGTTAACACTGCAAAATATGACACATCCAGACATGCATACAAAATACTTCAGAAATCATATTTCTGGGAACTCAAATTTGGTTAAAACCTTTGTAGACATAGCTTTCATGACAGCACTACAGAAACACGTACAAGTGAAACCCAATTCCCTTATCAACTGCTTTTCTTATTGCTGTGTGCTTTATAGGGTGAGTGATATTTCTTATAATACACAAGTGAGATAGACTAGTGCAAATATTACAAATAGGTCGTTAAACTAATATTAGCACAAGTTTGCCTCAAACTACCTGACAAATGAAGCCACGCAATGATGACGAATGAGTTAAGATGAAGTTTATAAGAAACTTTAAAGGGGACATATCATGCTAAATCCACTTTTTTAGCCCTTAAATGCATTTAGTTGTATATTTGGAGTGTTTGGAAGTACAGAAAAGTTGAAATTATTCTCTTCAGGTGCTTCGTTGATATCTTTATATTCTGTTTTGGCCTTATTTTTCAACCTGTTCCGATTTTTCTGTTCTCTATGACGTTTTTTGAACTATTACGTCACAGTATTTGCAGCGGAACTGCCAAATAAGGACATTGACTTCCGGCCCAACACTTCGAGCAATCCGCCATATTTATTTCTCGCTGCAATTTTGTAGTCCAAGCTAAAGGATGCAGAAGTTACGAGAGGGTAAGTTAAAATGTTCGGTTGTTGGATGTAGTAACCCACACGCTTCATTACACCGTCTAATGTAGATGAACTGCCGCGCTTGTGGCGCATGTTTAACTGAAAGAACGAGCAGAGAGAGAGACCCGGTCGCGCGCGCGCGCTCTCTCTCTCTCTCTCTCTCTCTCTCTCGGAGCCCGGCGAAAGTGTAAACAAGACACCGTCTCCAAACTAGACGCTGTCTTGCTCTCTCTCCCTCGCACATATTAATCAAAATAAATCGACACGGTGGTAAAAGGTCGGAAGACCAAAGTTTCATGTGTAAATACAGTAACACACCAGTGCGATACATCCATATGAAGACGTTGTTCTACAGGTTCGTCGTCTTCATTTTCATCTCGCTCCGGCTCCGACTCTGGCTCGAACATGTAAGGCTGGCTGGACAAGTCTTCCGTTGTTGACATTTTGTTAATAACGTGTGAATAAAAAGTTTCTGTGCCGCTAGATAATCGTATCTCTGCTATCAGACTACAAAAATGGCCGAACGGGGTGGTGTTGAACCTCTGCATCCTGGAGAGGGGGCGGGGTATGAAGTGTCTCAATTGTATTTAAAGAGGCCGCACCAAAACGAGTTGCTCTCAGACGCACATCAGAAAAGGGGTAGAAAAGGTGGAGCTGTGGAGCTATAATAATGAGGAATTCAGACCCAAGCATTGCAGTTCCGCTTTATATAGACTACAAATGTATGATTTATATGTAAAAAGGAACGATTTAAAAGCATGATATGTCTCCTTTAAAGCTCATAAATTATGTCCTCTTTTTATTCCTTTAATTACATTTGAAATCAATTGTAATCAATGTCTTATTCTTTGTTTTGCTTATTTCTTATTCTTATTACATTCTTTGTTGTAAATCTTTTCTTAAAGCAAGTTGAATTACCATTGTGTATGAAGTGTGTTATATTAATAAACTTGTCTTGCCTTGACTTTTGTGTGATAAAACTCATTTATTTATTATTAAAATGGCTTGACAGAAAGAAACATCACACAACCATTTGAATTTGTATAAAATACAACACACACACGTGCGCGGTCACGCACTCTCTCTCTCTCTGTCTCTGCTCTGTCTTCGCTTGCATCATCTGCCATGTGTTTTCTTTTTCTTTTACGTCTGTCTGCCTCGTGGAACTGAACGGGAATCTCCAATGCTTGTGCAACTAGGGAAGCTTCAGCCAGCAAGGAGGCCCATATATTGCGGATGCCCTGCATGTCATCTAGCAGTGCTCTGATATTCGCTGCCTCGATATCGAGAGAAATATCTCCGGCTTGATGGATGATGTTTCTTTGCTCAGTGCACTGTAGTATCTTCACCCACACACTAAGAAGGACAACAGAATCAAATGTTTTGAAGTACTTCTTGAGCCCATTTGCTCCAGACCTGGCTTCATTGGTTAAATTACATGTGGTCAAGACAGACTTTATTGCCTCAATGACAGAGGGCAAGTGGGATGCCACCGCACGAACTCCATCGAGTGTCAGACAGTCGTGTAGAGAGCAGCCTGTCAAGATTGCCCACCTCTCTGGACTTGCACTGAAAAAATTGGACAACCGATTGAAAGAGCCAAAACATGTCGAGACCTCAGGAGTAGACTCAGCTGCATGCACACCCACCAGGCTGAGGCTATGGGATGCACAGGGGGAGAATGTTGCAAGTGGATTGACTTTTAAAATGTGTGCTTGTACACCTTTCACCCTCCCTGACATGTTGGCTCCATTACCGTACCCTTGTCCTCTACAGTCTCCTAATGATATATCATTGTTTTTCAATGCTAGTTCAATCACCCTGCCAGTCTTTTTATGGAAGTCTACAAACTGAATAAACCTCTCAATAGTCTTCCACAAACCATTCTCTTTGTCTTCATACACACATCTCAGCATAAGCACATTCTGCTCTATGTGTGATATATCTGGTGATGAGTAATAGATAGCATCCCTTCTCTCTGCTAGGATATTTCTGAGGACTCTTCTGCCACAGAGTTCAATGAACTCATTCTGTGTTTCAGCACTTAGATAATGAGCTAATTGTGAGTTTTTTTGTGTGTGTGCTCATGTGTTACGTTGTTTAATTTAATGATTTTGATGAATGATGTTTTTTTTTCTGTTGTGTTTGTGCATGTAGTTTTGTTGTTGTTGTGGTTCTCTCTCTCTCTTTCTCTCCTAGCGGCGCTTGTTAGAGCGCGTACAGGTGCACGGCATTACGATGACGTCAGAAGTGGCATGGCGGCTTTAAGCGTGTTTGGATGGTTCCTCCACGAGCTCTCCTCTCTCCCGGCTTCGTGGTTACTTTAAGTTTTCTTCTGTTGTAACATCGACGTTATTTGAAACCTTGCTTGTATTCATAATGTGAAATTTTGTTGAATCACCTGTGTAACAAAAGGAGACGTATGTAGGGAGGTGGGTGCCTTTTTGTTTTCCCTCCGTTTTCTCCTGTTTTGAGGTTAGCAGGGAGGTAAGACTATGTTGTTTATTTTATTCTTTA
This sequence comes from Abramis brama, assembly GCF_963993115.1. Classification (NCBI taxonomy): domain Eukaryota; kingdom Metazoa; phylum Chordata; class Actinopteri; order Cypriniformes; family Leuciscidae; genus Abramis; species Abramis brama. Next base: position 1,373,051 of record NC_139975.1, read on the forward strand.
TTTTGAGAAGGAAAGAGGTGTAATGCGGTAGATAGTTTGAGTTTGGTTTATTATTTTGGCTTTTCCCCCTCCTGAAGTTTTCAGCTTATTCTTTTTTTTTTGTCTCCTAAGTTTATGTAATTAATAAATACTTTTCTTATTATACTTCTTGGTTCCAATGGCTTATTATATCATTTAATTAATAAGGCGGGAGATGAGACTCCGGGCATCTTATTATGGCGGGGTTAAGGTGCTCTATGATTGAAATAAATCCCCGTGTGTTTAGTTAACTTGTGCGGGTCGAAAATTGGCTGTGGTGGTGCAGCTTTTGTCGGACCTCGTAACATCATGTAAAAGGGGATCATAGTGTGATAGCAACTCAAGTGTACCAAGAAAGTTGCCATTAGAGACATCATCTAAATTTGATGTTTTACCCCTGAATGTGAGATTCCTTGAGGCTGAATGAGGGTCACATCCACAAGCCTCTCCAGAATTGCTTTATTTTTCTCTACTTCTTGTTGCCACTGTTTTTGGAGGAGACTGTCAAAGACCTGTTGCTGCAGTTAAGGAATGTGCAAGACTTTTCCATGTCAGGTAACACTGCTTATGTGGGGTGCTTTTCTCATGTTTTGGCAATTTTCTGTACATTTTTCTCCATGTAATATTGGCCAGCTTTAATACATCTTTGCTGTTGTAGATGGTTTGGCCAGCTCATGGGAGAACAGAAGGCATGGGATGCAGTAAATTGCTTTACAACTCTTACTGTACATCAGCCGATCTCTTTGGGTTTGTTCACGGCCATTTGCATACTGAAGGTATTTTGGAAAGGATTTGCCTTCCATATCTTTCAGCTCCACATCTGATCATGTTGTTGCACCTGCACAAGCCAGTTTGCTAACAATTAAGTCTCTTTGAACGTTATTTATAGTTGCAGGCCATAATCCTGGATCTTCTGCCAAACAGTCTTCTGCTAAAGCATTCTGCTCTGTCTTTTCCTTGGCCAGATGCTCATCACGACGATCTTTATCTTTCCTGATCTTTCCATCCTCGTCCTCCTCTGGATCTTCCTCATCTTCTCCTTCCCCTTCCTTCTGCTCACCCTCAGCTACACATACTCTTCTACAAACTGATGATGTCTGTGCCACTCCATAGCATTTACTGCAATAAAACATAAAACAAACTATATATTCTTATTATAATTTTCACAAAAACTATGTCACGTTAGACAATGTGCTCCTCACCTATTCTCTCTTCTTCATTCACATTAGTGCAGAAGTTTAATGTTTCTCCCTCCGTGGCTGCCTCTGAAATAGCGTATTCATCCAGTTACATATAGCCGGCTGGTGTCACCTGTCACACAGTTCACAGTTAGTGTTGTCAAGGTGCCAATACCCATAAAATCTCACAGTTCTCGGTGCCAATTACAATAACATAGCAAGAACTTTTAAAACAGACTAATTTTAACTACTTAACTATTTTATTTATTGGCTACTGTTTTTATTATTGCTTGACTCAAATTTCATGATCTCAATTAAATTATTGTGATTTGAATCCGATCTTGATTCAATATCGATTAATTTGGATAAATATTAGGTACTAGGTATAAAAAAGATCCCACCTACTGCTGTAAACATACAGAGAGCAGAGCCCTGTAAGCTGGTATTATTATTAGAGGTTAAAATAACAACTCAAATTTAATATAATATGCTTGTTGTATAATATAATAATGTTATAATATTTTAAAAATATATGTAAAAAATAATTAATATATGTAATATAGTGCACACATTTAGCAAAATACTCCTCTCTATGGCTAATTTTTCTATGGTCATTAAAGGTAAATGTAACGTTATGTGACATTGTTCTCCAGCTGTTTTATTTACCTCTTTCTGCGGTTAAAAAACACTGATTGTTCGATATTATGGATGAGGGATATGTGGATATACATTTAGATAAGTTGTACTGTATCTTTCAACATACCTATGGTTCATTCCTGTTTATTTAGGCTAATAAACTAATGAAGAATAAGAGATGATCGGTTCACATGCCGCTTGAACTGAGGCACAGCGATCTGTCACGTCACATTTACAAACGCCAAAACGGTATTTATTGATTGAATTTCGAAATAAAATTGACAGAATCTGTAGTTTCATGTTAAAAGTGAACGGCTCTGTCTGTCTGTGTCAGTGTCCTCTTTGCACTGTGATTTTTCTCTGCGTGAGAACATGGATGTGTGGCGTGAGGGCGTGTGAGTCTCAGTCTCAGCTGGCACGGGCAGCCCTGTTAACAGCAATAATACAAATGTAAATAATATTGCCTTCAATTTTTAATGACGGTAATTCTGATTTGTCGCTCACTCATCCGCTCAGCAGACTTCTCTGTGATTGGCTACAGTGCTCAACAGACTTCTGTGATTGGCTACAGTGCTCAACAGACTTCTGTGATTGGCTACAGTGCTCAACAGACTTCTCTGTGATTGGCTACAGTGCTCAACAGACTTCTGTGATTGGCTACAGTGCTCAATAGACTTCTGTGATTGGCTACAGTGCTCAACAGACTTCTGTGATTGGCTACAGTGCTCAACTGACTTCTGTGATTGGCTACAGTGCTCAACAGACTTCTCTGTGATTGGCTACAGTGCTCAACAGACTTCTGTGATTGGCTACAGTGCTCAACAGACTTCTGTGATTGGCTACAGTGCTCAACAGACTTCTGTGATTGGCTACAGTGCTCAACAGACTTCTGTGATTGGCTACAGTGCTCAACAGGCTTCTCTGTGATTGGCCACAGTGCTCAGCGCTGTAAACCTGGACCGTTTGAAGGCAGCCGTCTATCTGTGTGTGTCTAATGAAGTGTGTCTGTACTCAGTAAAACCAGTACTGCAGAAATATTGGTATCGTCACATTTGCACAATTTAATTATTTAACGTTTGAACAAAGTATCGGTAGGCTACTCTTGACAACACATATTTCACTGAGGTAAAGATAAGTAATAAATTACAGTTTTCTCTCGCAAGTCTCACCATTCTTCCTTCCTTTTTTGATAACCCGATTTAGGCTTAATTTTTTTTTTGTAATGCGAGGCTCCTTTCCATGACACTAAAGCTGAATTTAACCGCTGGACTACAAGACCAAACCATTTTTCCTTTTGATAGGGGGGATCGCTAACATGCGAGGGCATAAGCTATTAGGAAAATAAAGAAAATGTATAATTTTTATGGATGAAAAATTGAGTCTTGTGAATTTTTATTCCTACTGATAACCTTTTATTACAACTATGTGATTTTGTCATTTTAATATTGTGGATTATCAATATATATCAATATATCTTTGTGGGGCCCCCCCTCGCCGCGGGCCCCTGTTATTCAGTCCCACTATTGCCCCCTGTCTGACGCCCCGATGACATCACTCAAACATAAAATATATTATTTTAACACACATATTGAACATATGAACAGTTTTCCCAGACTCTTATAAGGATATGAACAGCAATATCTGCACAGGACACACAAATAACAGAAATAGATTTTTATAATTTTTGACAAAGTTTGCCTGAATGGTCACAAAACTCAAAACACAACAATAATATTAACATTTAATGAAGATCATGCAGTGTGAATGAGCACTATAGTTACACCAGTTTTCAGCGTCTGCCGTCTCACTATATTGGGACGTGAACATATGAACTCCACCAGAAGCAGAGCTGCAGTGAAACACTTTATTCTGATGCAACAGATACTCTACTGACTATGAGTAACTTTGCGAGTCTGTGTGAACTAATCCTCAGTCTACTAATACTCAACTATACTCTTATAGTCAACAGAATGTCTAAAGAGGTTTATCAATATAGTCACCAAAAAATCCAATGTTTTGTTGTAATTGAATTGTTCTATTATCATTTCATTCCATCATTTTGATACTAAATTTCTATTAACCAATAAAACACAGATGTAAAAAAAAGGAAGCAAGATTTTGAAGAAAAATGAAATGTAATTTTGGCATATATATACACATATTTACACATATATACAGTCATATTATTGTTTATTATTAATAGAAATGGGCTCTTCTGCTATAAGCTTGAATCACTGTAATATTAAAGCCCACAGCTTGTGATTGTCTGCATTTCTCTCCGCTGCTAAAACACTGTAAAGGGGAACAGTTCAGCAGAGAATAATATTATATTATTACAGTATCAACTGAGGTCGGGTTTGCTCTCGTTTCAGGGCTTATATCTGAATTTGACTTTATGAGTTATTTTAACCATGTTTAAACAGTTTTATTTGTGATTAAACACTCATTTGCGGAAGAACCTTGAATTAGGGAACTAAAGAAAACGTTAACAGAGCAAACAGAGTAAAAACTAAAAAATAACACACACACACTACATCATGGAGTTTGTTGTGTATTTCTGTGGACAATGATGGACAGAATCAGTCAATAATATCCTAAAGCACACACCAAGTTAAGTCAGGTTAGCAGTTTAATACAGTCTACATGAGCAGCAAGTGAACTGGAATACACACGACCCATCTGGAGACGCCATTACTCAACGGGTTTACTCGAGCGAGTTCAGTCACACTGGCTCACGACAAGAGGAGAGATCTGCAAGTCTGATCCTCTTTATTTCAGTTCTTTCAAGGTCAACCATGAAACTGCCAGATACTTTATCAGCTCCTATGACAGTTGAACCAGTTTTGTTTTAACACACTTATGATAACATAGTACAAGGAGAATATTGAACATCTATATGAGTCAGCTAAGTAATTTAATGACAAGTTGTTAAACATTATACCCGTATGACGGCAATTACAGTGATATAATCAGCAGCGCAATTGCAGGTGAATCACTTTGCATGTTTATTGAGAACATTTATGACTGAGAGGCAGAGATAAAACATCTTTATGTCTACACTGGAATGAACTGTGTGTGATAGAGGATTTGAACACCTAGAATACATTTACAAAATATATTTCTGAATCTTAAGACTCTAAATTCAATCTATTGAATTTTGCCTCATTGATGCCTTTATTATAAACTATATGAAGAAGGGATGCACTTGTGGCGAGGTGATGGATCGGGTAAATTACAGTTACACTTATGAGGAAAAGTATAACTAAATGGAGAGCAGACTACGCCACCCCGTTTCACTAAACGGAGAAATTTATACAAGACACGCTGGTTCGTGACCACAGATGACAAGAGACGTGGATCAGAATACAAAAATACTTTTTTTTATTTTATCAACAATAATTTAATATATAAAAACTTTGAGGTGGACAAAAGTTTTGCACTGTTAAGTGTACACCAGACCAGAAATAAAGAAAAAAACAATAAAGAACACAAAAACACTTTTGGGCTGAGGCTTGCCAGCAGGGAGCTAGCTGGACAGTGAGTGTCCTGAAATCACACCACTCATCCAATTCCACTCCACACAACACTCACACTCACTAGGTGAAAGACACACAGGTGCCAACGGCAAAACACTCTGTCAAGGAACCACCACCAAAAGAGGACAGACAGCTAGCTTCCCTGCACGGGGCGGGCCTTCAGCTCCTGAAAGAAACAAAAAAAACAATATAATATACTTTCACAGTTGGCTGCAAACGTATAAAATTATAATAAACCAACTTCAACAAAATCAATACATTTACATTTACATTTAGTCATTTGGCAGACGCTTTTATCCAAAGCGACTTACAAAGCAGGACTAGATTAAGCGAATCATCATGAAGAGGCAAAAACCAAAGCTACGCAAGGAGTGCTCAAGATACAAAGTTCAGGCATTATTCAGAGTAGCATAAGCCCGATAAGTGAGGTTTTTAGAGGGAAAGGGGAGGGTTTTTTTTTTTTTTTTTTTTTTTTTTTTTTGTTTTTTTTTGTTTTATGTGGTTAAGTGCTCACGGAAGAGATGGGTTTTCAGATGCTTTTTGAAGGTTGTCAGGGATTCAGCATTCCGGATGAGGGAGGGGAGAGTGTTCCACCAGCATGGAACTGTGAATGAGAATGTTCTGGAAAGTGATTTTGTGGCTCTCTGCGATGGAACCACGAGACGTCGCTCGTTGACTGATCGTAGGCGTCTGGTAGGGATGTAGACTCGTAGGAATGAGTTAAAGTAGGAGGGAGCTGAGCCTGTGATAGATCGGTAAGCAAGCGTCAATGCCTTGAACTTGATGCGAGCAGCGAGAGGTAGCCAGTGCAGAGAGATGAACAGAGGAGTGACGTGGGCCCTCTTGGGCTCGTTGAAGACAAGACGAGCTGCAGCATTCTGGATCATCTGTAGAGGTTTAGTTGCACTTGAAGGAAGACCGGCCAGAAGAGCATTGCAGTAGTCAAGCCTAGAAATGACCAGGGCCTGGACGAGAAGTTGTGTTGCATGCTCAGTTAGGAAAGGCCTGATCTTCCTGATGTTGTGCAGTGCAAACCTGCATGATCGAGCTGTCTTTGAAATGTGATCTGTGAAGGTCAGCTGGTCATCAAATGTTACTCCAAGATTTCTGACCGTCCTTGATGGGGTGATTGAAGATGAATCTAGCTGGATAGTGAAGTCGTGCTGTAGAGACGGATTGGCAGGGAGGACGAGAAGCTCAGTCTTTGGCAGGTTGAGCTGTAGGTGATGTTCCTTCATCCATGCCGAGATGTCCGCCAGACAGCTTGAGACCCGTGCAGCTACTGTGGGATCATCTGGTTGAAACGAGAGGAAGAGCTGTGTGTCATCAGCATAGCAGTGGTAGGAGAAGCCGTGCGCTTGTATGATGTGTCCCAGTGATGTGGTGTAGATGGAGAAGAGGAGGGGTCCAAGAACTGAACCCTGGGGAACCCCTGTGGTCAGCTGATGCGATCTGGATACCTCGCCTCTCCATGCGACCTTGAAGGACCTACCTGTGAGATAGGACTCAAACCAGTGGAGTGAAGTACCTGTGATGCCCAGTGATGAGAGGCTGGACAGAAGGATCTGATGATTCACAGTGTCGAAGGCAGCAGACAGATCCAGGAGAATGAGGACTGAAGATTTGGAAGCAGCTTTTGCGATCCGTAGGGCTTCTGTGACTGATAGTAGTGCAGTCTCAGTAGAATGGCCTTTCTTGAAGCCGGATTGGTTGACATCCAGCTGGTTGTTTCGAGACAAGAAGGATGTTACTTGGTTGAAAACAGCTCTTTCAAGTGTCTTTGCAATAAATGGTAGGAGGGAGATGGGTCTGTAATTCTCTACAGTTGATGTGTTTAGTGTTGGTTTTTTAAGCAGTGGAGTAACCCGAGCTTGCTTGAATGCTGTAGGGAAGGTGCCAGTATGGAGGGATGAGTTTATGATGTGTGTGAGTGCTGGTAGAAGTGTCGGAGAGATGGCTTGTAGAAGGTGCGAGGGGATGGGGTCTAGGGGACAGGTGGTAGGATGACTGGAGAGGAGAAGTGTAGATACTTCTTCCTCGGTTAGCGGAGAAAAGGAGGACAGAGGGACATTGGCTGAGGAAGGGGTCGGTCTGGGTTCCTGTGTGTGTGGAGCCGAGAACTGACTGCTGATAGTTGTAGTTTTGTTGGTGAAGAAGTTCGCAAAATCGTCAGCAGTTACGGAGGAGGTGGGTGGTGGTGGAGGTGGACAGAGGAGAGAGTTGAATGTCTTGAAAAGTACTCGTGTGTTGGAGGAGCTGTTGATCTTGTTGTGGAAGTATGAAGATTTTGCAGCATGAACATCTACAGAAAAGGAAGAGAGGAGAGATTGATACATACCCAGGTCAGATGCGTCTTTTGATTTGCGCCATTTCCTCTCCGCTGCCCTGAGTTCAGTCCGGTGTTCACGAAGAACCTCAGATAACCAGGGGTTGGAGGGAGTAGCGCGTGCTGGCCTGGAGGAGAGAGGGCAGATAGTGTCTAGAGAAGAGGTTAGAGTGGAGCATAAGGTATCCGTTGCGGTATTCACATCCAGAGATGAGAATTGTGAGGGTGGGGGAAGAGAAGATGACACGGCAGAGGAAAGGTGTGAGGGAGAGAGTGAGCGCAGGTTTCGCCTGAAAGTGACTGGAGGTGGGGTTGGAGGTGCAGGGGTAGAGAGTTGTAGACTGAAAGTAATGAGGAAATGATCTGAAACATGGAGAGGTCTCACCAAGATGTTCTCTGTGGTGCAGTTGCGTGTGTAAACCAGGTCCAGTTGGTTGCCTGATTTGTGAGTACCTGTGGTGATGAAATACTCTGCAAATTACTGAGCACAATAGTTAACCTGGCTGGTGGCGACCTAAAAGGTTCACAATATGGCCACGTTACAACCGCCAAAGGCTATGAACAAGAGTAAAATGAACCACAAAAAAAGTACAATTAAACATTAAATCACAAAAGAATCGAATCCAAGATTACAAAAACAAGAAATTACAAAAAAAAGAAAATGTTGCTCCCTTCACAGTCTTTGAGGAACGCACAGGGCGAAGAGCTCAAGGATAACCAAACAGCTGGTGGTGATATACATTAAGTGGGGCTAAATTATACCATCACATGTAGCTACGTCATGCATGGACGGGCAGCTCGGAAACTAGCCACACACTAATACCACCAGCGTTTACCACCATATGCAGATGCAATATAAACTAACGGAAACAAATAATGAATCACAATGGTCACAGTGATATTAAATGGCAGCAGAACAAAACAGTGCCGTCTTAGCGGCGTTGTCAATGGAGCATTTTGCCCCCGGTCCACAGTGATGAACCGCTCACAAGTGGTTTAATGCACTAAAAGAAATGAAAACAATTAATAAATGAATTTAAAAAAACACCCACCTCAGGTTATGCAAGTGGTTAGATTTACCTACCCAATGGTAGATCGCTAGGCCCACAGAAGATTCAGTTACTCACACGCAGTCTCGTTCACAATAGGCAACCCGCAAGTGTACAGAGATGTTGCATCTGCTCAAACACATTAGCCGCGCTATGATGGAAACATGGGTTTACCGGAAATCACATCAAAACAAGCGTTAGTCTGTCAGAATAAACATACCTCGGATAGGGACAGCCTGCACCCAAAAGCAACGTCGCATTGATTTGAACAGTAACCTGGCTAAAACATGTACACATTCACTATTAACGTGGGAATGCATTAGCAACAACATTAGCCAAACAGCTAGGTACATACCTCCCACGGAACTGCGCACGCACCCACAACAACGTCCGTGACGATGACGTATGCCCAGGTGGCCTGAACTCCGCCTTAAGTAAGCCAGGGGTGGCTGCCGATAGGCTGTCACCCCCGTCACTCAACACAAATCACAGGGCGGAATCTAGCCCGCCTTGCCACAATCTACCCCCAGCTTTTGCATTGTCGCCCCGACGATGGACCTAGTCACACTACCACTAAGCAACTCCTAGTACCAGGGCCTAAAGAGGGCAGAGACAGCATTAGACACAGCGGCCACCCTAGAGGAATCATCCCTCACAACTTCCGGTGCCCGAGGGAGGTGATGTCGATTCGAATGATGACCAGCAGTAGCTCGCCCCGTCCGTCGCAAGGTAATCTCACCAGTACCAGGTTGGTCCACAGGTAAGGGTTCCATTACCAATGCTGGTTCTGGAGCTACCACACCAAGCTGTCTAGGGGTCACTAAAGCTGTAGGGCTAACGTTCTCGGTTAAACATCGAGGAGCCAACCCACTAACAGCCTGTGGGGTTTCAGGTACCAAAACCCACAGATCAACCTCCTCAGATGGAGATCCCTCCGATGGTGGTGACTCGATCATCAAAGGGCCGCCTGTAGAAACTTCAACAGGAGAGTCCCTTCGTACACGGGTCTTCAACAGGGAGCGGTGGACCCGTTTTACACTACTCAAGTCATCCACCGGCGCAATTGTATAGACGGACCCACCTGCCTGCGGTGCTCTCACCACCTGATACACCACTGGGCTCCACAGGTCCTGGATCTTATGGCGCCCTCTCACGCCATAATCCCGAAGGTAAACCAATTGACCCTCCCCCAATGGTGCATCTCGAACATGTGGGTCGTACTGCTTCTTACGACGATCTGCCGCTACCTTTAAATGTTCTCGGGCCCCTTCGAAGGCCACCAACAACCTGGTTTGATGCTCCACCACCCACTCATTCACCTTTCCGGATGCCATCTCTTGGCTTTTGCCCAAAAGAAAATCAATAGGGAGTCTGGGCTCTTGGCCAAACATCAGAAAGTAAGGTGACTCACCAGTCGCTTGATGCGGGGTAGTATTATAACAGAAAAGCACCTGAGGGAGCGCGGAAACCCAATCTGCCTTTCGGGAGAGGGGTAAGGTGCGCAGAAGATTATGCAGAGTCCTGTTAAAACGTTCGCACTGCCCGTTGCCAGCCGGGTGATACGGTGTAGTGCGGGACTTCTCAACCTGATACAGATGACAGAGCTGTTGTATTAGGGAGGACTCAAAGCTGCGGCCCTGGTCAGAATGAATGCGACCAGGTACACCAAATTTATAGAACCACTCCACCACCAGCATGCGGGCCACAGTCTCAGCTCGTTGGTCTCGAGTAGGGACTGCAAGAGTGTACTTGGTAAAGACATCAGTCATCACCAGGACACTTTCCAGCCCCGAGCGAGAGGGTTCCAGCAGCGTAAAATCAATGGCCAGGATCTCATTTGGCCTAGAGGCCAGCAAATGACCCATAAAGCTGCGGGCAACTGGCTGCGTATCCTTGGCGACCTGACACCTTTCGCACTCCCGACACCACTGGGCTACATCAGATGTCAAGCCTGGCCAGTAGAAGCGCTGCTGCACAAGCTCGGTGGTCCGCTCGATCCCCTGATGCCCATGCCCCTGATGCATTTGTGTCAACACTTCCTTATGCAAGGCCGCAGGGAGAACTACCTGGAAAATCTCTTCGCCGCCATTAGAACGGAACACACGACGATGCAAAACCCCTTCTTTCTCTAGTAGCCGGTCCCACTGACCTAACAGGGCCCGGGCAGTCTTGGACAACTGTCGACGCTCCTCAAAAGTGGGGCGTGTTCCCAGTCTCCAGAACACCAAAACCTCCTCAATCACCGAATCGGCTTCCTGTAACTCCCTCATGTTGCCCACCAAACTAGGCAAAACAGAAACTACGGCCTGGGTAGCTTGTACACCCAGATCTACCCCTGATGCTTCCGTCACTTCCTGTGGAACCTCGGTCCCCAGTAACAACTCTCTCACTGCCCCATGGCTAGCAGGGTCCTGTCTGGAAAGTGCATCGGCATTCCGGTTACTCCTTCCTGACCGATACCGGATCTCAAAATTAAATGCTGCCAGCTGCGCAGCCCAGCGCTGCTCGGTAGCCCCGAGCTTTGCAGTGGTCAGATGGCTGAGAGGGTTATTGTCAGTGTACACAATACACTGCTGCCCTAACAAGTACTCCCTAAATTTCTCAGTCAAGGCCCACTTGAGCGCCAAAAACTCCAACTTCATGGAGCTGTAGTTGGACATATTGCGCTCAGTGGGCCTAAGACTGCGGCTCGCATATGAAATTGGCCGTACTTTACCTCCTTGTTCCTGTGAAAGGACAGCTCCTAGACCGCCATGGCTAGCATCTACCTCCAGGATAAAAGGCAAGGAAAAGTCGGCATAGGCGAGTACTGGGGCGCTGGTAAACCTACTCTTCAGCTCATCAAAACTCTGCTGGCACTGTTCAGTCCAGGCACTAGAAAAACCCTGCCCTGCTCGAGTCCTAGGCTTAATAGCAGCCCATGCGGCAACCATTTTATGAAGAGGGGCTGCCAATTTTGCAAACCCCTCAACAAAACGGCGATAGTAGCTTGCAAAGCCTAGAAATGAACGCAGCTCTGAGGCATTAGTGGGGCGTGGCCAATTAGCCACTGCCTCAATTTTACCGGGATCGGTTGACACTCCCTGTGCTGAAATAACATGTCCCAGATACTTTACCTCACGTTGGAAAAATGCACATTTACTCAATTTAGCCTTCAAGCCCTCATGCTCTAAACGACTTAGAACCACCTCCAACCGCTCTAACTGCTGAGGTACCGAGGAGGAGAATACTATGATGTCATCAAGGTACAGAAGTAAAGACCTACACTGCTGGTCCCCAAACATCCGTTCCATTAAACGCTGGAAGGTGCTTGGGGCATTGCAAAGCCCAAAGGGCATGCGATTCCATTCAAACAACCCAAAAGGGGTGCAGAATGCGGTCTTAGGTCTATCTCTCTCAGTGACCGGAACCTGGTTGTATCCACTTGCCAAATCCATAGTGGAAAACCAGCAAGCCCCGGTCAAGGAGTCCAACGATTCCTCAATGCGAGGCAAAGGGAACGCGTCTTTTCGGGTCTTTGAGTTTAGCTGACGGTAGTCGACGCACATGCGTAGACTACCGTCTTTCTTTTTAACAAGGACAATTGGTGACGCGTACGGGCTACAACTCTCCCTTATAACTTCCGCCTCCAAAAGCTGATTGATGTGAGACTTCACCACCTCATATTCTGACGGAGGTATACGCCTGTAACGTTGCCGGACAGGAACGGTGTCTAACAGGGGAATGTCGTGAGAAATCAAACCTGTACATCCCAAGTCACCCTCGTGCATAGAAAACACAGACTGGAATCTGTAAAGCAGATCTCTTACCTGACCCTGTTCTACTTCCGATAAAACAGACAGATCAAGTGCTTCAATTTGTTCCTGAACAAGAGGGCTCGCGTCAGGGACTATAGAACCCACCATTGCCGCTACAGACCTGACCTCACTAATTCCTGATGGCAAACTAACCACACAAACATCATTTAGTGTACCAAGGACAGTGTTAGCATAGAGCAACACGTCGATGGTTCCCACATTTACCACGGGTAAATAAACAGTACCTCGCGTAACTTGCACTAATGCAGGGGAAGCCAACAAACCAGCTGGTAACCCAGACTCTGGAGGCTCAAAAAGAACAGTGTTATTGGCATATTGCTCAGAACAAGTAGCTGCCACAAACTTCATCATGCCGCCTGGGATACGCCATGGTCTCCTCCCTCGCACTCTGACCCTTCCTGAACTTACCTCAGGGGGCTGGTTATCAACTAGACGACAATGTTGCAGCGCTTGTAGAACAAAATTTGGAACCTCAATGGTCGGAGGCAATTCGAAAAGGGCCGGGCCATGTTGTCCAAAAAGCTCCTGGTAGCATCGGCTGAGCACATTCATTCCCAGAACGCCTGGGACCCGAGTGCACAAGCCACCAGGAGGGTCCCGTACAACAAGCACGCCACATCCCGAAATCAACTGGCCGCACAATTCTATGTCCAATTCCACATAACCAATATAGGGAATCGAAAGACCATTAGCAGCTTGAAGCTGTAACCACTGGCACGATTTAAGTCGATCCTGACCCCATGGTTCAAAATGTTTCTGAAAACAACTCTCAGTGATCGTAGTTACCATGGAGCCAGTATCCACCAGACAAGGCACTCGAACTCCGCCAATCAATACGTCAAGATGCGGGCAGAATGACATTAAATGCGACATATTTGAAACTTTTGAGCCAGTTAATTCCCCATCCGTGTTATGGCCCTGAATCACGGTGGGAACTAGTTTTCCGACGTTGCAGATGGGCCAGGCTGTCCTCTTCCAGCTACTGACGCGACTGAGCGTGAGGGAAATTGAGCGCGAGAAGGAGCACGTTCCCCGTCGCAATCCCTAGCATAATGACCAGGTTTTTGACACCTTCTACATATTACAGGTCCCTGTCGGGGAGGTTGACTCCGTGACTGGGGGTTCTGCAACCGGGCAAAACTTTGTGTAAGTTTAATTAACTGCTCTTGTTGGCTTTTAAGCATATCCCTCAATTCAGCCATCTCCGAACTCCCCGGTGAACTACGGATGCCAACAAAAGGATTCCCTTGCACCCCATATTGGATCCCATGAGCAGAGGGAACAGAGTGACTTCGGGCCCTTGTGCTTCCTGGCATACCCTCCCTCTCCCATCTAAGGGCTTCGCTACGAATCTCCAACAAAGTTAACGTAGGTTGCTGACGTATCAACTGTTTTAATTCGCGACGGAGGGCGCTATCAAAAACATGTTCGACAAATTGGTCTCGCAGTAAAATATGTGAATTTGGCATACCGTGAGGAGACTGTTGTTTCACTTGCTCAAGGAGACCCATCAGGACAAGGGAGAACTCCAACAAGCTCTCCCCTTCCTGTTGCTTTCTCGAGAAAAAGGCCTCCTGCAATGAAACATATGACTGTGAGCAACCATACAATTCTCGCAAAGCTGAAATAATCCTCCCTGGGTCCTTACGCTCCACCTCTGGGCGGTACTTAATCTCTTCCCTTGCCTCCCCTTCTAAGTGGTCAAACAAATAAAACGCCTTATCGGTTTCAGAAAGGTGACGAACGCGCATACAAGCCTGGGCCTCCTCAACCCACTCTTCAATGCCAATGCCAACCCTGCCATTAAATTTTGGACACTTTCTGTCTCGTGGTACAAAAACAAATCGTTCTGGTCGGGTGACATCAACATTACCGTGTTGCAAAGGAACAGAAGGCCCAGGTAAAGAAGGTGGTGCATCAACAGGACCTGGAGGCACAGGAACACGCTCCTGACGCAACCTCTCGTTGTCTGCTTTAAGCTGATCAATCATTTCCCTCAATTGTTGTAATTCCTCTTCCATATTTTAACTACAAAGTCACTTACCAATGAAAGAAGAATAAGCCCACAATAAGGGCTAGAATTAATACACAAGACGTGCACTGCTGTTCTGCTGCCACTCCAAGAAAAAAAAGTCAATCCTATAATACAAAAACAAAAGAGAAAAAGAACAGACAAACAAAAACAAACAACAACAAACAATTGTACAATTAACCCACGTCTCTGTCTCAAAGTGGAAATCCTGCCGACTACGCCAAAATGTGGCGAGGTGATGGATCGGGTAAATTACAGTTACACTTATGAGGAAAAGTATAACTAAATGGAGAGCAGACTACGCCACCCCGTTTCACTAAACGGAGAAATTTATACAAGACACGCTGGTTCGTGACCACAGATGACAAGAGACGTGGATCAGAATACAAAAATACTTTTTTTTATTTTATCAACAATAATTTAATATATAAAAACTTTGAGGTGGACAAAAGTTTTGCACTGTTAAGTGTACACCAGACCAGAAATAAAGAAAAAAAACAATAAAGAACACAAAAACACTTTTGGGCTGAGGCTTGCCAGCAGGGAGCTAGCTGGACAGTGAGTGTCCTGAAATCACACCACTCATCCAATTCCACTCCACACAACACTCACACTCACTAGGTGAAAGACACACAGGTGCCAACGGCAAAACACTCTGTGAAGGAACCACCACCAAAAGAGGACAGACAGCTAGCTTCCCTGCACGGGGCGGGCCTTCAGCTCCTGAAAGAAACAAAAAAAACAATATAATATACTTTCACAGTTGGCTGCAAACGTATAAAATTATAATAAACCAACTTCAACAAAATCAATACTCTGCAAATTACTGAGCACAATAGTTAACCTGGCTGGTGGCGACCTAAAAGGTTCACAATATGGCCACGTTACAACCGCCAAAGGCTATGAACAAGAGTAAAATGAACCACAAAAAAAGTACAATTAAACATTAAATCACAAAAGAATCGAATCCAAGATTACAAAAACAAGAAATTACAAAAAAAAGAAAATGTTGCTCCCTTCACAGTCTTTGAGGAACGCACAGGGCGAAGAGCTCAAGGATAACCAAACAGCTGGTGGTGATATACATTAAGTGGGGCTAAATTATACCATCACATGTAGCTACGTCATGCATGGACGGGCAGCTCGGAAACTAGCCACACACTAATACCACCAGCGTTTACCACCATATGCAGATGCAATATAAACTAACGGAAACAAATAATGAATCACAATGGTCACAGTGATATTAAATGGCAGCAGAACAAAACAGTGCCGTCTTAGCGGCGTTGTCAATGGAGCATTTTGCCCCCGGTCCACAGTGATGAACCGCTCACAAGTGGTTTAATGCACTAAAAGAAATGAAAACAATTAATAAATGAATTTAAAAAAACACCCACCTCAGGTTATGCAAGTGGTTAGATTTACCTACCCAATGGTAGATCGCTAGGCCCACAGAAGATTCAGTTACTCACACGCAGTCTCGTTCACAATAGGCAACCCGCAAGTGTACAGAGATGTTGCATCTGCTCAAACACATTAGCCGCGCTATGATGGAAACATGGGTTTACCGGAAATCACATCAAAACAAGCGTTAGTCTGTCAGAATAAACATACCTCGGATAGGGACAGCCTGCACCCAAAAGCAACGTCGCATTGATTTGAACAGTAACCTGGCTAAAACATGTACACATTCACTATTAACGTGGGAATGCATTAGCAACAACATTAGCCAAACAGCTAGGTACATACCTCCCACGGAACTGCGCACGCACCCACAACAACGTCCGTGACGATGACGTATGCCCAGGTGGCCTGAACTCCGCCTTAAGTAAGCCAGGGGTGGCTGCCGATAGGCTGTCACCCCCGTCACTCAACACAAATCACAGGGCGGAATCTAGCCCGCCTTGCCACACACTGATACCGGTATAGGGCCCGATACTCAAATGCTCCGATACCAAAACCGATACCATGCAGTGTGTGTAGCTTTACAAGTCATAACTAGTCCTCATTTTAGATGAGCTCACAAAAATAGTTAACTGACCACTACTAAATTTTACTTTATAACTATCTTAATTAACCATGAATTGCAGTAGAAATACAAGAATAAAGCATTTATAGCTATTTATATACTGCTTATTAATGTATATTAATGCTTTATAAATGAATTAACTGTTTACTACTGCTTAACTAATGATTAATAGCATGCAGTTATTATAAAGTGTTACAGAAAAAGTACTAGGCTTTCAGCTGAAATTGCAATTACAGTAGTTGTGTTTGTAAAAATTGTTATTTAATTCCATTGTAAATATTCTTCTAAGATGTTATATTTCAATATCATTCCTGCAGAAACACAGAGTTTGCCATCATTCTGATTTAAATGTGCTTTTATCAGTTTTGAAAGTGCGTTCATTTGTAAAATGTGCTGCAAATATGTAGTTTTGCAGATGAAGTATGAATGACACAAGTGTGCTCAATGAAGGCATTTTGTGTGAAAGTAATAAAAAATTATTCACAGTTTGATAAAGATAGACTTCTGTGTCTCTGAACGAGTGAAGAGTTTTGCACATATATGGCTTCAGTGTTGACAGATGGAAATAACTGTATATTCTGGCCACATATGATAACGGTCTGGACTGTTTTTGCATCAGGGCTGTGAAACTCACAATCAAAAAATGCTGGCAGTGGAAACAAAAGAAAGAAAGAGAAAGAGTTATTTGCAATGTTAATGTCGACCAGTCTCCTCTTCTCGTGATGTTTGGTGATATTCCCCAGACACTGAGCTGAAGCTGATGATGGGTTTCAGCGTGCTCTTCATCTTTGCTCTGCTGCAGATCTGCACACTGTGTGATGGGGGGAATTCAGAGGATCTTTCTAACATCTCTGGTGTGTTCACCTTCGGTTCAGAACTAAACTAAACTATATTCCATGTGTCAAGCTATGAATGAGGCATTTATGAATGAGGCATATGAGGCTATACTTATTTAAAATTATTGTAAATAACAAATAAGTTATCAGTCTTTGGTTTGTATATTTCTTTTGGATTTGTCTTGCAGACTCTTCTAACCATCCTCATCACCTTCATCCTCGTGGATCTTCCAGCACTGCTAAAGCTGGGAAAGATAAGGACCAGAGCCCTGTTTACATGAACACTAACTTGGAGTTTGTTTTATCAAACGATCCACCTCCAAATGCAGTTCTAGTTCCTTATGATAATGAAATGTATTACATTCTTGGAACTGGGAAATGTAAGGAGGAGAAGTTAGAGTCAATTAAAAGTTCAGAAATGTCGAAGACAGGTGATAATAAGGAGAAACGTGGATTTCTAGTGAATAAAGACAACTTTGAAATTTTAGAGTGGAAAAAATTAGCGGATGTAAAGAAAGGCAGAATTCGATTTTACCCAGTAATGATTTGTAAAAGTACCTACATTGTTAAAGATAGCGGTATAAAATTTCAGACCATAGACGACATAAAAAAATAAAAAAATAAAAAAGTATTATTTTCTCCTGACGTTCTGACTGTAAACTATGACATACAAAACCAGGATTTTCAAATTGATAGTTGTGAAGAAGAAAGAAAGGTAAAGCCACACAAGATAGAAGTGATAAAACGGGTCACAGCTGACAACAAGAACTGCAAGCCAGCCAAACATGTGTTGCAGTTTGATCAAGACAGCGACAGAACAATATCTTTCGAAAAGAGCCGTACGCATGCGGTTGAAGGGGCGGTGGAGTTATCGGCCTCTGGTAAGATTGCAGGTTTAGTTGAAATAGGTGGAAAAGTTTCTGCGAAATATGACTACACTCGCTTGAATTCTGAAACGACATCCAATCTTGATACGGTCAAGCACTCAATGATTATGGAGATAGAGATTCCACCCAACCATTCTTGCAACATTGAGATTAAAAGAAATACCTCTATGGTTGAAGCCCTGTGCTCTGGTAAGCTCACCCGACAGTACAAGAACAGTGAAGAACGCTCAACCTCGGCTACTGGCACCTATAAAGTGGAAGTAGCAGAACTCCTAACATATATGAATCCCTGCAACAAGGTGACAGATGGGGCGAAATGCTGAAATACATGAAATCTGCACAACGTCTGAAATAAATGACATGTTGCAATGTGTGTGTTCCATGTGTGTGTTCATAACAAAATGTAAAAAAAAGAGTAAAAAAATTGCTTGCTTTCAAATTATGTCAAGAATCTATTAAATTAAATTTTGACATGCTGACAGTGTTTTGTTTTGTTTTTGTTGTTTTTAAAGAAACAAAAGAAGAAAAAAAGAATGAGGGGGAGGGAGGGTGGGGGGTGAGGGGTGGGCTTGTGATTGACGTCCTGGGTCGATAAAGACCTGGGGAATGCATTTAAGAGTTAAAACAGTCTATTCATTTATATTTAAATAATATAGATTTATATCAAATTTATATTATATAAAATATATAAATGTATATCTAAATAAAAGAAAAATATATCTTTATTTAATTTATTTAACTTTAATAATAATAATAATAATAATAATAATAATTCATTACATTTATATAGCGCTTTTCTTGGCACTTAAAGCGCTTTACATGGAAGGGGGGGAATCTCCTCAACACCACCAGTGTACAGCTCCACCTGATGATGACGACAGCCATACTGCACCAGAACACACACACACACACACACACACGCACACGCACATACGCGCACACGCACGCACACACCTCATACACACACGCACACACACGCACGCACACACACATAGGCACACACGTACGACGTTCCGATCGTGTCTTTAATGCAACTTTGCAACATGCACTCGTCTCAATGAACGTGACGTCTGCGTCTGCAAAATGTGACGTCTGCGTCTGCCAATTTATTTATTATTATCATTAATTATTATTATTAAATTGAACGAATATCACAGGGGACACATGTATCAAAAAAAAAAAAAAAAAAAAAATAGGATAAGGAGCTGGAGGTAGAGCAAGGCAATAAAACAGCAGTGAGAGATAATTCTTAAAACATTTAAAGCAATAGAAATTAAACATACATGAAAAAAAAACATTTATTAAAAATAAATAGAAATAAATAACATGAAACAACGAAAAAAAATATTTTTTTGTCATCTTCAGGAAATCAGGAGGTAACTTATAATGAAACCATAATCTTTTTTTAACAACAGCAGTTTTAGCGGGTTTCTTATTAGCTGATTAACAAAGACAGTCATAGAATAACTTTAAATCAACACAGAAAAGACTAAAATTGGGCTTAGAATCAATCAGCGACTTTACATTTATGGAGATGAAACTGGCCACATAGAGTTAGAAGTTTTAATCTTTCGTCCATCTCTTTTGAGTCCCAAATCAAAAACAATACATTATTTATAAAAAAAAAAAAAAAAGTTTGTTATAAGCAGACAAAAAAAAAAAAAAAAAAAAAAAAAAAAGCCAAGCTACTTCTTTCCAGAACTCCTTTGCATAATCACATAATGAGGTCAACTTTCAGTATAGCATTTCCTTTAACATATTTTGTTTCCCCCAAAATTCGTTTTATTTATTTAATTATTTAACTCCTCGCACATTTAATTAGCCTATTTATTTAGTTAGGAACATTGGCAGCGCTAGGGAGGGGCTAGCAGGAGCTTCAGCACCCCCAAGAAAGACCAAAGTACCCCGACAGCACCAAAAATAATTTCTGGAAGCAATTATATTCAGGCTGTATTCTAGGGCAGCCCTGAACCGCATGGTGAAGAAGAAAAAAGAAAACTTATCTTGTTATTTCAAGATATTAAGTCGTTATTTTGACATAAGTCGTTATTTCGACATAAGGGGACATTCTAATGCATTAAGCCACATTAAGCGTTCTTATTATGGTTTTCTATGGGAGGTTTCCAATTCTGGGCTCACCTGATTTTTTTGTACATAGCCTACTTTATTATGATTTTAGTATCATATGATTAATAAATGCACGCACCATTATCCGTGAACTTGATAAATGTTGCAGATATGTTTTACTATGCACAAACAAATGCCTTTAAACTTGTGTGAGCAAAATTCAGGCTAAATGAATGTGCAGTAATTTGAAAAATAGAGAGTCTGTAAGCCTACTATACGTGTTGTAGCAATTAAATAAGCGTATTTAGTTTCATATTTGTTAAAATATTATAATGTTTTTTTTTCCATCTATGTTGAATATGAAAAGTGAACAGCACGAGTAAGATATGCGCATTATATCTGGAGACATTGAGTGGGTCAGACATGATTTTGACCACTTCATCAAGTTTTGTTTTATAGAAAGCCTTTCTTTAAAGAGAATTTTGTTTTGTATTAATTGTATCTTAATTTTAATCAATTTGTCATCAACCATTTGCCTGGATTTAATAAATAAGAAGTATAATAAATATATAAATAAATATAGCAGACAATATAATCATGGAGCCGCCGGCGTGGTCAGGTTTAGGCTAGGTTTATAGTAGCCTAATTATAGTAATAGTTATATAGTATAGCCTAATCTGTGCTTGCTTATTGTAGTTGTATAATTATGGTTATCAGACATAATGGGCTATTTTTAAAAAAACATCCATTTTTAAGAAACAATCTCATACACATTTGAGGAGATCGAGTTGGCGATCTCTGATTTATAGCCTATACCAAAATGCTGTAGCCTAGGCCTATTAAAATGATAAAAGATAAAAACATAATAAACCCAACAATAAGCTATAAAAATGCAATATATCAAGTGTTTTCCATATTTCTATGTTTGTGGGGGGCATTTGGCCCTCAAAATGTAAGTTAAACAAGAGCACACAAAAATATAACAGACGCAGACGTCACGTTCAGTGAGAGGAATGAATAGCATTCCGATCAGGTCTTTAATGTAGCATTGCAACATTCACTCGTCTCAATGAACGTCTCACAAGAACTGACACACTGCACTGAGCCGTGTTGAGTAGCGTGTTGCAGTACGTGTTAGAGAAAAAAATAATTAATAACTTCACTGCCACACGTGAATGACGCGTGACGTCTGACTCCACACTTCACTGCCACGCGTGATTTACGTCACGTCTGTGTCTTAAAATGAATGGAATAAATAGCAGAATAATAATTAAAAAAAAGACGTTGAGTGAGACGTTCATTGAGGCGAGTGCATGTTGCAAAGTTGCATTAAAGACCCGATCGGAACGCCATACACGCACACGCACGCATACACACACACACGCACGCACACACACGCACACACACGTACGCACACACACACACACACGCTTACTGGTGGAGAGGAGACAGTGGTGAAGGCCATCAGTATATGGGGATGATTAGGAGGCCATGATGGGCAGATTTGTCCATGACACCGGGGTTACACTCCTGCTCTTTCCCGAAGGACATCCTGGGATTTCTAATGACCACATAGAGTCAGGACCTCGGTTTAACATCTCACCCGAAGCACGGTGCTCTCTGACAGTATAGTGTGTGTCCCGTCACTACACTGGTGCGTTAGGAGCCGCACGGAGCACAGGGTGAGCAGCGCCCCCTGCTGGCCTCACTCACACTCACACCTCTACCAGCAGAACCCTGGATTACCCAGGAGTCTCCCATCCAGACTCAGCCCAGCTTAGCTTCAGTGGGTGACCAGTCTTGGGCTACAGGGTGATGTGGCTGCTGAGAACTTTATTTAACTATATTTAATCTCAAAACATTAATTAAACAGATCTGGGCCCTATCATACATCCAGCGCAATCCAGCACCAGGCATCGTGACGCAAGTGTGTTTTGCTAGTTTGACCAGTTTTTGCTAGTTTAGGCACAGTTTTCATTTTCGCTTTCTCAAGGACGCTTCACAATAGCAGTAAAGAACAAACAGTCAGTTCAAATATAATAAATGTACAGTAGACATTTGCTCAGTCCAAAACATGAGCCATTTGATCAAGGACCATGAACCATTATCAGCTTTTGACAGAAGGTGGGTACGAACCCATACAAGATCACCTTCTTTGTAGATAGCCTGTTTTCTTCTCAGGTTATAGTGGTGTCTCTGCTTAGCCTGAACTCGTTGCAAATACTCTTTAACAAGCTGGATGAGGCTCTCTTGTCTCTCCACTGAATCATATGTGGGATTGCTAGGATCGGGTGGTTTGGTTAGAGCTCTTTCTAGTGGTCCTTTTAGTTTACGTCAAAACAGTTTCAACGGGGGTAAATCCAGTACTCTCTTGCCAGGCGGTGTTAACGGCAAACCTGAACTCTGAGAGCCACTTATCCCAGTTACAATGATTGTCTTTCATATATGAATCGATCATGGTTTTAAGTGTCCTGTTAATGCATTCTGTTAAGTTGGTTTTAGGATGATATGCTTTGGTCAACTTTTGTATGACACCCCATTGTTTGCCTACAAGATTTATGAGATTCAAGGTGAATTGTGCCCTTCTGTCAGATACTAGGTAGAACGCGGTTCCCCTTGTGAAATCTCATCAGTGAGGATATACATGCTATCTGAGGTGCTTTTGCAACATGTAGCGGAAACAATTCAACCAGTTTTGAACAGTAGTCAACTATGACTAACAAATGTTCATTCTGTTTTGGACTCTTTGGAAAAGGATCCATCAGGTCTACACCCAACATGTGTCCAGGCTCTATAGCAGGAGTAGACTGTAAGTAGCCTGACAACTTGGAGAGGGTTGGTTTATACTTTTGGCAGGTTTGGCATTCCTTGCCGTATTTCCATACATCAGTCCTCAAACTTGGCCAGTAAGCAACTTCCATCAATCTCAGTAGCGTTTTAAGTCGACCCAAGTGTCCACTTGATGGGTGGTCATTTGCATTTCTTAAAAACTCAGGTCATAAACAAGCAGGCATTACTAGCAGTAACTTTGGCCCTTTTTGTCCATCTGGGACACTGCGGAACAGGAATCCATTTTGAATAACATAGTGCAGTCTAGATGGATCTGGACTTGTCTGCGATTTGGCCTTCTTGCACAACTCTTGTACCTCTGGATCATTTTGTTGTGCTGTATTAATGCCTGACCAGTCAACAGGCAAACTGGCTGAGGCTTCAGAATCTCTGGTGGCTTTGACCATGGCAATCATGTGTGTTGAGGTAGTGTCAAAACTTCGGGATAAGGTATCTGGTACAATCTTACACTGCCCTTTTCTGTACTTAACCATGAAGTCATAGCCTTGAAGTCGAATTGTCCAGCAAGCTAATTCACATTTATTTGTATAGCGCTTTCACACTATATATCATTTCAAGGCAGCTTTACAGAAAATGCACAGTTTACATTACAATTTAGAGTGATCTGTTATCAGAGGAAACTGTCTAAGTTATGTATTTCAGAAATGTACATATACAAATCACACAGTTAGCTAACAATGTATTAATTTAAACAATGTATTAATTTAAGGCAGAAACAATGAGGTAAAGAATACATGTACAAAAAGAAATAGAAAAATTGAGCATTCGTGCATGATGATTCAGAGTTTGCTTCATCTGAAGTCCTTGCAGGAGTCAACCTCCTTCATGAGAGGCTGGATCCAAACTGGAGCTGACGTACTCTCTAGTTGTCTCGGGATGGGCATCCAGAGCAGTGGCGGCTAGTGGAAAATCTTCTAGGTAGAGCTGTTTAAGAAAAAAGTTAAGAAAAAGTTAATGTTTCGCATTAATAATAACGGGCTCGCGTGTGCCTGCGTGCCTTTGTAATCTTCTTTACCTTGATTACAATCGTCACCCATCAAAAACTTTACTGGTGAGATACTAGTTTGCTTTATTCAGCCCATACAGGCTAGTCTTGACTTTGGCAGTGGCTCGTTTGGGGCGATAGAGATAATCACCCATTTCGGACAAGATTTGAGGACGCTGATTGGCTAAATTTTATGTCATATCTTGAATATATTTACAGCAATTGGCTAAACTGCTAAACCTGCCTTCTGTGGCCGATTTCTCTATCGCCCCAGAGCTGAACTTGAGACATGCGGATGGGCAGAGGGGACATATAGGAAAAACTTAAATTTTGCACATATGATATTCTATCATATCATATCATACACATATTAATATATAATAATAATAATTATTGTTTTTTGTGTGTGGTTCAGGTGTGGCTATTGACCTGTCACCACTGATCCCGAGATTAAAACAGAAAAGCAAATGAAAAATAATTAGCGTGTCTGCTGTTCGTAACATTAAGCAAGGACAATCATGTTCATTTAATATGATATAACTGGAGTATAAGGTTTTCAGATGCATTATGTGAATGCTTGTGTAGCAGGACGGTCTATCGCCCCTCCTACTTGTAATTGTTTAATCTTGTAATTGTTTAATGTGTGGCCAATGGCCCAGCGTCCGGTGCAAATAAGAGCACGGCCTACCTGTTCTTTGGCATGCGTCATCGTCCAGGGACGTGATGTCATCCATGTGGCCTGCTGCTGTTTGATCGAGTCACGGCCCGCTGTGTTGCCGCTCGCAAAAGTTTCGCCGAAGCTGCTAGTCACTGGCAGTGCTGTTTGCTAGTCACTGCTGTCGGGAGAGTTGAATGTGGACATCTGAGACAGGTAGGAGAAGCATTTGCGTGTAATAGCGTTTTGTAAACCACGTTTCTATGAGTTGTTTGACTGAGCGATTAGTCTGATTAATTCGTATGCCCACTGTTACTGTAGTGTAAGATCTGTCTGCGCCAGTGAGCGTTGTCGGAGGCATTCGGCCCTATTCCTCGCATATTGATCCCGGGACAGCGTGCTCAGTTGTGAGTATAGAGTTACTGTTAGAGCATGAAGCCGAGGGGGAAGAACTCTGTGTAACATCCTCTGTTTTGTTTTTAGGCATGCGATAAGGACAGTATCGTCATTCTGAACGAGAGTTATCTGCTTGGTGCTTCATTGTGGAGCCTGTTTGCGCTGTGCCTTACCAGCTGCTGTTCTGTTTTGGTTCTGTGTTCTGTTTTGTGCTGTTTGGTTTGTTTTGCTCTGTTTCACGCCAGGTGAATGGTTCTAAGTGAATAGTTTTCAGCGAATCATCCGAGCGAACGGTTTCGAGAATCATTTCAAGTAACCCATTCTGGGTGAACCATCGCAAGTGAACCGTTTCGGTGAACCGCATCAAGTGAATCGTTTCAAACGAACTATTTCCACTGACGTGACTTTGTAACCGTGGTATGTTT
Source organism: Abramis brama (assembly GCF_963993115.1). NCBI lineage: Eukaryota > Metazoa > Chordata > Actinopteri > Cypriniformes > Leuciscidae > Abramis > Abramis brama. The sequence goes on from NC_139975.1 coordinate 1,398,774, forward strand.
TGAGTTTATTTTGTTTTCTTTTTGTTTATTACTTTGATTCATGTTAATGAGTGAGTGGTTTTCTGAATTTATATTTGTTTCCGACTCAATTATTGTGTTGGTGAATTTATATATTATTTTTGGTTGATTTATGCTGTTGAAATTGTTGAGTTTTCTCGTTTTTTTGGGTTTTGATTTGTGACGATCAGGTCGGGACCAAGGAGTTGGTCCCCTCCTGAAATTGTAAAACAAGTTTATTTTGTTTACTTATTATTTTGTTTATATATTATTTTGTTTACATATCACTGGTTAATGTCTCTTTTCTTTTGCTTTTTGGCAGGTCCTGGGCACCCGGGGGCAGACAAGTGACAAAATTTAGGTGGTGGTGTCCTCACTGTGTGCCGTGGTCTTCTCTGACATGAGTCGTTGAGTGTGCTGTGATGGTGTGTGTGTACACTGAGTAGAGTAATTTCCAAAAAGGTGATATCCTGAGACTGCCCCCCTGGGTGTGCCCAGGTCCCTCCACAGCCAACATTAGAATTTAGCAAAGTGAAGTGATTGCTGGTCAACACCTTTTAATGACAAATGTCTTTTAATGATTAATAAAATAAATGTACATCTTTTTTGCAATCCATCTGTGTCTCTGACTCAAAGTGATTAGGACCTGTGCGTGCCTTCTATAGTAGAGGTACCGTTAGATTCCTGGGGTGAAATTCCCCAGGTGGCGTAGTCGAAAATAGGTTAATTAGAACTGCCTGAGCGAACACCGCTCCGCCACACTTGGCTAAAGAGATGCATCTTTAATCTAGATTTAAACTGGGAGAGTGAGTCTGACACCCGGACATTATCAGGAAGGCTATTCCAGAGTTTAGAAGCCAAATGCAAAAACGCCTTTTAGTGGGCTTAGATATCCTAGTTACTATCAGAAGCCCAGAGTTTTGTGATCTTAAAGAGCGTGATGGATTGTAGGGTGTTAGAAGATCAGTTAAATACACAGGAGCTAAACCATTTAGGGCCTTATAGGTCAGTAGCAATACTTTATAATTGATAGGGAAGTTAACAGATAACCAGTGTAGAGATGATAAAAGTGACTGAAATTTTTCACAGATATCATTTTCTTACAATTGAGTGGACACAATTTTTTCTTGTATTTTAGACATAAATGGAAGATTTGAAATAGGTCTGTAATTTGCTAATTCATTTGGATCTAATTGTGATTTCTTTACGAGAGGCTTAACAACTGCCATCTTGAACGGTTTTGGAACATGACGTAGAGATAAAGACGAGTTCATAATATTGAGAAGAGGCTCTTCTGCTACAGGTAACAACTCTTTCAGTAGTTTAGTGGGTATTGGATCTAATAAGCATGATGTTGGTTTAGATGCAATGATAAGTTTATTTAGCTCTTCCTGTCCTATAGTTGTAAAGCACTTCAGTTGTTCTTGTGTGGGTAATAATTGAGGCTAAATCATGAGATGCTGTCAAAAGATGTACATTTACTGTTGTATTTCTAATGCTTTCGATTTTCTCAGTGAAGAAATTCATAAAGTCATTACTACTAAATTGTAATGGAATATTTTGTTCAGGTGAGGTCTGTTTATCACTGTACTAAATAAAAATCTTGGATTGTTTTGGTTATTTTGTATTAGGTTGCGGATATGCTGCTTTTAGAGCCTTCAATGGCATGTTTGGCTTTCAACGCAGCATGTGCCATAAGTGTGATCTTTTCTGCCTCCACTTGAATACATGCAGATGATGTAGATAAACTCCTGCAGCGTGAGACACATTTGAGACACTGTCTGGGGGACCAACGTCATTCTCTATAAATTAAACTTTAAAGTTAAACGCTATATAAACGAAGGTTGACTTGACTTGACTTCATGTTTGTTAATACATGAACTAATGCTAACTAATGTACCTTATTGTAAAGTGTTACATAATGTTCATTTTAAACATGCTTGGTTATTAGAGCATTGTTCTGCATTTGGTGAAACGTCACTGAAAAATAAATCAAATCAGGAAACCTTTGAATGAACTGATATACTGTTTTGTATCTTTGGTAATGTTCAGTGAAGCTGCAGTACAGATGTAATCAGTGAAGTCTTGGGGAGATGTTGTGTTCACTTAATAAAGTTGATGGGTAAATGCCCACTAGGGGGAGTTGGTGTATTATGTGGGGAACTGGTGTGTGTGTAAGAGGGGAAGAGAACATGTAATGCTAGTAAAGAGACACGTGAGTTACCTGAATCTGATCTCTTGATTTACGTGACTAAACAACAATCACTTTTTACAGTGTAGGCTAAATATGTTATATGTATAATAAATATTACTGGTGTTAAGTTTACTTAAGTAAATCAGTGAAATGAGCCATTGTGTTTATGATAAGGAAGCCAAAAATCATATCGTTGAGGGACATGGAAAAGTCTTGAATAATAAGTCTCAAAATAACCTTTATGTTCCACAGAAGAAAGAAAATCATATATGTTTGGAATGCTATGAATGAGATTAGTATGATAACAGAAATGTATTTTCTGGGGGAACTATCCTAAAATTAAAATAAACTATCCTAAAATAAAATTAAAAAAAATTAAAAATAAGTAAAATACAAATCAAAATGCACTTAAAATATCAAGAAGTGCAGAATGGCACATTTCAGATTATATTACTGGATTATATTTAGTGAGTATGTGTTCATGTTTTAAGTTGTTGCTAGGTCTAATGGTGGGGCTCATTTTAATCAGGCAGTGTGTAAATTTAGCCTCTCTGTCGCCATCTCTGTTTGAAACCCGCAATTGCAGTTATTAGCAGAATCATCATCTTTACGAGGGTTGTGCATCGGCTCCTTAACGCGAGCACGGATGAATCTCCTGTTTGAGGAATAGTGCGTCTGTCAGTCACTGCAGATGTGGGATATTCACTTCAGTCAGTTCGGTGGGTGAACGAATACACAACATCCAGCTGATGTCGAACGCACCTATAGTCTTCCTCAGACTACTACAAATGAAGTATGTAAAACGTTGCCTCCCTCGGGAGTGCCAGCGTTAGTCGAGTCAGATCCAGAGCTGACGGCCAAGCTTTCCCGGGCAGCTGAGAGCATTGGTTGGAGTGGCCCCGTTCTCTCCGGAGCGCTGGACGATTGGCCCCTGGCACTACCAGCGCTCGCCCCCAGTCCCTCTCTTCCCGGACCTGCATCAGGACGACACCGGGCCTGTTGACTTATGGCAAACTTTTTTCGCCTTGAAATCCAGTCGGCGTCTTACCTGTTGTCCGAAAATACCATTAAAGTTACTGAAAAATATGTTTCGCAGTGTAATGGCAGATTTTCTGTTTCTCTTACTTACACAAGAGTGTGTGTTTTTAAACTCTGGGAAACAGTTGTGACGTCAGGAGGAGGCAGACTGAAAAGGGGCTCTAACCCCTAGGGTCAGAGGCCGTCCAATTTAGAACTTGTGAGTTTGTTAGAATAAACTCAGCAGGATTAGGTCACTAGCAGAGAAACCTTCCCTTGTTTAGATAAGGGCCTGTAAGCAGAAGACCTTGAAAGCAGTATAAAGACTCCTCTGCCCTCCCTTCCTGGTCGCACTTGTTTCACAGACTGTACTGGTGACTTCTGTGTGGCAACTGGGCCTTCTTGCAAGAATAAATACTTTTAAAAGACAATTTGATTTCAGAGTGTCTCTTACACAGTTGATGATTGTTTAATGAATTTTTGCCACAACAATTGGTGTCAGAAGTGGGATTCCTTGGATGTGCCCTTCAGACCCGAGAGCGGACGGTGAATTGGCCTCCTGGACTCAGAGTCACAGCCCTACCCCGAACAGTTTTGAGGGACGAGGGGCCGTTCCGCCGGGGTCTGGAGGAAGCAACCACTGGAATTAAGAAAACGAATCCGAGTGGCAACAGAAAATCTCTGGTAAGAGACAGCTAAATTTATTTTCTTTTGGGGATTTTAAGAAAATGTATGGGTGAACCATGATGGCTGTATTTGGGAACTGAAACTAGAGCTGTGGTACGGGGAAGAGCGGCTTTTAAAAAGGGCACGGAAATTGAGATCTCAGGGGTCAAGATATTGTCCGGACCAAAGCCGAGTACTCGTTGTTAGGAAATTAATTCAAGGAGCTGAAATAATTGATCACTGGAACAAAGTTTTTAAAAAGGGCAGGAAATAAAGAGATTTCCAGGCCAAAACAGAGTAACATCCAGACAAAGACATTGAGAGTAAGCGGAAATTAATTTTCAACCTTCTGAGCTTGGGTGAACAGTCAGTTAGTGCGCGCTAATAAAAGATTAAAATCCACGGGCAATAGTGACAGGAAAAAGGCAGCCATTATGGGAACATCCAACAGTAAATATTGCACACCAGTGTACTGTGCAATGAAGAAAACTATGGGGAAAATGGCATGTTAGACATAGAAAAGTTGTGCCTGTGCAAAACATGTGTGTAAAAAAACTGTGAAGCAACGGTTGAATGTTGGTTTGAATGAAAAGCAAAAAAAAAAAAAAAAAAGAGATCATGTGAAACAGCAGAGATAAGTGGGACTGAGAAAATAATGATAACATTAAGTTGAATCTGCAGACTAACCATTTGATAGAGGAATACTGTTTCCAACCAGTGCTAATGAAATTGATGGCATTTAGTACAAATTTTATACTTTATGAAGAGTCCTGAAACAAACAGTGAGACAGAAGAGAGCAAACGCTGTAAGCAGCTGTGCTCTGAAACTTTGACTTCAAAGAAATGTGAAGTTTAGAAAGGAAATGTTTAGTGAAAACCCTTTAGAATATGTTGAGTGATTTTCTTTGCAACTTATGGAAATTAATGTGATTTGATGTGAAATGTGAAAAGATTATGATTTGACTATGTGATTGAATCCGCCACTGGTGGACTGTAAAAGAATACAGAAAACTGCTTATCAGTGGCTCTGTTTACATTCCTGATGGGGACACACTGCTTCAAGGGTGTGCAGTAAGTTGGAGCCGTTTGCAAGCTCAATGATCAAACTATAGGCAAAGAGAGTGTTTTAATTGTGGTCAGCGGGGCCATTTAGTCCGTAAGTGTAAATGGACACTCAGAAAAGAAAGTGATAACGTGAAAGTGACGTGTATTAATGTGGGTTTTTGAAAGTAGAACAGTATTTAAATGACGATGTTAAAGTTTTCGTCTGAGAAAGAACTAAGAATGTGAACGCAGTGCTGAAGAAAGTGAAAAGAACGTGCAAGTAAATAAGGGAGAAAAGAAAGTTGAAGGAAAGTTAATAGATGGAAGTCGTAAGAAGATTGAAGGTTAAAAGAAGGTTGAAAGATTTAAGTCTTAAGGGAATCCTTTTGAAGGAAAGAGATAGTGAATTGATGAAAACAGGTTGATGTAAAATTAATGACTCCAACAAATGAGTTGCAAAATATTTTAAAAGTACCGGTAACTAAAAGGATGATTGTGTTTTGAATGAAACGCTTTGATAAGGTTTTAGATGATATAGAGAGACAAATCTAATGAGTTTTATCACAACTTGTAATAAAATGTATCACAAGCAGAGAGGGCAGCCTCAAAAGTTAGTGTGAATCCTAAAAGAAGATTGATAAACTCCAAGAGAAAACACTGAAGTCAGGTATTAAATTATGGTAATTGAGAGCCTGACAACTAAAATTGAGATGAAATGTGAAACGTTATAAAGAACTAGAATAATTATTATTCTTTCTTTAAGATAAAATAAGCAGAAGTAGTGTTACGGGATTAACAGTTGCTAAATGTAAAATGTGTAGAAAGGCATCTGATTAAAAAACAGATTGTTAGTGTTTTGAACGTGGAGAAATGGTGTTGACCATGAAAGAACGAGGAGCTGATGTTTTGGTTTCAAAAGATAAGCTTGTGATTTGCTGAAACAGTTTGCTTATCTGAATCTGGTGTGTGCTGTGGCTGAAACAGCCAGTGCGACAGAGACACAATCTGAGTGGAAATTTGTAATGTAATGTCTAAATTCCCTGATGTGGGCAAAAGACAAATATAAAATATGGTTGTTTGAAAATACAAGTGTAAATTCTGGCAAAGATGCCTTACTGCTGGGCTAGAGTTAAAAGATGGTAAATAAAGTTTGATTTTAGACGTTTATGAGAGATAAGTGTACCAGTCCTAAATGCCTCAGAGTCTCTCTCTCATTCAATGTCAGCTAAAAGCTGTTATGTGTCATAAGTGATAATAAGCTATTTATAGTGAAGCACATTGTTTTAGTTGAAACCCATAGACATGGGTGTTAAAAGAAATCATGCTACAAGGCAGTTCAGATTTCATACATTTAAAGGGAAATTTGTAAATGTTTTAAGAAGTAAACTGAATGACTTTAAAGAAGTCTTAAACGATAGAAGTGACATTTTTGACTAGTTTAGGACCAGTAACTTCTTTGTCTGATTTTAGCCTCCACCATGAAACAGGGCTGATGGCTCCGGCTACAGATGTAACAGTACACTGAATGGACGTTGTGATAACTAAATTTACTGAGTGTAAGCTCAGTATTGTGATTTTGCTGATTTGAAGATGTTTAAAACATTTAAGTGATTAAATACTGTTGTTATTAACCTGTCTCCCTGTGTTAACACTATTAGGCAGTCCGAGTGCTCTGGTGACTCTTGAATGTGCCTTTCCTAAGCTCCAGAAAACAACTGAGTCTGTTGGGGAAAACTGATTTCGTGGTGGGAAAGAGCGGTTACCAGTGTGCACGAAGTGGCTACTCAAGGACGGGTAAGAACCTTTGGCCAGAGGTCAACCTAAGGCAGGGGGTCACGCCGACACTGGCCATCTCCTGAAGGGAGGTGTTTTTATGTGAGAAAGGTATTAGAGTTGAGCAGGTGACTGTGAGGCCAGCAGCATCAGCAGATCACTGAGAGGGGAGATGGGCTGTAAGGAGTTACGGCAGTCTGACCCAGAAAATGTGAGTTCCTCTATATACCACTCACCAGAAACCGCATTTATTGTATGGCTTGTTTTTCATTATGACAAGTGTCTGCAACAATGCCAGGGGACAACACCCTGAAGAGAAGATAATTATAGGTAAAGAGCTAACGGGAATGGGCTTTCAAGAGCCAGCTGAGACCGCGAGGTGATTGTCATTATTTGTTGTGGAGACAGTAACAAAACTTAATTTATGTCAGGAACATGATGATGGTTGTCTTATGGGCAACGAAAAAAGGAAAATTATAGAAATGTTGATATTGAAATAATATATATGTAAGATAGTTTTAACTCCTGAAGGTCGCTAGACATGGTGGTGGCTAAAGATGAAGACAGCTTGTGATGAGTCAAGAGAAATTTCTGGATAACAAAGGTTAGGTGAATTGTATTTAACCTGTTAAGCTGTAACCCCACTTTTGAAAAATCCCAAGAAATGACATACCCAAACTGAAACAGATACAGTTCATGAACCCTTTGTACTAAAAGCACAAGTATGATCTCATTTGAAAGCTGACACCTGGCAGTTTATTGTAAATGTAGAATTAATTATTGTCATAATGACAAAAATTGTTATAAATAGCTTCAAAGTTTTGTAAAGTTATTAGAAATTATTTTTTATGAAACATCCTCATGAAAAAAAAATTGAAGTTGGCACTGGAGCAATCTAGAAATGCACTACAGCTAATGCCACATGTCTAAACATTTTATGTTTAAAATCTTAAGATAATAAGTCCAAAACTCTGTATTTAGTGAAATGTTTTTCAAGACCATGTCATGTGACTTTATTTTGATTTGACGCTAAAATGCTACTGATGTTTATTGTCATCTTCTAACCATCTATCCAGTATATTGTCTTTATTGTTTTGTGGTGCAAACGAGCCCCATTCAGTCTCAGTCTCCCCCTGCACACATTCACACCTCTCCAGCCTAGTTATGGCTCTAAATATGCATTTCTTTTGTCTGCATTATAGTTACTAACGACTGGCTATTCACAGGCTATTCATAGGGTTTCAGTCACTAATTTCTTTTCTTAAAGTTCACCCTTACATTTTAAACTGTATCAAATGCATTTCTTGAATAAAGAAACATTTCAGTAAGCATTCAAAAAATAATAAAAATATAACTTCTAGGTGGCAGGTGCACCTAGGGCTAGCTAGCATGTTAGCTTAGCACACCATCAATACACGACAATTTATGAGATTAAAACCATGTTTGTGCTTATAAACTTACTTTATAAAGCAAATCGAGTATTTTAAATAATTTTTTGTGATCTAATTTGGCTTCAGATAAAAAATCAGACAGAAAATATACTATTGGATAGTGTTCTGCACAACGATTCTATATAGATTAGCATTACATTATAAATATAATCTATTATTATGGAAATACCTGGCATGGATTGAAAAACACAGGTAACTCAAATATCATAGCAAACATGTTTATTGTCTTCAAAACTGCATGTTACAGCCATAGTTACAGCGCGATCTCGTTAGCTTTGTGTGTGTTCGAGGCTTCCTGGAATGTCACATGATTATGGCACTTCTTCATGTTCTAATACTGTGCACAGGGCGGCGAGGGCGCCCTCAGGCTATTGGTATGAATTCAAAACACAGTATCAGAGTTATGCAAACGCTCATAATGATTACATCGACGCATTTGGGTATAAATTCAATAAATATTATTCCTGTCTATAGAAATCTGATGTAAACCTATGAGAATATATCAATATTTCTCCAAATCTGCACATTTTTGAGCTAAAGCCCTGAGGCACGTTGTTTTGTGTATCGCTGTCATGACGACGGCACGGGAGTTTTTTTATGAATGAAAGCGGCTGACGCGCATAATTCATATCAAAGGTATCGACTAATTTTTTCATTTCATAACTCCTGAAACAAATTAAGAAATAACTGTCGCTATAAGTTTCTCAGAATACAATAGTGGTCAAATTCTGAAACTTGAGTCTTATATCTTTTTAATGATGTATAGTTTGTCAAGGTATAACATTAAATCTGATAGTAACTTTGAACTATATATAAATAAAACCGCTTCAGTGCGTCCGCGCTCTGGCAACGGTTAACAGGTTAAACTAAAGATAACCTTAGAAATGCTCATAGCATGATGTATTTTAGATTGTTGTAATGGTACTAATTTGAGTAAAAATTTGTATTTTAACATTTGTGAACTATTAAGGTTCTAGACTATGATTCATTTAGCTACAGTCTTAGAGGGCTGTTGAAAAGATAATTTGTGAGAGAGTGGAGGACTGTTTCTGTTATCAGCCTGTTAAAGCAAGCTGAAGCAAAATAATGATAATGAATCAAAACAACCCAGCTGATTTTTCTAAGAGAATGAATAATGAACAAACGTGCTTTGAAACTGGTAAAGAGACCATGTAAAATTAGATAAAAGCTACAGGAAAATGAGAAGTTTAAAATCTTATTTAAAATTCAAATATGTTTAGAGTTAAAATCAAAGATATGAATATGAGAATATGAGCGGTTCATAGTCAGGTATGCATGTACAGGTATGTGTGTGTTTGATGGTGACAGTTAATTCATGTTTGGTATGTGTTAGTTTAGAGCAGCTATTCCATCTGAATAGTGTGTATATTGTGTCATTAACCTCTGGAACGAGAGTTTTATCATTACAGATGGGTTAAGGCAAATTACAAAGTTTAAAGAAATTTGGTCATCAAGCTCTGTTGATTATTGTGAACAAAGGGAGGAGAATGTTGTTTGACTGATACTGACCAAGTCTGTACACCACGACCTGACCTGATAGAAACAATTGATGACTTTGACATTGGAGAATGTTTGTAGATGACTGACTTAAGAGACCAAATAACAGGCCTGAAAAACAGTGAGACTCAGGGCCAGTGCCCTTCAAATTATTAGATAAGAAGATGAGATTGTGGCTTACGTAATGTTTTGTTTCAAGAGGCAGAGAAAGATGTCTGGGGGAAATTTGGCTGAAGGACAACGTTTGGGTTAGTGTTGAAAACTTTGTTTACCCAAACATCATTATGTTAAATTGATGCATGAGTTGGATCATGCAATCAAAAGGGGGATGGTAACAATTGCCATACCAAGGGGTTTAAATTTGATGAATGCAATCGCAGCAGGACAATAAATGTTGGGAGGACACAGGGTTTAATTGGGAAAAAGCCCTGCAAGAAGCCATTCTTATGCCTAACAAAATTGCTGTCTGTAAGTGTCAGTCAAAAGGACTGTTTCAACAGGAAACGCCAGGGCAGATTCGGCAGCGAAGGCCGCGGCAGCACAGCAGACAAAAGAAACTATGTGTACTTTATTATCTGACAATAACCTCGACGGTTGTTTTTCTTTACAGAGCATGCAGACTTTTGATACAGGGCAGACTGTGCCAAGTAAAATGATTGCTATGGATGAATGTGGCTAACTATCCTGGCCTGGGTTATTATTGTGGCAGAAAGGTGCACACCTGCGCAATGCGTAACTTAAAATTTTCCCTTTGCAGAATGTCAGGATGGATTGTGTCGAACAGAACTGATTCTGTTCCAAATGTATAAATATTGTTTTGTTGACATGAGCAAAGTGGGTTGAGTGTGTTTCAGGGAAAACAAGGACCCTGAGTGCTATTCAGTGAGCAAAATTATCTGGTGACAATATGTTTCAGGCTGTTGATTCAACAGGTCAGACCAGAAGGGACGGCCGGGGGCATTCGTATTGCGCCGCTAGAGGTGAAATTCTTGGACCGGCGCAAGATGGACAAGAGCGAATTGAGAGGAACGTCCATGGGGCAACGAGATGGTCAACACATCTGGAGGAAGATGTGGACCAACTAATGGTTTAAGTTTAGCAGAATAATTTGTTTTGTGATTATGTTGATGATTTTATTTGATTAAATCAAACTAGGGCATAGTATTGATATAGATCTAATGATTTGATTGGTGCAAATGTTTTCAGGAAAAGTATAAAATCTATTCAATGATGTGAAGTACGGTAATAAGCAAAAAGTCAGAGTTAATTTTTAACAAACACATTGGATAGAATGGATAAAATCATAAAACTCTTCTGGTTAGATTTTATTAAATAGTGTATTAAATAGAGCTTACTAAGTAAAACCATTGCCCGATTGAATTAAAAGTTAACAAAATATGGTTAGGAAATATGTAGATGGGCGTGGATTAATGGAAAGGGCTGAATGTAGGCTATAGGAGTTATGATTGTATGTGTTATTCTGATGATTTTGTTATTCATGAGGGAATACGAGTACTGGAATGTCTGTTCAATTGGTGAAAATCACAGCCTATCCCAAGGATGAACAAAATTAAGCAGATGGTGGAAGTAGTGGAAGCTACAGTAACGTGGTAAATTGGGGGGTGTTTTTCATTTTCATATTTTCTTACTTTCTAAATTCTTTCTTTTTAAGGACGATGATAATGTGTAAAGAGGGTTGAAAACAGTAGCCATCCGTGTTACGAGGTGGCATACAAGGACAGGGTTTGAATTGAGGGATATTTTTTATCTATCTTTTCTTTGTGTAATAGTTTGCTGAAATCAACAAGGGGTGTTGAATTGATATGTGTTGAACTGATGTGTTGTTTTCCTACTAAATAATCTACACTTTTTCTTGTTTATACTGAGATGACTGAGGGTCCGATCTATAGTGTTGGGGATGCAATAACAGTGCTTATTCGTCTAGCCCGGTTTCAGAATAAACCTTTATTTGCTTGCTATAAAATTAAGGGCCTATCCTTACAAAAACAGCCTAAGCTTATTTTAATCTTGTTTTCTTCCTACAAGTTTAAAGAAGAGTGATCAGTTATATGAAAATCAGAAATGAGAAGTATAAGTGTGATATAAGACTTAAACTTGGTTCATTTTTTTTCCTTATTATGGTTTGATGTGTTTGATTTCAATCAATTATCAATGAATGATAAAAAGGGGGGACTGTAATGGCAGATTTTCTGTTTCTCTTACTTACACAAGAGTGTGTGTTTTTAAACTCTGGGAAACAGTTGTGACGTCAGGAGGAGGCAGACTGAAAAGGGGCTCTAACCCCTAGGGTCAGAGGCCGTCCAATTTAGAACTTGTGAGTTTGTAAGAATAAACTCAGCAGGATTAGATCACTAGCAGAGAAACCTTCCCTTGTTTAGATAAGGGCCTGTAAGCAGAAGACCTTGAAAGCAGTATAAAGACTCCTCTGCCCTCCCTTCCTGGTCGCACTTGTTTCACAGACTGTACTGGTGACTTCTGTGTGGCAACTGGGCCTTCTTGCAAGAATAAATACTTTTAAAAGACAATTTGATTTCAGAGTGTCTCTTACACAGTTGATGATTGTTTAATGAATTTTTGCCACAACAGCAGTCCTCTGTTAAAATGATGCTGTCTGCTCCGTGACAGTGATGCTCGACGTCTACTGAACGTTTTTGACCTCTGACGCCCCTGAGGATTATGTCTTTACTTTGTACACCTTCGGCTCAGTTCGGCAACTTGATTGACACTTGGCTAGCTTCCTGACTTCACCTAGTGGTGATAAGCGTAAACGTGCCATCGACATTTCCTTGTACTCTGATTGGTCAAATGTCGAAAATGTCAAGAATGGTGCTCTCTGATTGGCTGCAAATGTTATAGCGTATCGACGTGATTGGCTGTGGGCGTTCAACATTGTTCAAATTCAGCCCCATATTGTCGGACTATCCTTCGGCAGCTTCTATTACATATTGAACCAAAAACCTGTACACCAAATCTCTTAGAATACAATTTGCATTTGTAAGGATGTACTGTAACTTCATCATCTACAGTTAAACACCAGGCCCGTATTCTTAAAGCTTCTACAATCCTCTCAGAAAACTCCTAATTTAGCTTAAAAACTTCTACGTAGGAGTCTTAGCTATTCAGGACCGATCTGAGAGCAACTCTGAGCAAGGAAAAGACAAAAACGTTCATCTTAGTGAGGAGGCGGGGCTGACCCCGTTGCTATGTATGACACACTCCGTTTGAAGACTGTGATTGGTTGTCCAAGAAAAAAAAGAGCTATTCTAAGTCTATTCTAAGCCTTCACTTTTTTTTTAATTACATGCATAATTTTTCCTATTTTACCGTTCTCTCACTCACACACACACACACACACACACACAATATATATGTATAAATCCTTTTTATTTTATTTACCATGCTGTTAATTTCCTATAAGGTATTTGATTGGCTTAGAATGATAAACATTGTTCCACTCTTTCCAGTTACACTGATTGCTGGCATGTCTATTTAAGTGGTGGTTTGAATGTTGGTTTTAATGTAGCAAACATGGAATCAAAAACGAGAAGGACGAGAAAGACCAGATCATCACTGATGCATTGTTGCATTTTCCCAGTTAAAGGGTTAAGATGCTTTCTGAATTACTTTTTTCTTTACTAAGATTTTTTATTTAATTTTAAGAGTAAACGCCCACATTTCTAAGAATTTTCTTAGAATTTTGTCACTAGGAGCTACTCTTTGCATCATTTGTGGTCGGAGACCTTGCCACCAGAGGATCACAGGTGGATTGCCAGCAGGCTTTTTAAAATGGGGCCCAAGGGAAAACCAGAGCTTCGAGACAACCTACAGCTCTGGTATCACCCACCACAGACAGCACTTATATTCAATCAGGCTCCAGCTCCAGGCAGATTTTTTTGCCATGCTCTGCTGCTGTGGATGCCGTACAAGCTGTGGAAGGTCAAGGTACTCTGTCCCAATTCTGCCTGCGGGCAGCATCAGCTGACAGGAGGCGGTCTGCAAAAAAGGGCTCGGCAGGTTTTGGACATCGACAGGATGTACAACATGGTCACAGAAACCCTCATCTGTACCAAGTGTAAAGCCTCGCATGTGTCCTGGAGTCAGACTGTCCTGCAACAGCTGGATCTGGGCCATCGCTCTGAGTTTCGGGTCATCCTCACGCGGAAGTAAGTACACTTTCATTCCACATCCAGTTGATAGCCCATCATCACATTTGTTTGCAAATACTTTACAAATCAAATATGTAAAATATATGAATGTGTGAATTTTGCTTTTCCTAAGATATGCCTGTGATATGAGAGTAATTCGGTAATTCCTGGTCTAGGCAACAGTCCCACGCGGGTCATTAAACAGCTGCGTGAGAACCTCAGCGAGGAGTGGCTCCAGCGTCTGGCCCGGTACACCACCCAATGTGTGGACTTCCTCAAACGACCCGGGGTGTCGCAAATAAAGTTCCAGGAACCCCCAGAGCCTACAGTGGTGCCGAGCTGCAAGTGGCTGCTCACCGTCTACAGCCAAGACATCCTGACAGGGCTGGATGAAATCCATGCAAGGATAACATCCACGTATGGTTCAGTCTTGAAGATGGATTCCACTAAAAGGTTAGCAGGGAATTTTTGTTAATTTATGCTGTTTACTGTTATATCATTATCAGAGCATGCGTATCATATTCTACATGGTGTGATGTTTCATTACATTGCATGCTTACTGTCATCTACTGCAGATCACTAAGAAGCTGTTTGTCTGTTCCAGCAGACTGGCCAGGCACTGCAGGACATGAACCCAGACTCTGAGCAGACAGCAGAGCTCATTGAGGACCTCAGTGTGGAGGAGCGAGATGAAGATGAGGAGCGAGAGGAAGATGAGGGCTTCTGTGACAGCAGCGAGGATCACACAATAACTGATCCGGAGGCTGTTCTGTCACCTCCCTCTTCCACACTGACACTGGGTTCTTCCACCCTGGTCACCAGCAGTGCCACGTCTGCACCGGGCTCCACATCTCCTTCACTGGTCCCTGACCCCAAACACACACCGTCTCCTTCATCACCTGGACCCTCAGGGACTGCTGTCACACCTGTTCCCTCTGAAACATCTGTTTCTACTCTCCCCTCAGAGCCGGAGGATGCTGGTCAGGATGATGATGATGAAGAGACGGTAAACACCACTGCTGTCTTTCAGATTAGCTAGAATAATTATGATGAATTAACATCCAGTGCTTTAAATCCAGACTTTTCACATATTTTAAATTTTAAGTACAACCTAAATTAATTTGTAAGCTGCAAATACACATCAAGTCATCTTTATTTCTTTGGTGCTTTGTAAAGAACATGTTAAGAAAATGTCAAGAACAGCGCTCTCTGCTTTGTACTATACAGATTGTGTTAAAGAAGCTTTACGGTGATAAACAGGAAAACAACACAATCAGTTATGGAATGATGCATTAGACAGATGTGATGTAATAATTGTATTGCTTTGTTTGTGTTTTTTAATAGGCTGTTGACTACCAAAATGTCCCGGGTTATCAACATGTGGACCAGCTGGCAGAACATCTGGTGGATCTCCGGGCCCACAGCCCTCAGCCTGACCAACCAGAAGCCAACACCATAATCGCTCTTTGGCAGAACCTGTATGACCGGGACAAGGAACGGGTGGTGTATGGCAGTCGATGCCGTAAGAGACTGCTGAGTGGACGCTTCAAAGTACCCAAGAGGTCCACTCACCCTGGAGTCGAGAGCACCACCAGATGTGTGCACTCCTGCCCAGTGGCCTGACTGTTGCCGTCTGGTGGAGACCATCTTCATCAGACTTTGCACTGTCCACCCGAGCCCCAAAAGAAAAGGCAAGGGATCCCTGTCGAGATGGTCTCTGATCCTGCAAGACTATCGCAGGATAAGGCAGCTTGTACTGGGCAACAGCTTGGTGATGGGAGGAACATCCATGCAGCTGGTGGAGGTTAACCAGAACACCCTGATTCAGACGGAGCTGTCTGTGCTGCTTCAGGGCATTCAGTTGCCTCAGCCCCTCCCTGAAGCTCATGAACCTCTCCAGGTTGCCAAACGTCTACGGACTGGGCTAGAACAACCAGGGGAGCAGCACCAGTACAAGCTAGCAGAGAGCCCAGCTGGTCAGGCAAAGCAGAGGCAGACTTCTGTTGGGCGACCCCCTCTCAGACCCAAGGCACCAGCGCAGAGTCAGATGTTGCTGACACCATCAGCACCTGGAGCATCACTGCAGACGGTGCCAACCGTACTTATGCCAGCAGCACCAGGTTTCCAGGGTGTGCCAATGGTCCAGGGAATGCAACTGATACAGCCACTGTTACAACCAACAGCTGTACAGGGCACCCGCTTACCCGCCGCACCAGCTGCCAATCCAGACGCCATGCCCAAGAGACCCTACAGGAGAACTGTTGAGGCCAACACTTGTAAAAAATGTGGGCAATTTAAAACAAGTGCAACAGGACATAGCCAGCACAGGGGCAGGGTGTACTGGTGCACTGCCCACAGACCGAGACGCTTTCAAAAGAGGAGTGGCTGGAGGAAATGCGGAGAACCTTTTCCAAATAGTGTATATAGCATTGTGTATGACACCCTGATGAAGGCATGTAGCCACAACGCGTAGGTGTACTTCTCACCAATTTTTAAAGTAAGCCAGGAATGAAATAAAGGCTTTTTAACTTTTTTCACTAACATTCGAGTGCCTTGGAATTCTTGTCTTCAGAGATATACTATCCCACAACCAAAGAGCACCGAGGTTTTATACACCCCATGCAGCACTTCTTTTTTGCATTAAGCTTTGAAGTCATTTAAATAGTTCACAATTGGTAAAACTTGTGTAGAATATTATTTAACATTTTCATTTTGTTTTTTAAAGTTATTTAACATTTTATTTAACTTTTTATTTCTTGTTTTTATTTTATTTAATTTTATTTATTTATTTTTAAAACATGTTATTTAACATTTTAATATTCATTACTGTTCTGGTGGCATGATTGTAAAATAAAAACAAACTTTGCAAGTCATTGCTTTTTGACTTTTACTTTCATATAACACTATTTCATAAGTACACTGCAACAATATAACATTTGTATATAAAAAGATAATTTGTACATTTTGTTATTCTTGTGATAGACATTTTCAGCATATTAGTTACTATTTAATGGGTTGCATCTTTGTTCATTACAAATAACAGATTTGCAAGTGTCGTGTTTGAATGTAACCTAAAAAAACACTTAATCAGATCAATAGTAATACAACAACTACTAATAATAACATTGTTCCATTGATAATTATATTTTTTTATGAAAGAATATCAAAAAACCCAACAAACAAATTACATATGTATATTTTATTAACACTGGAACAGTATGCATTAAAAAATAGCTTATTTACTTTAACACAATATTTTATCAGTACACTGTAACAATGTGACATTTGTATATAAAAATAATAATAATACAAATAATAATTTGTACTGAAGGGGGAATTTTGTTATTCTTGTGACAGACATTTTCAGCCTATTAGTTACTATTTAATGGGTTGCATCTTTGTTTATTGCATAATAATGCAAATAACATTATTTATTTCCGAAGAAACCGGAAAATGTATCATAAGACCTATGCTGAGGAAGACATATCTCTGAACGTCACATTTCACCCTTTCTTTCCTTCATTTTTTCTTTCTCTTCTTCCCCTTCTCTTTTTTTTCCTTCCCCCTTTTCTTCCCTTCTTCCCCACCTTTGTTGGACTATAAGAAGATTCTACTTCCTGCTCAGCTACTGTTCGGACGCTCTTGCTTACTGATCCGCGCTTTGCTCTATCGCTTTAACATTTTATCTCCTATATTTTTATATTTGATTTCCTTTTATCACCTAATTTTAACTTCAGCAAATCAGCACAGTGCTCATACGACAAAGTTTGGGATACCACAAAAATGCAGAATTCTTTTACACAACCAGCTTACATTCCGGGAAAGGAAAACACAACTGCCTACAAGGATAAGAGAAAATGCCTCTTCTGGTTCAAGAATCTACTTGCTGCACTAACTGCCACAGACTGTTACAAAGGATTGCAGTTCTTGAAACAAAGTTACTTACAGGACCACCAAACCAGACGGAGCACACAACAGAGCTTCGTCATGGACACCCTCAGCATACAGCCGGTGAGTCCCATGAAACTAGTGCTCCTCGACATATGGCAAAAGAAATCAAAACTGTTTTAAATACTTTTGATCTGACTCAGCATGTACATGGACCCACACACAATCGTGGACACACTCTAGATTTACTCATCAGTAAGGGTCTAAACATTTCATCGATTGTTATTAAGGATGTAGCGCTGTCTGATCATTTCTGTATTTTCTTTGATATATTGATCTCTCCTGCCACTGAAGCTAGATCTGTGTCTGTCAAGAAGAGATGCTTAAATGAGAACACTAGTGTACTATTTATGAAGGCTATATCCTTAGCACCAAGCATATCTGCAGACTCTGTTGATTTTCTTCTTGATTCTTTTAAGTCAAAAGTTAAAAGTGTAATTGATGATATTGCTCCTGTTAAAGTCAGGAAGAAGAGTGGCAGACAAAAAGCACCTTGGAGAAACTCAACAGCAGTGCAAACTATGAAAAGACAATGCAGAAAAGTAGAGCGCATGTGGCGGAAGACTAAACTTGTAGTCCATTATAACATCTACAAAGACTGCCTTCATGTTTTCAATATGGAACTAGGCAAAGCTAGACAGACTTTCTTCTCAAATATTATAAACTGCAATTTAAACAACACACGCACTCTTTTTGCTACTGTAGAGAGACTGACAAACCCCCCAAGCCAGATTCCCAGTGAAATGCTCTCAGACAGCAAGTGCAGTGAGTTTGCCTCTTTCTTCTCTGAGAAAATCAGTAATATCAGAAAGGTGATCAGCACATCCTTGAGTTGCCCTGGGGTCAGACAGATCAAACCACCTGAGAAAGTAGTTACTATGTCTGACTTCATAGAAATTGATGGCAAAATTTTGGAAGAAACTGTACAGCACCTTAAAACATCAACCTGTGCTCTTGACACACTTCCCACATAATTTTTCAAAAGTGTGTTAAACAGTTTAGAAGCAGATCTTCTAGAAGTGGTAAATGCCTCACCTCACTTTTCCAAACTCCCTGAAAACTGCAGTTGTCAAGCCCCTCCTGAAAAAGAGCAATCTGGATAAGACTATATTAAGCAACTATAGGCCGATCTCAAATCTTCCTTTCATAGGCAAGATCATTGAAAAAGTTGTCTTTAATCAGCTGAACAAATTCTTGAGCTCGAATGGATACTTTGACAATTTTCAATCTGGTTTCCGACCGCACCACAGCACAGAGACAGCGCTCATAAAGATAATAAACGATATTCGCTTAAATACTGATTCAGGCAAATTATCAGTGCTGGTACTACTTGACCTCAGTGCTGCATTTGACACTGTCGATCATAACATACAGTACCAGTCAAAAGTTTGGAAACGTTACTATTTTTAATGTTTTTGAAAGAAGTCTCTTATGCTCATCAAGCCTACAGTTAAAAAAAAAAACAACAAAAAAAAAAAACAGTAATATTATGAAATATTATTACAACTTAAAATAATGGTTCTCTTTTTTAATATACTTTAAAATGTAATTTATTTTTGTGATGCAAAGCTGAATTTTCATCAGCAAGTACTCCAGTCTTTGGTGTCTTATGATCCTTCAGAAATCATTCTAATATGATGATTTATGATCAATGTTGGAAACAGTTGTGCTGCTTAATATTTTTTTTATAACCTGAGATACTTTTTTCAGGATTATTTGATGAATAAAAAGTTAAAAAGAACTGTATTTATTTAGAATAGAAATCTTTTGTAACAATATACACTACCGTTCAAAAGTTTGGGAACAATAACTATTTTTTTTTTTAGGATGCGTTAAATTGATAAAAGGTGATGGTAACGATTTATATTGTTAGAAATGTTTTTATTTTGAATAAATGCTGTTTTTATGAATAAATGCTGTTAACGTTTTACTCATCAATGAATCCTGAAAAAAGTATTCCAAAAAAATATATTAAACAGCACAACTGTTTCCATCATTGATAATAACTGAGCATCAAATTATCATATTAGAATGATTTCTGAAGGATCATAAGACACCAAAGACTGGAGTACTTGCTGATGAAAATTCAGCTTTGCATCACAAAAATAAATTACATTTTAAAGTATATTAAAAAAGAGAACCATTATTTTAAATTGTAATAATATTTCATAATATTACTGTTTTTTTTAGTTTTTTGTTTTTTTTTAACTGCAGGCTTGATGAGCATAAGAGACTTCTTTCAAAAACATTAAAAATAGTACTGTTTCCAAACTTTTGACTGGTACTGTACTTCTTGACAGGCTGGAAAACTGGGTGGGGCTTTCTGGGATAGTCCTAAAATGGTTCAGGTCATACTTAGATGGGAGAGGTTATTATGTGAGTATAGGAGATCATAAGTCTGAGTGGACATCTATGACATGCGGAGTCCCTCAAGGCTCAATTCTTGCGCCACTCCTGTTCAACCTGTATATGCTCCCAATGAGCCAAATAATGAGAAAGAACCAGATCTCTTACCACAGCTATGCAGACGACACACAGATCTACTTAGCCCTATCGCCTAACGATTACAGCCCCATTGACTCCCTGTGCCAATGCATTGATGAAGTCAACAGTTGGATGTGTCAAAACTTTCTTCAGTTAAACAAAGACAAAACTGAAGTCATTGCATTTGGAAACAAAGATGAAGTTCTCAAGGTGAACGCATACCTTCACTCTAGGGGTCAAACAACTAAACATCAAGTCAGGAATCTTGGTGTGACACTAGAGTCAGACCTTAGTTTCAGTATATTGCAGATATACTCACTGAATATAAACCCAACAGATCACTTAGATCACTAGGATCATATCAGCTAGAAATACCCAGGGTTCACTCCAAGCATGGCGAGTCTGCTTTTAGCTATTATGCTGGAACCAGCTTCCAGAAGAGATCAGATGTGCTCCTACAGTCACATTCAAATCCAGACTCAAAACACTTCTGTTTAGCTGTGCATTTACTGATTGAGCGCTGTGCCGCTATTCGTCCGACTGTACTGTACTGTATTTTATTTTTAAAAAAAATTCAATTTTTTTTTAACTGTTTTAATTTTTTATTATTTTAATTTCTTCTATGTAAAGCACTTTGAATTGCCATTGTGTATGAAATGTGCTATATAAATAAACTTGCCTTGCCTTGCCTTGCAATAAAACATAATGCAAAAAACAGAAAAGAGAAACGAGTGTTTGTTAGCAAGTCTGTTAACATTAACAGCTCTGATAATCGAAAGCTAGCTAGACATACT